>NC_022014.1:39366338-39385925 GCF_000317375.1 Microtus ochrogaster
TCTCTCTCTCTTTCTCTGTTTGATTTTGCTTTGGTTTTTCAGGGTTTCTCTGTGTAGTCCTGGCTGTCCTGGGCCTCAAATCCACACTCACAGAGTTCCACCTGCCTCCCAAGTGCTGGAATTAAAGATGTGCACCACCACCACCACCCAGCTCTTTCTTAAAATTAATTACTGTTATTCACATGAGTGTTTTGCTTGCACATGTCTGTGCACCACACGCATGCCTGGTGACAAGGAGGTCAGGAGAGGGACTCAGAACCCCTGGAATCAGAGTTGCAGACAGTTGTGAGCTGCCATGTGGGTGCTAGGAACTGGACCTCGGTCCTCTGCGAGAGCAACAAGTGCTCTTAACCACCTCAGCCCTATCTTGCTTTTCTTGCAGTGTAGACCAGGCTGACCTCTAACTCACAGAGATCCACCTGCCTCTGTCATCCAAGAGGCCCCAGCTCGTCATTGTTTTGCTTTCCTGTCTACTGTTGTTCTTAGGTTGTTGGTTACTGGGAGACGGCGGTAGAGTGGCGTGAGGCACAACTGAGCAGCTGCTCTGTGACCTAGCTACAGTTGTTCATAGGCTCTGACAAGTCTTTTTTTTCTATTGATTCCTTGGGCCGCTCTGCACACAGGACGATTCCACCTCTTCCTCCCACTCCGGAAGCTCAGTGTTCCATTCCTCGCTTCCTTGCCCTGATGTCCAGAGTGAGCTTCCATTTTCCTAACCTTAGAGGGACTGCTTTCAGCCCTTTGCCATAGACAGTGATAACTATGGGTCCATCCGATTTTTTAATTTGTAGATTCAGGAGTACGATACCCTTATTCCCCGGGCGGTGGTGGTGCACACCTTTAATCCCAGCACTCAGGAGGCAGAGGCAGGTCGATCTCTATGAGTTCGAAGGCAGCCTGGTCTACAAGAGAGAGTTCCAGGACAAGCTCCAAAGCTACAGAGAAACTCTGTCTCAAAAAAAAAGACACTCTTATTCATATGTAGGTATATAAATGATTTTTTAGAAAAACTTTTATTTTATGCATATGGATGTTTTGCTTGCATGTGCATCTATGTACCACATTCATGTAGTGCCCAGAGTGGCCAGAAGAGGGCGTTGTATGCCTGGAGCTAGTGTTACATATGGTTGTGAGGCACCATGTGGGTGCTGGGACTAGAACTTCAGGCCTCTGGAAGAACAGCCAGTTCTCTCTCTCTCTCTCTCTCTCTCTCTCTCTCTCTCTCTCTCTCCTAATGGATCTGTTTGTTTGTTTGTTTGTTTGTTTTTAGAGACAAGGTTTCTCTGTGTAGCTTTGGTTCCTGTCCTGGAACTTGCTCTAGTCCAGGGTGACCTCAAACTCACAGAGATCCTCCTACCTCTGCTTCCCGAGTATTGGGATTAAAGGCGTGTGTGACCACTACCTGGCAAGGATCTTTTAATATATTTTTTATTTTATTTTAAGTGTATGTGTGTGTGCACAAGTATGCAAGGGTCTGTGGAGGTCAAAAGGGGTCGTTGGATCCCCTGGAACTGGAGTTACAGATGGCTGTGAGGTGCCATGTGGATGTTGGGTCTTCTGCAAGAACAGAACACGCTCTTACCTGCTGAGCCATCTTTCCAGCCCTGAGAGAAATTTGTTTGTATTAAATAATCTACTCTTTTGGAATGATGTCAAAAATTTTATGACAATCTATTATGAAAATGTTTCTAGCTGGGACGTGGTGGCACACATCTTTAATCCTGGTAGTACAGAAGGCAGAAGCAGGTGGATCTTTTGAGATATCATCTTACTATGTTGCCCAGGTTCTTGAATACCCCGATTCAGGCACTCCTACTGCCTCAACCTTCCAAGTAGCTGAGACTATAGACACGAGCCATCCATTCGTCTTTCTTCCTTAAGTTTTGTGGAAAACAGAAGGGACCAGAGTTTCCAAAGGTGCCGTAGCTAGTGGCAGCACCCCGTCCTTGATTTCTAGGACAAATTCTCCAGGGCTGAGCACACTCTAGAAAGACCCAGAAATCTTCCAAAGCCAGAGCTTGGACGTGAGAGGTTCTGCCAGTGGGTGTAGCATACGATAGTAACCCCTTATTGCACACTGCTGGTGCACACAGACCGTGTGCGTGTGACCAGCATCCTATCGGTACACCCAAGTGTGCGCTGGTATGTGAGTGTGTAGGATGACTGAAAGGCAAGGTGCTGGTGCCTGAGGGTATCCTGGAGGGCTTCCCTGGGGAGATGGCACTTAGTCTGGACCATGAGGGACTTTCTCCTTTTCTCTCTTTCTTTAAGGAGGCACAGACAGTCATTCCCAAGAGCTGTTTGGGAATTCCGCAATACAGAAGTTGGTAGAATCCTAGGTCAGGACACTGAAGGAAAATGGGAGCTCATCACCCTGGCTGCAGACTCTCCAGGCAGACAGTGGTATGATCACCCTGGGGAGACCCAGGAGAGAGGAGCAGAAGGGCCAGGAAGGCAGCAGGGCTCACCGGTATGGTTGAACTGTTTCTGGCATCGCAGGAGCAGTGAAGAGAGTAGGTACGAGGGCAGAGGAAAGAGACGGGCTGTTCCTGACGTGAGCACCCCATCACATTCAAGTTGTTGGGTGAGGGTAGGGGAGCTGCAGAGTATTGAGGGTCTCCCCAGGAGGCTCTTGAACAAACCCTCCAGGCTGTCTAGGGACAAGCAGCTGCCACAGGTACTTAGGCAGTTCTGCCCTAGAGAGCAGCTAGTCATGCCAGCTTTGGGGGTGAGGGCTGCACCTGCCCACATTCCTCCACCTTTGAGATAGACTGTAGGGTGCCTGGCTTCAGGAGCCCATCCACTTTGCCCTAGCATCACTGGAGGGTTTCCTGCTGGAGGGCAGCCTGCACCCCTGCACAGGAGAGCAGCGTGCACCCCTGCACAGTCCTCTCTGCAGTTTGCTGCTTCCTCCTTTCGCTCTGTCCCCTCCACTCCCCCAAAGACCTCATCCTCCCTCTCCTTATGTCCCCCTCCCTGTGTCCCCCTCCCTAGTTCTTATTCTCCTTCTCTTCTGGTGGCCAGGGAAGGAAGGAACCCTCTATGTGCCCCCAGAAAGGCTGGCTCCAGAAGTCCTTGTGCCCCCCACCCCCTGCCTGCACGCTGGCCTCAAAGTAATCAATCTGATTGGATTAGGGTCAGGGCAACCCTAATCGTGTCAAAGGTTACCCTAGGCTTTGTGGCAGGGACCACAGGGGTGCCTGGCCACCCCTGCCGAGGTGGCCTCTGTTGAACAGGGTTTAACATCTACCAGCCAGCCGTGAGGAAAGGAGCCAGCCTCTTGCATCTATGTAAGCGTGTATATGAGATTGTGCACCCATGTGTTATATACAAATGTGTGTGCATGTGTTTTATATATACATGTGTGCATGAGTGTCTTAGGTGGGCATGTGCACTTGGGAATGGGAATGTGTTTAGTGTGCATATTAGCTAATATTTCTACCTATGTGTCCATGCCTAAACGTGTGTCAGTGTGCATCTGTGTGGCCGTGCCTGACTTACATGGGTATGCATGTGAATAGATGAATTGTGTGCTGTGTATAAATATGTGCAGGTGTGTGCATGTACCAGTGTACATTTGTGCACCTGTGTGTGCCTGCATCTGTACTGCATGAACATATGTAGATATGTGAATGGGAGTTACACACAAATATACATATGTGTGTGCTCACATGCATTGTATACACACATGTGGGCGTCCAAGTGTCTCTGTGTAGGTGTGTCCGTGTACACTGTACATGCGTGTGTGCACTGAGCATGCATGTGTGAATGAGGGCCTGTGTGAACACATGACAAAGTGTGTGTTTACCTCTGACCCAGTACCATGCACCCTGTATCTGTCTGACCTGAGACCTGGGCTGATCCTGAGGAAGAAGCTCTAGCCCCTGGATGCTGAGCTAGAGTCTAGATTGCTCTGCCTTTCCACCTAAAGGTAGCAGGGAACTAACTGCCTGCCTTGGGTCAGGAAGCATTTGAAGAATTTTGAGTACAGGATGATTATGAGCAGTTTATATGTCCCTTGGGGCAGTCCCTAGACACTCAGAAGCAGGCGTTAGGTGACTCCCTTGTCTTGACCTCTGGCTAGGTAAAGTGGGTGGGGTGGTTGCAGGCCAAAGCTGGACAGGGCCAGCCTGTCCAGAGGTAGCGGTCACAGAATGGAGGTCAATAAAACAGCTGGTTTGACTAGGAAGGAGGCTGGTGAGAGATGCATAGGCCGTGGGGGCTCAGAGTCCAGGGCCAGGCTCTTAAACACGTGTGGCCTTGTAAGGGGCCTGATTCTCCTGGCTGAGTGAGACAGTTACATCTAGAACATAAAAGAGTGCGGGGGCGGCCTGGAGTCTGGAGCCTGGAGCCCACAATCATGGAAACTGGGGTCTCTACCTGCCTGCCTACGGAGGTGGCTGTGCCTTAGGGTCCTCAGAAGTTCCTGGACCTAGAGGCTTCTGTACGAAGGAAGGGCCGAATATACCCATAGTTACAATTCCGCACCCCTAGTGGAAGGTTTCTCCCTGGTCCCTAATGACCCCTGGGGGCTTGCTGCCTATACAGCAGCTCTTATTCATTGTTAAGTCTTCATTTGGACCCCACTGACCTGGACAGCGTCTCCAGCTAGAGACTCTTACCTGTGTTGGGTGTGGTTCATCCTTCCCTCTTAAGGTATACCTCCAGGCCAGTCATAGCTACAGCACATAGTGACTAGACTTCTGTTGGGTCCCCAAGACCTCTGGAGTCACAACAGGTGGCAGAGGTGGGTGCTTATAGACCTTAGGTTCTCAGTGTCTGCTGGGTATTTAGATCCCTGCCCTTGGTCAAGCCAGGGAGGAACTTTTTTTTTTTTCTTCCCTAACTTACTCCCTGCTCTACTTGGGGTCTGAGCAGGGAACTGTAGCATGGCCTCCTCCCCTCCCCCAGGCATGCCCCCTTCCTGACGACTGGCCTCAGCATCATGGCCCCTCAGGGGGTGGTCCTCCACCTCTCTGTGTGCGCTCAGCCTATGGAAGGACCAGCTCCAATGGGGCCAGTCCGCGAGACTGCCGGAGCCTAGGGCCCTGGAGGGACAGAAAGGGCAGCTTTTTAGGGAAGCAGAGTCCCCAAATCCAGGTTGCGACCCCTGACCCCCCCATCCGAAAGTGTTACCATTTACGATGCGTTGGGGGTGGGGGCTCCCCTGGCTCTGGGGGCCTCTCCAGTATATCATTAACTCTCCGCTGTGGGAGGGGGGACCCCGGCCGACATCCCACTGCGCTCGGCTCTGAGCACAATGTCCCTGCGAGGACGACAAGATTAAGCACAAGGGAAAAGTGAAAATGCTGTTGGCGATTCACACGCCCTTCGGGGTGTTGAATTAAAGCGTCTGAAAGAGGATTTCCCCTCGCGCCCGACGGCGCGGCGGGCAGCGCATACTTCCAGGTTGCTATGACTGGCCGGCGATCGCCTAATCACCGGCCAGGGGGAAATTCATATAAAATATCGCTGGCCATTGTGGGGCTAACGCGGCGTGACAGTGTCGCACAAAGCCGGATTCATCAGCCCCAGCAGGTCAGCCAGGCGCCCGGCCGCGCGGGCCCGGGCGGTGTCAGGGGCCGCGGCCACGGTGGGGCACCGGCGCATTCCGCTCTCAGGTGGCTCCGGGGCCTTTTGTGCCTCCGTGTGATTACCAAATGCCACCGCGACACCCCCTCCGGGCCGCACGGCTCCTCGAGGCCAGGAAAAGGGCCTGGGGAAGGAGGGACGGTGGGCAGCCTCGGAGGGGAGGCGCCAGGGCGGGGCCTGGGGCTGCAAGCTACCAGCTGGGGCTGCACCGATCCTCCTGTCTGCCCTCTGCCTGCTGTGCTGAACGCTGGAGGGGGAAGGGGTGCCCACCCACCGAATGTTCTGGAAGTACTTTCAGACATCAGGATGGGAAAGGGAAGGATGGTTTGTCCTTCCACAGGGCGACAGGAGATTGACGCTCCCAAGCGAGGTGATGCTCCCATAGCCTGCAGGCTATGGCCAATCTGAGCAATTATGGCGGTACCATGGTTGGGCTTTAAGGGGATTGGCCCTCTTCTTCCTGCTTCCCACCTATGGGCAGGGGAGTGATCTCTCATTTGGAGTCTGGAAATTAAGGGTACAGGACAACATCTGGAGAGTGGTGCCTGACACACGCAGGCCACGCTGCTAACCCTAATCCTTCTGTGTGTCTTCGGAGGGGTGTAGTGGGTGTACGGTGCAGGGTGGCATAGGTAAGGGTACCCCTGGGATTTTCTGGTTCTAGCCCCATGCAGGGTGCCTTCAACAGGTAGCTGGCATACATACATACATAACATTACATAACATACTATCCTAAATATATATGCACCAAACTTTGGTGCACCCAATTTCTTCTAAAAAAATAAAAGTAGTACTGAATTTAAAGGTACAGATTAATAGTAGGTAAACACACACACACACACACACACACACACACACACACGTACAGGATGACTTTAAACTGATCCTCCTGCTTCTACCTTCCAGCTGCTGGGAGCTGGAGAGATGGCTCAGTAGTTAAGAACACTGATTGCTCTTCCAGAGGAACCGGGTTCAATTCCAGTGCCCATGCGGCAGCTCACGACTGTCTGTAACTCCACTTCCTGGGGTCCTGACACCCTCACACAGACACACATGCAGGCCAAACACACTCAGTGCACATAGAACTAAAATAACTAAAGCAAATAAGAAAAAGGATGCCCCACCATGCTCAGCTCATCCCTGGTTCTTGAGAGCAGACACCTTGAGGATCACTCATCTTGCATTTCTAGTTCTGAGCCTAGGGCCAACTCATTATGGGCGCTCATATTCTGGGAAGTTGAGTGGCTGGGTAGATGGGTGGTAGATGGCTGGAGGAGTAGGGGATAATGGAGGGGTGGATAGGTGGATAATGGGTAGATGATAGATGGATAGTAGACAGATAACTGGATGGATGGTGTTTGGTGGAGGATGGGCAGATGATAGTGAAGTGGATGGATAGGCCTGAAGGACGTCTAGATGAGTAATACTTTGCTTAAACCCAGTAAGACCACAGCAAGGCTGGTCTCCGGGATTTGTTTCTTCAGGCAGAAGTCACTCCCCACCTCCCAGGATCTGACTGAAGAGACACTGGCCTCAATTCGTAACCCTCCCACCTCAACCTTCCTGATGCTGGCATTTCAGGCATGAGCCATGACACCTGACTTGGAATTTGCTTCTCTTATAGAACAATTTCTTCAGGAATTCCTTTTCTTCATCTTTACCTATACCCGATGAATAGGCAGTCTTGGGACTGAAGAGAGTAGGTATCCAGCCCCCAAATCTCATCTCAGCCCTGCCTCAGATGACTCCCGCAAATCGCCAGCCCTTGCCTGTAAGTCTCGGACTCAGCAGTCCACAGGCACCCACCTCTTCTTCATCCGAGGTCCAACACCCATTCGAAATGAGGCATGTGGCTACTGCCGGAACTGGTTCACTTGTATCCAGGAGTGAAGGCTTCCCTCAGCCTTCCCCTTTCTGCTGGCCACCTCTGCTGAGCCAACAGAAGCTGAAACCGCTACCGAAGCTGTTGCTGTGGCAGACTTGGCAGTGTTGACTAGGCTACTGTGTCTATTCCCATTCTCTCTCTGCAAGGGAGATAGCTCCGGGACAGGGGTTCATTCACAGTGTTTTTCTAAAACCCTGTATGAGTCTAATGAAAGTAATAGATTTCTTCTCTGAGAAAACAGGTCTGTTCCCAAGACCCCTGAAGCATGTGAATCTTAAGTCTTGCCCCTGATTCCTGGGTGGAACCAATCTTGCTGGATTAAAATCCTTGCCCTCAGAGGACATCACCTGAACATTCTGGAGCCTTTTTTCTGGGTATCCTACAGACACGTTCTTGATTATTATTAAATATCTTAAACATAGAGATGTATTTGCAGGAATGGTGTAGAACTCTCGGGTCCCCTCACACAGCCTTCCACACTGCTGTGGTACAAGATCTCACTGTATTCATCAAAACTGTTTTCTTGCCAGACATAGTGGCGCACGCCTTTAATCCCAGAACTTGGAAGGCAGAGGCAGGCGGATCTCTGCGGGTCTGAGGCCAGAATAGTCTATAAAGCAAGTTCCAGAGCAGCTAGTGCTGTTACCCAGAGAAACCCTGTCTCGAAAAACAAAACAGAACAACAAAAACAATAAGCTGATCTGTCATGAAAGCCGGTGTGACTTGGATGACCCACTTCATGCCTCCATGTCCCTTGAACTCCACCATCCTTCCCTTCGTCACCATTTTGAAGGGAGAACCTTGATCAGGCTTTAGCTGTTGCCTCCAAACCCTCAAATGCAGACAATACGTTTAGAGCAAGAAAATCTTGACAACAAGGCAGCCCTTCTTGGGAGGCAGACGGTATCTAGTCCCTGCTAGGAATGTGGACTCCATCCCTCGCTTGAGGTGGTGTTTGCCTCAAGCTGGAGTATTTCTGCAATCCAGGTGCAGAAGAGGGAGGCAGGAGGAGCACGAATTCCAGGCCAGCCTGGGCTATGAAAACCTGTTTCAAAGCAAAAATAAAAACAATGGTGTCTGCCAGGTTTCTCCAACATAGAGTCAAATAGTTCCCCCCCGTCACTGACCCGCATCCTGGGGAGGAACTGCTTAAAACTCTGTGGCTGCAACTTGCATTCAACCTTCGTTTGCCGTAATGTACCATTTCATGTCCATCCGGCCTGTGGGCTTTGCAGCCTGCAGTTCCTCTCCTGGCCTCTCCAATGGAGTTTTTGGACCTATCTGTAGAGGATTCTGGTCTTTATTTCTTCCCCAGCCAATTGAAAGTCAGCTCCAGAGCCTACCCTGCCCTGGCTTGATCAGGAGCCCCACCTCCTCATTTGACGCCAGGGGAAATTGAGGTTCAGTGGCAAAGGGAGCACTTTCCAGCTGACTGGTGACGGAACTGAGCAAGAATGAGCGGCTGTCCTCTGCAAGTCTAAACTCTTGAGTTGCTCTCTCCAGCTCCTGAGCGCCCTGCCCCTCAAGTGTGTCTACCAGTTCCCGGCTGTTTGCTTGGGTTCTGATAAGCTGGGAGCCTGAAGCCCTTGTTCTGGGCAGGGCAAGGGCAAGGCCCAGAGTGCTGGTCCCCTTATCTTTTAGAGCCGAGAAGGGAGGGGGAGGGGCATCTGGGTGACACTTGGGCTGGATAAGGTAACCTGGAATGTGAGGGTGCAGAGAAGCAGGATTCTGACTGCACCCAGGAGGAAGGTACTTCAAGGGCTCTGCCTCAGACTTTCTGCAGAAAGACAGAGGAGGCGAAAGCCTTAGAGGCACCGGGAGTCTGCTGTCCTTTGACTCCTTCAAAGATAAAATAGGGGTAGAGATGCAGCTCAGTTGGTATAGTCTTTGCCTAGTGCGGATAAATCCTCCAGGTTCCACCCAGCATTACTTAAAACAGGTGTGGTCACCCACAGGTGTAATTCCAGCACCTGGTGGAGTTCAGGGTCATCCTAGGGAAGCTGCAGGCAAAGGAGCCCCTGCCTAAAAAAAAAAAAAAAACAAATAGAAAAAAATGAGTGTAGAGCCTTGCTGAGCGGAGGGCAGGAGGGGTAGTGGGTGTGTTTAGTGAGGCTAGTGTTTACTCACAGCACCTCAGCTCCAGGCTGTCCCTGGACTGGACATTAGGAAAGGAAAACAGGGCGGAGGGCTTTTCGAGAATGTGGGGAAGGGGGGCGTGCACACCTTTAATGCCAACACTCAGAGGCAGGTGGATCTCTGTGATTTGAGGTCAGCCTGGTCTGCAAAGCAAGTTCCAGGACAGCCAGAGCTATTGCACAGAGAAACCCTGCCTTGAAAACCACACACTCCACCCCACCCCCACACTGCCACCCCCCAAAAACCCCCCACAAAACTGGGAATGAGTTCCAGTTCCATTCAAGAGCACACAGTGTGGTAGGGTCTCAGGTGGGGGTTGCCTCCCCAGAGTAGACTTACCGCCCTTTCAGCCTAGAACTTCTGCCCTTCTTCTTGATATCACAGACAGCTAAGGGGTAACCTGTGTTCTGGAATGGAAATACACAGTGGACAAGATCCAGTCCCCACCCTTGGAGATGGTCTGGGCTGAAAATTAATCCAGCAGACTAAACTCCTGTTGAGGAATAGCCACCGCTGGCATTCCAGGGAGCCAGAGGCCATACATTGGTTAGACAGGCTGCCATGCTGCAGAGAGGAGCAGGGGCATCCTTAGCCCAGGGAAGAACAAGGCTGGCTGACTATGGCAAGAGGCCAGTGAGTGTCTGAGAAGGGGAAAGCAAGGGCAGCAGCAAGGAAGCTTTACATAACTTTAGCAGGACCCTGTATCGCACTGGCGCTGGGCTCAGAGCTGGGCAGCTTTGTGCTTGGCAGTGGAGGCAACTGAAGGCAAGGTGGCAGTCCAACTAGGAGCTTCTCTGTGGTGCTGGTGGAAGATGGATTCTGCGCTCATCTTCTGGTGTCCAGAGTGACTGTTTCTAGCCAGCCAACTTCCTGTGGGAAGTAGTGGGAAGAGGCTGGGCTCCTAGATGGTACAGAAGCTGTCTAGGCTCTGGCAGTGCCCCAGGTTGGGGATAGAGTGGCTGGAGCCTACCGAGGACCATCCAGGGAGAGGAGCTCATCCATATGCATCTATCCATGCATAGATGATATCTGATGCATAGAGGATATCATCATAGGGCCATCAGCTCCATGAGGGCTTTGCCAGCCAGCTAGAGGTAACCACAGCACACACTGTGTTCTTCGTATGAGAGTGCATGTGCATTCTCTGTTCTGTGTGTGTGGATGTGTGCTTAATGTGTGGGCAAGTCTGAATGTGTGTAGTTGTTCACAGTCCCTCTGTCCCTGCCTTTGAGACACACAGAGTCTCATGCGTTTAACCTCTTAGCTGTGGCTTGTGGAAGCATGGGAAGCAGTTGCCCGCTTGTCGCCCAGAGGGACAGCTCTTTATGTGTGGAGGAGGAGTTGAGGAGACCACAACTCTCTGTAAAATCTCATAATCTCCCAGATTGGGAGTTTCTATATGCAGGAGCTCAGTGACACCACCCCACTCCTACTAGAGGGTCCCCAGCCCGAGAGAGCCTGTGTATAGCTCCCCCTACAGGCCTGTGGGGCTTTTGGTCTGGAATGGTTTCTAGACAGGTTTGTAAAATCTCTTGCTAGTCAACGTGTCAGATGCATGTCCTTCCTGCTCAGAACACCATGTTTGTCATACAGCAAGCCCTCCTTATCTAGTGTATCAAGTAGAGGAGAGGGCGCCTTCTCCCGTACGGAGCTCTTATTCACTGCTGGGGGAGGTGCGAGTTAATACAATCATAGAAATAAATCAGTTTGAGGATGTCAGAGGTAGAACTACCATGTGATTCCACCGTTTCCACTGATGGACCGATACCCAGAGAACTCCAAACTCTGCCGTAAGGATATTTGCATGCCAAATGTTTATTGCCGCTTAATCACGACAGCAAATAATTGTAACTAACGTAGTTGTCTAGCAAGGGGTGAAGGGATAATGGAATTTTTGTGCGTTTGTAAAAAGTGGAATACTATTCACCTCTGATTTTTTGTTGTCGTTTTCTGTCTTTTTAGTCAATATGATCTGATTGATCATTTCAAGATCCACCCTTGTGCTTTGCCCACTCGTTCTGAAGCCCCTGGTCTAGACCTGCAGTCAGGGAGGATGCCAAGGTCTAGGTGGTTGTCTTTCCTGTATACGCAGGCCTGTGCTAAAGCTTCATGTCATGTTAGGCACAGTAAGCTTTAATGGTCAATCCAAACAGAACAGTTAGAGTATAGCCGGGGTGAGTTACATGGTCTCTCTCATTGATAAGTTTTCTTTATTGGTCTACCTGTTTTTGTAGCTGGGTGATAAAACTAATGTTTCTTCTCGCCTTCTCCTCCTTCTGAGTTCCACAGGTGCCAGTCTTTATAGCTTCAGCATGTGGTTTCTCTTTCCTTTTACTAAGCTGGCAACTTTCTCTCACTCTGTGGTTTTTCTTGGGCATAATTACCACTCTTGATTTCAGGGCCACTACTGGGTAAAACAAGAATGGCTTAGTCACAAGCACTGTGATGTTGAAACTGGTGACTGTCTATCTGATCCCCAGACAACCCCTGAGAGACTACAGTGTGAGTTACATACATCTAACATGGATACTCTGCACAAGGGGTTACATATGTCTCAGGAAGGAACAGCACAGGACAATATGAGACTTCACCACACGGCTCAAAACAATATGCAATTTAAGACAGGTGGATCTCTGTGAGTTGAAGGCCAGCCTGGTCTATAGAGTGAGTTCCAGGACAGGCTCCAAAGCTACAGAGAAACCTTGTCTTGAAAAAAACAAAACAAATATGCAATTTAAAAAGTCAGTTATTTCTGGAATTTTCCTTGTGTATGTGGTGCTGGGGATGGAAACTAGAGCCCCGCTCAAACAGACAAGCAGCCTCCCACTAGCTCTCTCTCTCTCTGGGCCCCCCAATGTTCCATGCAATGCTTTCAAATTGTGAGAAGCTATGAGTAACTGAAGCCTCTGACAAGCAGGAGTCCTGTATTGCCAAACTGACTCTCACATGATGGATGTTTCCTTTCACCCACCTCCTGCGCAAGACTGCATTTCCTTCACTGCCTTCCTAATCCTCGCTCTCAGTTGTTCCCGCATGTGCATGAGATAGCGCCTTATTGATTTGCATTGCGCCGTGACTCGGTACCGAGCTTCAGACTGGGTCCTTCTGGAGCCCTGGTGTATCCAAGGATCCACTAGAAAACAGAAGCGGTAGAATGATCTCTCCATATATTAGAATGGGGTTCAGTAGTGGCTGACAAGCTGTGGTCTGGCTAGTACAATGACTGTCTTCCAACAGAAAGTCCAAGAACCCAATAGTTATCTGGTTCACAAGGCTGGATGTCTCCGCCGTCTTCAGTATACCCTGGAATCCCAGAGAAGTGGGCTCTAATACCAGTGAAGGGATGGACTTACCAATGAGAGTGAGGGCAAGCAGGCAAAAGAGTAAGCTTCCTTCTTTCCTGCTCTTTATGTAGGCTGCTACCAGAAGGTGTAGCCCAGATTTGGGTGTGTTCTCTGACCTTAAATGATACAATCAAGAAAAATCCCAGGTGGTGGTGGCACACACCATTAATCCTAGCACTCAGGAGGCAGAGGCGGGTGGATCTCTGTGTGTTCTAGGACGTTTGGACCTGACCACCTAACTGCCTGCTTTCACTCAAGAGCGAGAGAGAGAGAGAGAGAGAGAGAGAGAGAGAGAGAGAGAGAGAGAGAGACCCTATCTTAAAAAGAAAAAAATAAGCCAGGCAGTGGTGGTGTATGGCTTTTATCCCAGTGCTCAGGAAGAAGATGCAGGTAGATCCCTGAGCTGATTCCAGGGCAGGTAGCCAGGGCTACAGAGCTACACAGAGGAACCCGGACTTGAAAAACAAGACAAGCCCAAAATCCCTCCCAGGTGTACCCAGCAGCTTCGGTTTTAGTTAATTACAATAGTCAACTTGACAACCCAGAAGAGCTGTCCTGGTTGGCCTTGAACTCAAAGCAATCCTCCTGCCTCTCTTCTAAGTGCAGGATTGTTTATTTTATTTATGGCATTAAAGATCTAATTTATCTTGTTCTGAGATGGGGTCTCCTATAGCCCAGGTTAGCCTTGAACTGTCTGCAGCTGAGGATGAACCTGAAGAGTCGCTTGTCAGTCACCACCTCTGGAGTCACTGGGATTCCATTCTAGGCCTGTGTGTCTTCACCATCTCATTACAGGCAGGGCTGGGGCTTGGTCCCAGGCTCCTTTGGCACGCCAACCTGCTTCTCTTCCCACTGTAGCACATTATTATATTTTATTTATCTGATTTTTGAGGCAGTCTCATGTAGCCTAAGCTAGCCTCTATGATGACCTTGCATTTTTGATCCTCCTGCTTCCCACTCCCCAATGCTGGAATTAGAGTGCACGGTGATGCCCAGCTTATGTGAGACTAAGGATAAGGACCTAGGGCTCCCTGCATGCTCGGCCCTATTTATTTTTATTACATAATTGTATGTATTTTCAGGTGCTGTGTGATATTTCAGTATAGGATTATATTAAAAATGATTCAGTCAGGGTTCTTAGCATGTTCACTGAAAATGTTCATAAGCCCTTTTAAGCATTGCCTTTTTTTTTTTTTTCTTTTTCAACGCAGGGTTTCTCTGTGTAACAGTCCTGGCTGTTCTGGAACTTGCTTTGTAGACAAGGCTGGCCTCAAACTCACTTAGATCCTCCTGCCTCTGCCTCCCAAGTGCTGGGGATAAGGCATGCACCACTACCGCCGACTTAAGCATTTTTTAAAAAATACAATGTGTTTTCCACTCTCCTCATACTACTGTTCAGTAGCATACCAGAACCTTTTCCTCCTCTTTAACTGAAGTTTAGACCCAGTGGTTAACCTCTCTCTACCTTGTCTTGCCATCCCGGGTCTCTGTTAGCTAACCCATTCTACTTCCTGCTATGCAATGATGCTTTTAGGTTCCACCCCATCTTTCTGTGCCTGGCTCATTCACTTAGTGTAACGTTCTCTGGGTTTGTCAGTTTGGGTGCAAGTAGCAAAATCTCACTCTTATTTATGACTAAAAATGTCTCATTGTGCACATTGCAGACCTATGATAACCAAAGCCATACAGCCCTGGTATAGAGCAGACACGGGCCGATGGATCAGAATAGCAGCGCCTCAAGGAATAAATCCACATATGTACACCGCATTGTTTCTCAGGAAAAAAAATGTATAAAGAACATACATTTGTACATTGAGAAAGGACAATCTCTGATAAATGGTGCTAGGAAAGTGGATATCAATAGCCACACATGGAAGAATGAAACCAGACTCCTATCTTCTACACACAAATACCAACTCAGTGTAAGACCTGAAACTAATAAGGAAAAAAACTTAGGGCTGGGCCTGGTGATGATGCTTTTAATCCCAACTATTAGAAGGCAGAGGCAGGCAAATCTCTGAGTTTGAGACCAGTCTGGTCTACATAGAGCATCCCAGGCCAGCCATTGCTCTACAGTGAGACCCTGTCTTAATAAAACATGCGTGCGCACGCACACACACACACACACACACACACACACACACACACTGAATGCACTTAGGGAAAACACTTGGGAAATGGATGGTTAGGGCCAATATTTTTCAGAGAAGACTCTTAGAAGCACGATGGTAAGATCCTGTGTGTGCTGAGTTCTCAGTCCTGATTCTTGGATTCTTGCCTTTGGAATGCAGCCCTCCTCACCTGGCCTCCTTACCTGCCATCTCCTTCCTTTGCAGCCACCCGGGAGTCAGCATTTGTCCATGCCATTGCCTCTGCCGGAGTGGCCTTCGCAGTGACACGCTCGTGTGCAGAGGGCTCAGCAGCCATCTGTGGGTGCAGTAGCCGCCTCCAGGGCTCCCCAGGCGAGGGCTGGAAGTGGGGCGGCTGTAGTGAGGACATTGAGTTTGGTGGAATGGTGTCTCGGGAGTTTGCTGACGCCAGGGAGAACCGGCCAGATGCCCGCTCTGCCATGAACCGGCACAACAACGAGGCTGGGCGCCAGGTATGTATGCAGAACTCCAGGACTTCACTGGGGTGACCAGAGCGGGAGAACAGGGTGAAGGAGAGACTGCTCTTGGTGACCAGGCCGCAGGTCTGCTTTCCTTCTATCAAGGGACATAGTGACACTACTCAACCATTTCTCAACTGTCCTGTGTGCTCCCAAGCTCACCTGTGGAGCTAGGGTCCTTGGGAAGGAAACAAGTGGAGGGAGGCTGCCGTAGAGCATGTGGTGTCCAAGGGTTCTGCACACATAAAAGGACAAGACATGAAAGGGAAAACAGAGGAGAGAAGCAGACGAATGGATGGATGGATACAGTCGATATAGATTGAACTGATACAGAGAATTATAGTGCAGAGATGATACAGGCTATTGAGACGGAGGGAGGGAGAGAGTATGAGAACTTGAGAATCTGGAACAGAACAGGAAACCATAACAGCATTTTGAAGGTCCCTTCCTCTGGCTCTACCTGGATTATAGCCTTTTCTTTACCTTCCTCTGGCTATCCCTGGCCTTCAGGGGCTGATGCTGAGATCTCAGGGGAAAGTGAAGGTCTGAACTTTCCTACATAGACAAGTTTCACCGCTGCAGCTCACCCTCGAATCTGCTTAGTGTCCCTCCCACCCAGAGTCCCGCTTCCCTCCCCAGAGAAGGAGGGTGGATAGGTAGGAAGTGCTCAGTGGTACAGCAGAGCCAGGGAGTGAGTCAGGAGCCGGAGTGGATGTCGTCAGGCATCTTGAGAAGCGGAGCTGACCATGCAGGTGAAAACAGAGATGTTCCCTGAAAGTATATTTCATAAGCGGTTTGAAGTGGGTATGGTGGGCAGGCCTGTGATCCCAACACTCATCAGAGGTGAGGCAGGATACAGATGTTCAAGGTTGGCTTCTATTGCACTGTGTTTGAGGCCAGCCTTGTGCATGAGACACTGTCTACAAAAGCAAGCAAGCAAGAAAGAAAGAAAGAAAGCAAACAAACAAGCATTTCCTTAAGTGATGGCTCCTCTGCCCAGCTCCCGTTGCCAGGCACCTGCTTACACTGTAGCAGACTTTTGGAGACGCCAAGAATGCCTGAGGACAAGCTGTCACAGTGACACTTAACTCTACATCAGGAGCCTCAGCATCTCAGACCTTCCATCTCAGCCTAAAACTCAACACTTGCTCAATCCACTTATCCTGCAGACAAAGGATAGGATAGTCTCCTCTGGGGAACCCAGCTCTCTCAGAATGAATGGTGGGGAGGGGGGTTCCTAAAGCACAGCAGTTGGGTCACTTTATAGTGAGTATTGAAGGTGATAATTGCCTCCTACCTGCAGGAATTTCCAGAAAGCAGCGGGAGGTGATGGGGGTCGTTGTGGTGCAGGTCTTTAATCTTAGCAGGCAGAGGCAAGTGGGTCTCTGTGAATCTGAGGTCAGCCTGAACTACTTAGAGAGTTCCAAGCCAGCGGGAAGCTACATATAGAGACCCTGCCCCCACTCCCGCTCCCCACCCCTAAAACCACAAAAAAAAAAAAAAAACCCAGAATTTTCAGAAAGCACACAATAAAACAAACACCAAGAGTTTAAGAGTTTAACTAGATGTGATGATTCAGGCCAGCAATCCCAGCACTTGGGAGGCTGAGGCAGGAGGCTCATTTAAGCCTGGGTTATATTGGGAGTTTGAGGCCAGGTTGGGTTACATAGTGAGACTTGTCTCAAAAAACAAAAACAAAAACAAAAAAAAATAACAGAAAACTAAACCACAACTTTTTTATTTAAAAACAAACAGGGGGGAAAAAGACGAAAACTTCACAAAAACTATCGGTATCCCCAGAGAGATCAGCCACTGTCCTGTGACATTGGAACAATGAGTCAATTTTAAAAAGGAATGAGAAGCCAGGCGATGGTGGCGCACGCCTTTAATCCCAGCACTCGGGAGGCAGAGGCAGGCGGATCTCTGTGAGTTTGAGACCAGCCTGGTCTACAAGAGCTAGTTCCAGGACAGGAACCAAAGCCACAGAGAAACCCTGTCTCGAAAAACCAAAAAAAAAAAAAAAAAATAATAATAATAATAAATAAAAAGGAATGAGAAAGAAGAGTTCTTAGAAATTAAAAATATGGGGCTTACAATATGGCGTGGCAGATAAACATACTTGCCTCCAAGGCTGACAACCTGAGTTTGCTCTCCAGAACCCATCAAGTAGAAGGAAGAACCAACTCCTCCTGCAAGCTGTTCTCTGACTTTCACACCTTGTGATGTGCATGTGTGCATTTATATATGCACATAATAAATGGTGGGGGTTTGTTTGTTTTCTAGACAGGGTCTCTCTATACAGTCCTGGGGGTCCTGAAACTCACTTTGTTGACCAAGCTGGTCTTGAACTCAGAGATTTGCTTGCTTCTGCTCTGGGGTACTGGGGTTTAAAGCACTGTGGCCTTCAGTGCTTTAAAATAAATTGTTGGGCAGTGGTGGCACATGCCTTTAATTCCAGCACTTGGGAGGCAGAGGCAGGTGGGTCTCTGTGAGTTTAAGGCTAGCCTGATCTACAAAGCGAGTTCCAGGACAGACATGACTGTTATATTGAGAAATCCTTTCTCAAAAACCAAAAGCCTAATAATAATAATGTAAAAGTATGATAAGAAAGCAAACATTTCATCAAGAGTTTTGGGGGTTATGTTCATGAGAGACAAGGGAGGACATGAAGAGGAAGCTAGCAAAGACAAAGGCTGGAAGCTTCCCTAGAATGGAAGTTTTAGCTCACGCAGGCCCCGCTCAAGGATGGGGAAAGAAGGGTAAAGTGAGCTCAGGGCTCACAAGCCCTGGATGCACTTTTTAGAACAGTTGTTCTCAACTAGAGGTTTGTAGTTCATTTGGGTGGAGCGACCCTTTCACAGGAGTCACCTAAGACCAATTGCATACCAGATATTTACATTACAATTCATAACAGTAGTAAAATTACAGTTATGAAGTAGCAATGAAAATAATTTTATGGTTGGGGGTCACCACAACATGAGGAACTGTATTAAAGGGTCACAGCATCAGGAAGGTTGAGAAACATCATTTTAGGGGATTAGCATTTGGTTCTTGCACCTACACAGGGTGGCTCATAACTGGCTGGAACTCCAGCTCCAAGACACCTGCTACCCTGCTCGAAAAACAAAAAAGGGAGAGTGGGAGAAGCCCCCTTCCCCAAGATATGTTATGAAATTCAGAGCCTGTAACCTAGAGCAACCCTCCAAGCTTCAAAGAGAATATACTTGATGTTCCCGCAAAAGATGGGGCATCCAAAAGTCACTGGAAGCTAGAAGGGAATAGAGCAACAACTTTCAGAACTCTGAGCAACAAAGCAATCTTAAATCAAGAATTTCATTCCCAGCTACACTATGAAAGGGGGCACAGTAGATAGAAAAGATTTGTCTTCACAGTCCCATTTCACAAAGCTGACCAGACGGCAGAAAGATGTCTTGAAGGTGAAATGAGTAAAATATCTTTTTGTTTTAATATTTTTATTACATTTAGTCTGTGTGTGTGTGTGTGTGTGTGTGTAAGTAGATGCATGTTTCACAGTGTGTATGTGTGTAGATGCATGTTTCACAGTGTGTGTGTGTATGTGTTTAGATGCATGTTCCACAGTGGCGGGGACGGGGTAAATGCATGTTCCACAGTATGTGTGTGTGTGCGTGTGCGTGTGTGTGTGTGTGTGTGTGTGTGTGTGTGGTAGATGCATGTTTCACAGTATATGTGTATATGCATGTTCTACAGTGTGTGCGTGCATGTGTGCGTGCGTTTATGTGTGTATGTGTGTGGTAGATTCATGTTCCACTGTGTGTGTGTGTGGTAGATTCATGTTCCACAGTGTGTGTGTGTGTGTGTGTGTGTGTGGTAGAGGCATGTTTCACAGTGTGTGTATATGCATGTTCTACAGTGTGTGCTGCATGCGTGCATGCGTTTATGTGTGTATGTGTGTGGTAGATTCATGTTCCACAGTGTGTGTATGCATGTTCTACAGTGTGTGCATGCATGCGTGTGTGCGTTTGTGTGTGTGTGTGGTAGAT
>NC_022014.1:39386025-39398982 GCF_000317375.1 Microtus ochrogaster
CAGTGTGTGTATGCATGTTCTACAGTGTGTGCATGCATGCGTGTGTGCGTTTGTGTGTGTGTGTGGTAGATTCATGTTCCACAGTGTGTGTGTGTCTGTGTGTGTGTGTTAGATTCATGTTCCACTGTGTGTGTGTGTGTGTGTGTGTGTGTGTGTGTGTGTGGTGTGTGTGTGTGTGTGGTAGATGCATGTTCCACAATGTATGTGTAGAAGTTAGGGGACAGTTTCAGGAGTCGGTTTTCTCGTGCAGGGAGCCACGTAGTTCCCTATCAGTCAGATCTTGCCAGACTGAGCTACCTCACCGGCCCTTTTGTTTGCTTTTCGATACCAATTCAAGATGGGCTTGAATTCTCTACACAGCTAAGAATGACCATCTTCCAAACTCATGTGTCCCCTCCTTATGTGCTGGGACTATGGACCTGTACCACTACATTCAAATTATGAGATGCTAGGGATCAAACCCAGGCTGCATGCCCAGCGTGCTAGGCAAGTGTCCTCCCCACTGAGTTTCATCCCCAGTCCTGATGCTTGGACAGCATAAGAGGATGTTTGGAGATGAGAAAATACAGAGCTGACTCATGGCGGGTGTGTTAATCATGCAACAGAATGCTGTGTGGGAAAGGAAATGTCACCTTAGAGTCTGCTTACGCAGCCAGTGCCCTCGGCAGTGAGTATTGAAGGGAGAGATCATCCTACGGTTTTTAGGGCGAAAAGGGTTGGAAGGTTTGGCTGTGCAGGGAGAGGTGAGAGTAGTAAATTTCAACACTTCACACTAAGAGAGCAACAGGCAACACCTTCCATTCAAAAATCAAGAAGCAACAAATGCAGTGACAGCCCTGCATACTTCAAGACAGTGCCTTGCATGGTCAGGAATTATGCCACGCAGATTTGGCCAGGATCCCTGCTTTCACCAGCAGGTCTCCGCTGCTATTGAGATCATTGACCAAGTAAAACAAAAACAAGAAGGCTGAGGAAGGAGAGACGGGAAGAGCCTCCCGCAGAAAGCCTGGCAGCTGAAGAGAAGGATGTGGTATTAGATAAGCCGGACAAGCCGGGCATGGGGTTTTTCTACCGTGCCCGTGGGCCAGTTCCATAAGAAGGTGAAGAAGCAGCCGAGAGTTAGATGAGGTGCAAGCAGGTCTGAACCCAGAGTGATTGAAGCCTTAAGCCGAAGCTTTCCAATACAAATCCTTGCTAACCACAGCCCGAGCTGCTTGGATAGGTGAGCTCTCAGGTAGGTGTACTGAAAGAATACCCAGTTAAAGTGCACTTGAGACCAGCCTGGTCTACAAGAGCTAGTTCCAGGACAGGCTCCAAAACCACAGAGAAACCCTGTCTTGAAAAAAAAAAAAAAAAAAAAAAAAAAAAAAAGAAAGAGTCTTACAGTGTAGCTCAGACTAGCCTCCAACTCTCGATCCCCCAGCCTTAGCATCCACCTATAGTCATATGCCATCATGATGGGCAGGTCTTCCTCTTCTATCACAACCCTCTCTCCCTTCCTTCCTTCCTTCCTTCCTTCCTTCCTTCCTTCCTTCCTTCCTTCCATCCATCCAAGAGTGCATACAGAATAAACAGGGGAATGATGGAGCTTGAGAGAACTTTCCAGACCCTAGACTCTTGACTCCTGGGGTCTGACAGGTGAACTGTCAGTCTAGGGAAGGTAGGAGCCAAGGGATACATGGAGATGGTCTGTGCCTCAGTTTCCTGTCCCCGTTTAAAATATTTTAACTGGAAAAAATATATAAAAAGAAAATACTTTAACTGGTCAGGCGGTGGTGGTACACGCCTTTAATCCCAGCACTTGGGAGGCAGAGGCAGGTGGATTTCTATGAGTTCAAGGCTAGCCTGATCTACAAGAGCTAGTTCCAGGAAAAGTTCCAAAGCTATAGAGAAACCCTGTTTCAAAAAACCCAATAATAAAAGAAAGGAAGAAAGAAAGAAAGAAAGAAAGAGAGAAAGAAAAGAAAAGAAACCCCGTCTCAAAACAAAAACAAAATTAAAATATTCTAACTGCCATTGTAATTGAACACACAGGGCACAATGAGACCTTTCAATATGGGAATATAAAAATCATGACCAGATGCAGGCAAGAAGCATTCCTACCACCTGAAAAAGTTTTTCAGTCAGGCATGGTGGTACATATCTGCAATCCCAGCGCTTGGAGGCGCAGGCAGAACTGCCACAAGTTCAAGGCTAGCCTGGGCTATGTGCTGAGTTCCAGATCAGCCAGCACCACATAGTGAGAACCTGACTCAAAATGAAAAAGAATTTTTTTTTTCTGTTTGAACATTGAAAACCTCCCACTCATCGTTTGAAGCAGCTCTTTGTCTGCTGTGGTGGTCACTTTGTGCTATAGACTCTCAAGGGTATACACTTCCCTCCCAGTGAAGACCTCTTCAAGTCTTAGCCTCACCACACTTGGGCCCGAGCACTCAGCATGAGAACCGGGACCACAGCCAGGTCTAAGCAGTAGCTACCCCCATGGCCAGCTTGTTATTTCAATAGTGCGGTGGATGTTGGCTACGGATGCAATATTCTGCATGCTTTTCTTTCACTGAGCCTTAAACTGTGTGTGTTTTGCACAGTGTTTCTTGGAATGTAAAAGGAAAGATGCAAGAAGGTGTCCAGAGCAGGTGTCTGTGGGCTAGGAAGGAAGGCTAGAAGTCTGGAGCGAAGGAACAGGGAGTAGTCCCTGTGTGTGGTAGGGAGGGCTTGGAATCTGAGGACAATGGACAGGGCCACTGGGGACAGTTCTGGTGGTTGTATGTCCCCCTTGTCTCCTCCCCATTCCCTAAAGAAAGGGAGGCACTATTCCCTTCTTGAAGCACCTCTACTTCTTCCATTAAGGAAGGAGCAAGGTGGGGCCTGGCGGTGGTGACACACACTTTTAATCCTAGCACTCGGGGAGGCAGAGGCAGGCTGAACTCAGTGCATTCAAGATCAGCTTTCTCTACAAAGTGAGTTCCAGAACAGCCAGAAGGAGTAAGGTCTCCATTGTCAATACAGAAAGCATCTGTTCATCGAGGTCCCTGACAGTATAGGGGACCACCCTTAGCACCCCTGCTTCATACTCCTAGTCTTCACACCAAGGCCATAGCATCTGCTCTAGACAGCTCCCCACATCTCCCCTCCAGCATCCCCCCACTGACCACTTGAAGCTTTCTGCACTGTATCCTAAACACCCCCGGAAAGAGAATTAGCTGGGCCTCCATGGAGAAGGAAGCTCCCAGGCCCCTGAGGCCTTGGATCTGGCAGGGCAGACCCAGGTCACCAGAGAAAAGGTAGGGCCCACAAAGAGGAGTCTCGGGGGCTTCCTGGAGTAAGTGGGCTGCAACCCCCTGGTTGAGCTACCCCAGGCACAGACACAGGCTTATGTGCTTGCCTCCTCAGGCCATCGCCAGTCACATGCACCTCAAATGCAAATGCCACGGACTATCCGGCAGCTGCGAAGTGAAGACCTGCTGGTGGTCGCAGCCGGACTTCCGCACTGTCGGGGATTTTCTCAAAGACAAATACGACAGCGCCTCAGAGATGGTGGTGGAGAAACACCGCGAGTCTCGTGGCTGGGTGGAGACCCTGAGACCGCGTTACACGTACTTCAAGGTGCCCACAGAGCGCGACCTGGTCTACTACGAGGCCTCGCCCAACTTTTGTGAGCCGAACCCTGAAACCGGCTCCTTCGGGACGCGCGACCGCACCTGCAACGTGAGCTCTCACGGCATAGACGGGTGTGACCTGTTGTGCTGCGGGCGCGGCCACAACGCGCGCACTGAGCGACGGAGGGAGAAGTGCCACTGTGTTTTCCACTGGTGCTGCTACGTCAGCTGCCAGGAGTGCACACGCGTCTATGATGTGCACACATGCAAGTAGGAGGGTGTGCACATCACACAACATCCTAACGGAGGGAGCAGGGCTCATACTTAGGGGCAGGGTACCTACCTGGGGGCGGGGTTCCTACTTGGAGGGGTCTCATACCTGAGGATCTAGTTCCTACTTGAGGATAGGGCTCCTACCTGTGAGCGGCTCCTTCCTACGGATCCGGTTTCTACCTTTAGCTGGGGCTCCTACTTGGGGTCTGGGTTCCTTTTTAGTGGAGAGGCTCCTGCCTGGGATACGGGTTTCTACCTAGGGTGGGGCTCTACCTAGGGGTGGAATTCCAATCTGGGATGGCGGTCCTACCCCATAAAGGGTTGGGCTCCTCTTTTGACCCAACGGCTCAAACCGGGACAAGTGAGCAACTTCCTCAACTAGGTGGGGTTCGTGGATGGGCAGGGAGGATTGGGGTCCCTCCTCCCAGAGGCTGCTGCTCTGGATAGATTGAGAGGGTGCTTCAGGGTGGGCCCTACTTGGCTTGGGGATCCAGTGGGGGCGGGACTTCACCCTGAGTGAACTTCTGAGAATGAGGAAAGAGGAAGCAGACCCCCTTTCGTTGGGGTGAGGCTAGGCTTTATTGAAGACTCATGGGACAGAACTCCAGGGAGGGAGGAGATCCCAAATAATCCTAGGCTCTGAGTTGGCAATTCAGCTACCACATGACTCCTTTTCAGTCCCCGTGTGCGGATCCACCTGCTTCGTCTATGCTTAGCCATGAGAATGGCAGAATGAGCCATGGAGAACTCAGGGGTGATACCAGATCCCATCCCCATAACTGGGAACCCCTTTCTAGGCACCCCTTGTGCCTGGGCATTCCTACCCTCCTTACCAGATCTCTCCTGAGGAAGATTTGCAGTTTCCCAGAGTTCAAGCAGGCAAGCACTGAGTAGAGAGGGTATTTCAGGGATGGGCGCTGCTAAGAAGGATCCTGGGGCCTGGCATCTTCCCACCATAGCCTGTCTCTGCCCTGTACCCGACACTCAGATCTCCTCCCAGGAAACCTTCTCAGCTCATCTGGTCAGTGATGCCCAGGCCCCAACGGTGCTCAGAGATGTTGACCTCACTTTGAGTTGTATGAACTACAAAGGTATTAGGACACAGGCTACAGAGACAAGGTGTCTCCTGGAGCGCCCCAGGTTCAGGACTGATCCCCAGAGACTGCTACTGAGGCAATGGTCACCAGGTCTGTTGGCCACCAGCCTGTCCCCAAGCTTCTCTTGCGTCTGTCTGGCCTGAAAATGAGACACTGCCGGCCATCTGCCACAAGAACTTTCTGAATTGCTGCCACTGTGAATTGTCCCCACCTCCAGGCATGGGAGGGGATGTGGCCACATAGGAGTGTGCCCCAAGAGCTCTGAAGAGAAGCTACGCACGGTGACTGTCTTCTGCCTGGAACTTTGCATTTGGGGCTGTAATTTTATTTCCAATGCTGCTATATCCACCATCACTGGAATTAGACAAACGTGACTTTTTTCTTTTTTTCTTTTCTTTCTATGAAAGAAATTATTTTAGTTTATAGTATGTTTGTTTCAAATAATGGGGAAAGTAAAAAAGAAAGAAAGAAAAAGCACCCAAGTCTGGTTTGTACTAGATTTTCCCCTTTATTAACATGTTTTACCTGCACATACTGATGGAGTTTGTTATGGCATCCTGTGCTGATCCCCTGAGTGTAATTCGCATTTCCCTGTCCTTGTTATTTGTGGTACGTCTGCACTGTGTTGGGGACCTGAGGATGCCAGCTCAGGGGCTGTATTGGAGGAGGCCGCTGGTTAGTTTCCAGCCACTTAGCCCCGAAATAATCACCAGTAACTGTATTATTTAAATCACCACTTGGCCCATTAGCTCTAGCTTTTTTTGTTTGTTTGTTTGTTTGTTTGTTTTTCGAGACAAGGTTTCTCTGTGGTTTTTGGAGCCTGTCCTGGAACTAGCTCTTGTAGACCAGGCTGGTCTCAAACTCACAGAGATCCGCCTGCCTCTGCCTCCCGAATGCTGGGATTAAAGGCGTGCGCCACCACCGCCCGGCAACTCTAGCTTCTTATTGGCTAACTCTTACATCTTAATTTGACCCATCTCCATTAATCTGTGCATCACTACGAGGTCGTGGCCTATACCAGCAAAGTTTCAGCACATCTGTCTCCAGCTGTGGCTCCTTGGCTTCTCTCTGACTCTGCCTCCTTTCTCCCAGAATTTCGTTTAGTTTTCCCCGCCTAGCTAAGTTCTGCCCTGCTATAGGTCCAAAGCAGTTTTTTTTTTTTTTTTTTTTTTGGTTTTTCGAGACAGGGTTTCTCTGTGGTTTTTTTGGAGCCTGTCCTGGAACTAGCTCTTGTAGACCAGGCTGGTCTCGAACTCACAGAGATCCGCCTGCCTCTGCCTCCCAAGTGCTGGGATTAAAGGCATGCGCCACCATCGCCCGGCGTTCAAAGCAGTTTTTTTATTCATTAATGATAATCACAGCATACAGAGGGATATCCCACATCAGGACTGGGTTTCAGAACCAAGTAGAGACCACCAACAAGCCTCCAGGGAAGTCTTTGGGCCCAGAATTCCAAGAAGAAAGAATAGAAAATAGCTAAGTCAGGAAACGAACTAGTCAGTTGCAGCAAAATCTGGTATAGAGCAGATTTGAGAGCTTGGATAGAGAGTGCAGGTGGGGTTTTAAGAAAGTAAGGGAGCTGGGGAGCCATACAGTAATTAGGATACTTTGGTAACCCCAGTGAACAGATGAGGAGCCTGGGTCACAAGAGAAGAAGCTTGCCCAAGACCACCTCACACATTGGTGATGCAGGAGAAACATGGAATAAACCATCTCCCCATGAATCCATAGTCACACAGCTGATACCCCAAGATCACTGTATTTAAGGTATGGCAGCCCTTGGGATATGAGGACAGTGGTCTAACTTGCTGTTGGTGACCTTTAAGTGTAGAGTCAACTGGATCCTAGAAGCACACTCCAGTCCTTAGATGGGGCTGGACACCAGAAATGTCTCAGATTCCCACCCAAAGGAAGCTCTGGATGGGGGTGGTCTTTGTTCAGGAGCTGCCATACTCCCATCCGCCTTCACAAGGAGCCCAAAGCCTCAGCCAAGCCACGTAGGGTTGGTGACCTGAGTGGTTAGGGATGGGATGTGGGGCACCATGGAAGTGAGCTAGAGGTCTCTCTCAAAGCCATACTTCTCTCAAGACCACAACTCTGCCTAAGCATGCCCTACCATGTCTCTGCTCTTTCTCTATGCTGCCCATCCTTTTCTGTCCCCACCTCTGGGTCCTGCCCTAATGTCCAGATAACCAGAGCAATAAATGTCCTGAGGAAGCTGAAAGCAGCAGGTCTGACCTCTCAAAAACCTGAGTGCACGCCTTTAATCCCAGCACTCGGGAGGCAGAGGCAGGTGGATCTCTGTGAGTTCAAAGCCACCCTGACCTACAAAGTGAATTTCAAGACAGCCAGGGTGGTTACACAGAGAAACCCTGTCCCCCCCTCCCAAAAAAAAAAAGACCTGGGAAAAGAGACAGTGGGGTGAGGGGAGACACAGGCAGGACCTTCCAGGCCCATTTGACCCAGCATCATAGACAAATCTGTGAGATTAATCCATGCTGACTGCTAAAAGCCAAGGCTGCTGTCCACATGTCACTTGCCCGTTGCCCTGGTAGCCCAACATTATGTCACACTGGCTGAAACTACACTCTGAAGGCCATTCATCAGAGTAGTCTGCCACTGGCTTTGTGGCAGGGCCACTTAAGGAGGTCCTTAAAGCTTCAAAACAGTCACAAGCAGTCCTAAGACCCCACTAGACTCCCTTGTATCCTTAAAAAGTGTACCAGGAAGGAGCCCACATGTCCTGGGCATAAAGACATGTTCCTGGTCTGTATATGGCTCCCACTGCACGCCCCAGGGACATCATCTTTTGTCCACCTAACCTGCCAACTAAGCCTTGTGCTACTCTGTGCACTTACCCCTTCAAGGGCCCAGATTCAACCTATAGGTTGCTGATCCATGACCTGAGACAGCTCAGTCCACCACCCTGAATATACAGTCATTGTCCGCCCCCCGCCACCCGGTCACATTGTCATACCAAACACCAAGGTATCCAGAGTCCCAGTAGGCTACAAAAGAATAGCTAGCCTGGCCTGCCGGTATAGACCTATAATCCCAGCTGCCACAGAAGCCAAGGCAGGAGGATCACAAATTCAGGACTGTCTGAAATACAGAACAAGGTCAAGACCTTAGTAAGTCCCTGTCTCAAATGAAGGGCTGGGATGTACCTAAGTAGCAGAATGCTTTCCTAACCCATGTGAGGGAGGCTCTGGACTCTACCACAGCACTGGAAAAAGATCACAGGCTATAAGGGACACTGACAGCTGAGTGGTCTTGGGAAAGGAGGGCTGTGCTGGAGCTCTCTAGCCCTGGAGAACTAGCCAGGTCTGTTCATGGCTTCTGGAGGAGCAGAGTGTAGGCCCGGATTCTGAACTCTCAGTGCCCCTTCCTTGGCCTTCTGGTTCCCTGCATCTTAGCAGGTAGGCACCCTACACATAACTCCCTCTCCTCAGCCTCAGGGCTTGCTGTGTCCCTGCTGGTGCATTCCAGGCGGGCCACCCACTCAGGGCTGCAGGTGTACGTCAGGCCCTGACCTACTATTGGCAGGGACTACCTAGGAATTCGCAGAAGGGCAAGGGTCAGTAGGGCCAGTCGGCTGCAAGTGAACACTTCACAAAAAGGATGCCCTGTTCAGGGCCAGCCAAGACAGAAGAACAGGCGCCCAGTCTTCCCTCAGGTGAATGAGTCACTAGCGGGTAAGGGGCAGGTTCCGGAAGAGTCCACTTAGCCTGCTGGGCCATCTTGGATGCTAACAATAATAAAGCCATCAGTCCCTAGGGCAGTGATGAGAGTCCTCAGTTAAGCCTGTCCGACAGATGAGTAGCTCCTCTGGTTGGCACCCTGGGCAGGAGCCACCCTAATTGGTACCTGCTGCCCCGGTGCCCAGATGAAAGGGACAGACTCGACTGGGAGGCGGCAGGGCAGTGGCACAACCAACAGGTCATGGGGACCTGAGAAGTCAGGGTCCAATGGTTATTGGGAGGACAGGTTGCCTCAAGACCCTAGCTGGGTCCAGGTGCCACACAGATTTTGGGGATACAGAGCCCATATGCCCAGGCAGAAGACAGGCCACTTTAGAGGGTTAAAGAGCCCACATACCTCAAGATATAAGTCTGGGAAGCTTGGAGTACCTAAGCCTAGAGAGGAAGTCGCATTAGCCCGAGGGCATGCCAGGGGTCCAGATGGGCTCTGGTGTCTGGGTGCAAGTTTCTGAGCAGCAGCCCCCACAGGCCCTGTATGAGAGACTACCATGATGATGGTCTTAGCTGTCCAGAGGTGACACACTAGGCTGTGGTCCTTATGGCTTAGTGTAAGAAGAAAGGGAGAGAGTTCACAAATGGAGCATCCACAGCCCATGGGAACACAAGATAGACCCCAGACAATGGCCTAGCCATGGGGAGCTAGGAGGTAAAACCCCACACTCATTGCCTGGCAAGAGCAAGCTCCACTCCTCTCTGGGTCTCAGTTTCCCTCCTTGCAGAAGGAAGTGGGATGAACTGCAACCCCCTGTCTTAGGGATGGGAAGCCCTAGGCCCCACTCAGCTTGCAGCTGTGGGCCTTAGAAGCTGCCTCTCTGGTGAATTTACAGCCCCTCCCGCTGCCCTGGAGAAGGAGGAAATGAGCTGGGGGCCTGTTCACAGGTAGTTGAGACAGCACCCGAATAACCATATAAAAGGGCCGGAGGCTGGGGGCCCCACCCAACCAGGACAAGCTTGGCCATCCCCTTGCAAATCTCACACTCAGTAGCTTTGAAGTACTGGAAAGGGTGTGGCCAGCCCTCACCTTGGGCCCCCACTGGCCCTCCCTCTTTCTGTCACCCCCTCCCCTAGACGCCCACTTTCTGGGTCCTGGGGCTCAGTTTCCTCTCTTCAGAGACAGACTGGAGGTTGTCACCATGGCCTGTCACCTCCAAGAAAACCTACTCTCAGGACAGTTGGGGTGCAACCAGCTGTGGTTCCCACACCTGGCTTGGGACTGGGAAAGTGGGCCTGAGGACTAGCTTTCCATGAAGAATTGGTGAGGTGTAGGCAAGTGGATGGCAAGAAACTGGAGTTCTCAATCCAAGCAGTCTTGGCTGCAGGGTCTGGCATAGTCTCCTCCAGGGAATACCTGAGAACAAACAGGCAGCCAGGAAGAAATTTTGGGAAGACCCTAGAGCCTTCCTGAAAGTAGACCATCCACTGTTGGCGTGAGAGAAAACTAAGATGTAGGGGTACCACAGCCCTAGAAACCCTTCACCTGACCTGGCATGTTGCACAGATGATGCCAAGCCTGGTTTGCTGTATGGGTCCCGGTTGACTTAATGTCTGTGACATTCTGATTCTGTGTGACTGAGGTGATGGGTTCTTATACCTGGCCAACCCTAAGTCCTACCAAGCCTGCCCCAGCCATAAGGATCTACCCAGAAGCACCTTTAGGACCCGATACTTCCTTGGAGTCCAGTGAGTGGCCTGGAACAGATTCTTCTCCCTCTGCTCTACCCTGCAGCATGCCATAGGCCCCAGGTCCTGCCCCTCCCCCATCAGTCATTCACCTTTTCCCATAGCCTGGTCCCTTCAGGAGTCCCCCATTTTCCTTCCAGAAACACCTCCAAGAACAACACACTCTGAGATGATAGCATTCTTGGTCGTCATTTCTTCAATGACCTCCAATTTCCAGAGCCAGAGTAGAAACCAGGTACGTCACTGCCCCCGAAGCTCTAGGGGACCAGCAAACCATTCTACTAGAGCCCAGTATTAGAGAGAGGCGTGAGTCCTGCCCACATAGCCCAGTTGGCTACTCTCTCTCTCTCTCTCTCTCTCTCTCTCTCTCTCTCTCTCTCTCTCTCTCTCTCACTGAGTTGGACCACACTTGATTGCTACTCCCGGGTTATGTGGGAAGGCTTTCAAGAGGAGGCCAGCAAGGTGCTGTTTCTGCCCCCTGATCTTTAATTCTGAGATGCCAAACAGATGCCAAAACAAGGAGTGGTGGTCAGGGCAGCAAGGAAGCCCTGGAAAGAGCCCTGACTCCAGGAGCCTGGGCACTGCCTACCCTTCCCACCCTGCCCTGCTCTGCTTGGCCAGGCAGCTGGGATGGAGCTGCAAGCTGTCAGAAGGTGCTAATTGTTGTTTAGCTCTGAGCCAGCTCCTTGCTCTGGTCTTTTTTTCCACCCTCTCTCACTTTTTTATTTGAGCGTCTAGAACTCCTGGTAAACAGTCATTTGGCTCTCAGAGCCCTGCAAATTGGTGTTTATGGTGTGAAGATGAGGAGGACCCAAGACTAGTCCACCCAAACACAGGCCAGTAAGGAGGGAGGAGAGAGTGAAGGAGGCATGGACCCAGCAGGGACTGGGCACCCTCTATGCCCTATTCAGGTCCAGCTCTGCTGGTGGATCCAGGAGAATGTCCAGGAAGAGGCTCCCTAATCCTTAGCAGTGGGGAGACTAGAAGTTGCGGGAACTGGGGCAGAACCTGAGGCTCTGAGGGTTGAGGGAGGGAGGGATGAAGAAAGAGAAAGAGGGAAGACAAGAGAAAGAGAGAGGGAGGGAGGGAGGGAGGGAGGGAGGGAGGGAGGGATTCATGCGCATAGGCCCTTCTTACCCAAGGCCTCACAGATTTGAGACAGGAATGTATGGCTTCTGTGTGGTGCTTGTGGGGTGCTGGGTGTGGAAGGCAGGTGCCAGAGGAATTCCAGGCCTGAGCAGATGGCTGGGAGGCCTCTTGGGAGAAGGGGACTTCCCCAGTTGTTGGCCTCTCACTGTGGAGAGCAGGCAGGCCTGTGCAGAACCCTCAGGCTCCTTGGCAATGGTGGCTCAGCAGGCTCCCTTCACCCCAAGCTCCTCAGCTCCCTCTGCTGCAGGAAGTCCAAATGCTCCTGCAGCTTCCCTCTGCCCCTTCTCCATGCCTGGCACAGACTGGAGACACTCTGCCACCCCACAGTGCCCGTCTTTCTAAAGCAAGTTGACTCTTGACCAGCCCACCAGACACACTGCTCGGGAAGGGTGAGTCCTGAAACTCTGAGGAGACCATTTGACATCTGTAGTTTGGAGTAGACCCTGGGGATTACACAGGCTTCTCTTCCGACTGTTTTTATTGTCCAGGTCTGGGTTGGGGCAATAAAATGAAGTGCCAGCTTGCACCTCGGGGACCAGGGACCAATCTTGTGGGCGTCATGACCCAGGCAACATTCCATATGCCATGGACCTGATCCCACGTGTCCTCTGCTCAAGGATATTCCATGGCTCCCTTGTGTCTACCGGACGAAATTAAACTCCTCAGCCTATGCACCTCACAGTCTGGTCCTTTAAATTTAGTCATTTCCCTATGGAGTGAGTGGCTGTCCCACCCAGGAGCCATGACATACATCCCGCTTCTGACTGCAGTTGACTCCCAGTGTATCCTTCCATCCCCCAGATGCTCTTTGACCCCTGCACTGTTCTTCTCAACACTTCTAAAAGAAGTCTCAGGTCTCTGAGCCTTTTCTCTCCTGGATCCTAAACTTTCAATGACTCCTGCTGACCCTGGAACTGATTCCAACCCCTTGACTTTCCCCTGCCCATCACTGTCCCTGGGGACATCCAAAGTACCAGCTTGACCTCAGGGAGCTATGTGGAAATAAAGAGGGTAGGTGGATTCTGATGTCACTGCAACCTTGCTCATTCCTAGGGGCTTCAAAACATACACAGGTTTGCATTTCCAAGTGACCCAGCTGCCAGAGGAACCCACATCCCTTATGGTAGGAAGGGGCTGCCCCCAAACGAAGGCCCTGTCAGGTCCTTGCTGTCATATCATGGAAGGTTGCCTGACAGATATGATGGCTGCACAATGCTTGTGGCAAGCACGGAAGGGAGGAGTGTGAAGGTGGAGAAGGTGCAAGAGAGGACCTTGCAGGTGGGGTGAAGTAGGTGGAGAAGGTGCGGGAGAGGACCTGGCAGGTGGGGTGAAGCAGGTGGAGAAGGTGCGGGAGAGGACCTTGCAGGTGGGGTGAAGCAGGTGGAGAAGGTGCAGGAGAGG
>NC_022014.1:39399082-39412657 GCF_000317375.1 Microtus ochrogaster
AAGGTGCGGGAGAGGACCTTGCAGGTGGGGTGAAGCAGGTGGAGAAGGTGCAGGAGAGGACCTGGCAGGTGGGGTGAAGCAGGTGGAGAAGGTGCTGGAGAGGACCTGGCAGGTGCAGATGAGGAGATATAAATCCCGAAGGTGCAGGAGAGGATGGTGTAGTAGATGCTGAAAACCCCTCTCACAATAGAGACTATGGGTGTGGAGGCTCAGTTGAATCTGAAGGTGGAAGGCAGAGTAGTGATGACCCTAAGTCCTGTCTCGTGTCCCCAGAGCCTGATCTGTAAGCCACAGTGGGGGAAACTGAGGCAATTAGAACACCAGAGTATCTTAGGACAAGAATTTCCTCAAGACTCCCAACATGGGAGTATGATGTTGTTGTCAAGGGTACTGGACAGCTCCAGGCTCGGAGACCACCTGAGGAGACATGGGAAGGCCAGCCCCTGGGCACAGTCCAGACTTCACCACAGACCCAGCCTGGGGCACAGGTGTTAGGGGTGGGGCTCACGTTGGCGGGAGTGCTGGGTGCAGATGCCTCAGCTGGGCTTTTTAATTAACCTCTGCTGGCTGCTCAGAAGGGCCCCAATTAAGTACAGAATGCAATGGCAGAGTGGGGTCAAAGAGAGGAGCTGGTTTTAATTAAAGTGCAGTGGCCTGGGCAGGAGCGCCCCCGCCTGACCGCCTCCTCAACAGGTCCTACCCAGCTCAAAGGCAGTCACGTGACGGGTAGATGACAGAACTCTGCAGTCTCGTCTGGCTGAGATCCCACTAGATAACAACAGAACCAAGGGCTGCCTTGTCTAGCCTGTGTGGCCACTGCCAGGCAGCCCCTCTCTGAGCCACCTTGTCCCCTCTGACCTCTTCTCATTCGTCACCTGACCTGAAATAACCATCTGCTACCCATTCAATAAGCAGGTCCCTGGTATAATAGGCATCTGTGGTATGTCTACTTCAGGAGCAGCAGAAAGAATAAAACAAATAATCACATCCAATGTGCATGGGCAGTGGAATTGAGCCAGACGGGGGGGGGGCAGCCTTGTAAAGGAGCAGAAAGCAGCAGGAAGAAGAGAGAGCTCCCCTGGAGAGGGCAGAGCCTAGTCAAATCCAAAGCAGTACCGGAGCAGGACTGAGTTGCTTGGGTATCAGCAAGGACAAAGTCTACGAGCAAAAGTTAAAGGGAAAGCCAGACTTTTCTCCAAATGATCAGAAGCCTGCTGAGGACTCTCAACATAATCAGCTCCCTGGGAAATGTAAGGACAAACCACAAGAGAGTGTTGGTGAGATAGCTCAGCAAGTATAAAGGATGCTTTGCCATTAAGTCTGAAAACCTGGAACCCACACAGTGAGAGGAGAGAGCTGACTTCCACCAGTTATCCTCTGATTTCTGCACACGAAATGCTTGCACATGCTTACACACACGTGCACACATGCGCACACACACAATCAACCAATGTAATAAAAGTTAAAAATGAGGAGCTACCATCTCTTGCCTCCTAGGATGCCTGATATACCAGCAAAGCAACAGGGGATGGTTGCACACGCCTGTGATCCCAGCACTTGGAAGTGAAGGCAGGAGCATTAGAAGTTCAAAGACATCCTCAGCTACATACGGATTTGGGGCCTGCCTGAGCTACATGAGATCCTGTTTCAAAGCAACAGCAGCAAGAACAAAATTGGACGCTGAGGTGAAAGTAGAGTTCCATCCTCCTTCCTTCTGCAAATTCCACACAGTTGTTCCCTCACCTGTTACAATGGCCCTAATGAAGATCTGTCTTAGCATTCTTTCTGTGAAAAAAGCTGATGTAAGAAAATGCTATGGGTGTTTTACTACACTCACACACACACACTCACACACACACACACACACACACACACACATATACAGAGAGAGGGGCGGGGAGGGAGGGAGGGGAGAGAAACACCAAGGGGAATAAGGGCTTTTGGGTTTCATGGGGTTTCTTGCAAGGAGAAACATTAGCTACCCATCTGACTCTCTACAAATCTCACTGGCTAGGAAGACAGGAAGTCCTCTAGTACCTTGGCCCAAGCGCAGGTCCTGAGCATCAGTACATCCTGATGAGATTGAGCCTAACCATGCCTCTGAGAACACTCTCAGGCAGGGGGCTGCCAGGCAGGTTTGCATGTCCTGCCCCCATAGCCTTACTTTGAGTAACCGCTTTGAGTAACTGCAGCTATGGGCCAACATTCTCCACGCCTGGCTTCCTCCAGACATGGGTCTTTGGGGAGTAATGAATAAGGGATGAGGAATGGGGGGCACTTCTCCAGAGCCACTGTGAGCCCCTCTCACCTGCCTGAGAGACTCATGTTCCCCTAACTCAGCCCTGCCAAACCTGAGTGCCCAAGTACCAGTCACCAAAAAGCCTTGTGCCAGGTGATGCTCGTTTGGTTCAGCTGAGGTTCCAGGTAGGAGTTTCTCAGAAGAAACTGGCTTTGGCCCCCTGCACTAGTCCCTGAAAACAGTTCACATTCAGAATGAGGCTCCCAGCTGCCCAGTTAACGGGCAATGCCCAGATGAGCAGATGGCTGGGAGCAGTCTGTCACTCTGTGGCTACTGTGGATAGGGGATACAGGGAGAAGCAAGAAGCATGCTCCCGGGACACCCCAAGGAGTGACTCCAAAGACAGGATATGGTAATCAAGCATGATGGTCATTTTAAGCCCTGAGTAAGCATGATTGTCATTTTAAGCCGGCCAGTAAGCAGCGAGAATCAGACAGGGCAGATGTGGTTTGGAAGTGTACTGGAAACTCGCCCCTTGAATCATATATTGATTGTGTCTGAAGGCAGTGAGCTAGGGAGGTAATTTGGGTCAGGAGAGGTAGTGAGGATGGAGACTCATGGCAGTGTGAGCTGCTTTAGCAGGAGAGGAAGAGAGAGGTCTGAGTTTACTTGGTCTTTGTCCCTTGGGTACCCTGCAGGTGGCTGAGAATGTCAGGCCCTGTATCAAGTTGGTGTCTCCATGGAATCTGTGGGAGAATTCTGACTTCTGAAGGTCCTGGCTAGTAGACATCTGCTCTAGAAAAAGACAATGGGTCCTTTCTCACCCTAGGCTCCTGAAATCCCAGAAGTCTAGGCTGGCAAGCCCTGGTCCACCCAGAAGGAAAATCAGATATACAGCTGGAGGTGGTGGCATGTGCTTGTGATCCCCACACTTAGGAGGTAGAGACAGGAGGCTAGCCTGGGTTACATAAGACCATCTTAAACAAACTGGATTACTGCAGGTAAAAGGACAGTTGGGGATCATGGGAAAGAACCAGAATCAGCTGCCCCTGTCAAATAATTCAGGGACACAGGAAAGATACCCTTGTGGACAACAGATCCAGATTGAGGCTTGGAGGACAGGGTCCTGAGGTGCAGGGTAAAATTTAAGAAATGTTTTAAATATTTCTTGGGTCCAGTGGGTTACATCAATACACACACACACACATATGTACATATAATGTGTGTATACATATTCTAAAGTTCAGTTTTGCACACTTGATATACAGTAACACATGTGTATGTGTACACACATGCATTTCCTTATGAGGAAATGAGCACATTGTCCCTCCCTTTATAAAAGAAACCCCTCACAGGGACTCTCCTTACAGAGTCAGCTTCCTTTGTCCTCTTGTTTTCTTCTTTAGGTGATAGTTGGCCCTAGGACTCTAGAAGATTGACTGTCCCCAGTGGACAGGAATTAGGAGACTGTTAGCATAGAACTTCCCAGGGGCTGCACCCCTAGAGGCCTGGGCTAAGGTCAGTGGCTGAGCTACAGGTAAAGGCTACTCTCTATTAACAGAGAGTATCCAAAGTGAAGCCCATGCTGCCTTAGCTGGGTACCAGTGAGCTCAGGCTCAGATGTTGATGGGTACATCATGGTGTCTACCCTGCTCCCAGAGTGTATACTGTAGGAGTATGGTGTAGCCTGTGTGTACATTCCCCAGGTCCACAGTTTCATTCTCCTTGGGTCCTCTCTGGTCAAACACTGGGGTCCTGGAATGCTAGGTTATAGATCTGAAAGACAGGTTGTCCACCAAGAATGTTCCCTGGAGGGGGCAACATCCTGATTACCCCAGAATAGACAGAAACACAAGTTCTTGGATCTGATGAACAGGAAGCTCCAGGTTGGAGGCCCAGAGTGTCTGGATATCTGGCTGCAGAGCAGCTCCAGACTGAAGCTGGAACACACACCACTGACCCCCTGAAGAGTAGAGTCGCAGTCCTGCAGGTAGCCCATTGCTGACCACTGTCTATATTCACTGTCTGCACACAGCAGGAACCTCTCCAGCCAGCTGACGAGGTCGGTAAGGACCTAAGACACATATACATCATGACAAAAGAAAACAGAGGCCTTTAATCCCAGAGCTCGGGAGGCAGAGTCAGGTTCATCTCTGTGAGATCGAGGCCAGCCTGGTCTGCAGAACGAGTTCCAGGATAGCTAGGGCTGTTGCAAGAGAAACTGTGTCTGGAATAACCCAAACCAAACCAAATCGAGGCCACTACCAAACACTTACATGCATCTTACACATTGTTTGTGGGGTGATAGGTATTTTATTATCCCAATGGAACCAACGGAGCTGGAATACCCAGATTCATTTTTCATTTTTGGTTTTTCGAGACAGGATTTTTCTGTGTAGGCCTGCCTGGCTTAGAACTCACTCTGTAGACCAGGCTGGCCTCTAACACAGCAATCCACCTGCCTCTGCCTCCCAAGGGATGGGATTAAAGGCGTGCTCGGGGAGTGACAGGCGGTAGGAGGCTCTGAAGAAGGGTCTTAAACAGAAAAGACAAAGGCAGTTTCTCCTGCAGCCTCACGTCACAGTCAGCACAGGAGACTTCTGGGATTCGGAAGAGTGTGAAGACTGTTGCTCACCAGAAAGCAGTTTGTTCTCAGTAGTGGACACCAGCAGGAATCTTCTGATTTAGTTCAGTCCTGGGGCTCTCTGCCTGGAGCATCAGATCCCAAGCTTGGGGGATTAGTCTCTGAGATATCCCCACTTCAGTGCTGAAGCAGGCCCAGGGTGCACCCCCTTTTCTTCTAATGACCAGTACTTATAAACCGGGCTCCCTCTACCCTTCCTTGGGTTGCACTGATCAAGCAGCTCAAAGAACTTGTGTTGGCTGGTTTACCATGAGAATAATTACCAAGGATACAGATGAAGATATGTAAAAGGTCAGGTGTATGAAAGGAGTGGGACTTCCATGTCCTCCCTCGGCACCCCCTACCCCTGGATCCTCTGCACGTTCAGCTCCTAGGAAGCTCTGAGAGTCTCTAGGGGTTTTATCGACACATCATTACATAGAGTGATTGGTTAAACCACTGGCCGTCAGTGATCCCCTCAACATTCAGCCCTTCTTCCTTCTCTGGAGGATGAAATGAGGCTGAGGGTCCCCACCCTCTGATGTAGCCCTGGTCTCTCAGTGACCAGCCCCACCTGGAAGCTCTCCAGGGGTTGCTGGCCAGCAGAGGGCTCTTCAACACATGGAATATACTTCCCTTCCAGATTCCTCAGATTTTAGGAACTGTAGTCTAGAAAATAGAAGTTGTTTTCTTTCTTTTTTTCCCCTTTAGTTTCTAAAGCCTGGAGAAAGAAGTGTGATAAAAATTAGGAAAAAAGCTAGGCATGAGGGGCTGGAGAGATGGCTCAGTGGTTAAGAGCATTGCCTGCTCTTCCAAAGGTTCCAAGTTCAATTCCCAGCAACCACATGGTGGCTCACAACCATCTGTAATGAGGTCTGGTGCCCTCTTCTGGCCTGCAGGCATACACACAGACAGAATATTGTATGCATAATAAATAAATAATTTAAAAAAAAAAAAAAAGCTGGGCACGATAGCCCACGCCTTTAATCCCAGCACTTGGGAGGCAGAGTTCAAGGCCAACCAGGTCTAAATCTCAAATTCCAGGACAGCCAGGGCTTACAAAAGAAACCCTGACTCACAAAAGCAAACAAACAAAGGATCTGGGAAGGAAGGGCTTTCCCTGTATCCCTACCTCTGGGGAAGTCATTAAGGATGTAAAGTTTCTCTTGCAACCAGGTACTAGATCCAGGGTTTTGATTGTATGAGGATGTTGAATATAAGACAGAATACCAAGTGCAGTTCAAGTGAGACTCAGTGCTGTTCAGAATTTCCCTAAAGGCTCTGTGAAGTTACTTTTTTCAGCCAGTTAGCCTGCTCAGAGACCCATGCTGAAAAGGGCTTTTAAGAGCTTGAGGGCAGGCAGAGTAGGTCAGGAAACCCTATGGTGCACTCCAATCCGCCCAGTGTATAAAACCTCCCAACAGGCCAGATTGCCAGTGCAGTGGTGAGCTCCCTGGGAATCCGTGATGGGAATCCCAGAGACCACTGTAGTCTGTAAAATAACCAAAGGACCCGAGTCCTAAGAGGCCAAGGAAAGAGCCATAGGGCTGGAAACAGTCAAATGTGGAGGTTAAACTCCTTATCACTGGGCTCAAACTCGCATCAGTAGCCTGACATGAATGCCACCCATCTTCCATACAGAGGCTTCATCAGCTGTCTGGGGGACTGGATGGGGTCCTCAAGACACAGAGTTCCTTTCACCTCCTGGGGGCATCCCTGTCTCTGGTCCTTACACTAGGTAAGGTTGTCTTTCTAGAAACCTGGAGAAGCCAGGCCACTTGGCATCCATGCCCCTGACTAGGTCCTCAGGATCAGGTTGCTCTAAAGGGAACGGTCTGGACTTTGCCCTGGAGTATGATCAGCTGAAAGGGAGGCGAGCCGCCATAGGCACTCCTAGCTTCCCAGCACAGGTAGCTGAGGATCCTGGACCTCTGGACGCACTCCTTTCAGTCAGCTCACTTCGCCCCCTCCTGGCCAGAGCTGGCCCATGCAGGGACCTCAGAGAGGAAACGCACTCCTGGTCTCGAAGCAATCTTGTTAGCCTCAGTTTACCCAAGCAACTGACATTCCCTGGTAGGGTCTGTCCTCAGACATGCCCACTCAGGGCTCCCACAGATATGTATGCCCGTTCTACTCCACTCGCCCGCCCACCGGGACAGGGCCTAAAACAGAAGCACAAAGAAGGAAGTACGTTTCTTAACTTGGGAGTGGGCATACAGCAATCTGTTTTATCATTTTCAAAACTTCATCTTACATAAATCCCATCCTGTCTCTCCTTTTTTTTTCATTTTGCTAAACTCTTCCCCCAAAATAAAGTTTCTTTGGCTTTCTATTTCTTTTAAAAATTTTGGAGGTTTTATTTTTTATAAAGTAAAGATTTTATTTAAAATTTCTTATTTGTTGTTGTTGGCTTTTGTTTTGTGAGACAGAGTGTCTCTGTGAAACACTCCTGGCTGTACTGGAACTCACTCGGTTGACCAGGCTGGCTTCAAATTCAGAGATTCATCTGCCTCTGCCTCCCAAGTGCTAGGATTAAAGGTGTGCATTACCACCACCAGCTATTTTGTTTTGTTTTTATTTTATGAGCATTGGTGTTTTGCCTGTATTTATGTCTGTGTGAGAGTGTCAGATCTTAGAGTTACAGCCAGGTGTAAACTGCCATGTGGGTTGGGTGCTTGTGCTAGGAATTGAACCTGGGGCCTCTAGAAGAGCAATCAGTGCTCTTAACCACTGAGCCATCTCTCCAGCCCAAATTTTAAAGGGGCTTGAGAGATGGCTCAGAAGTTAAGAGCATTGCCTGTTCTTCCAAAGGTCCTGAGTTCAATTCCCAGCAACCACATGGTGGCTCACAACCATCTGTAACGAGGTCTGGTGCCCTCTTCTGGCCTGCAGGCATACACACAGACAGAATATTGTATACATAATAAATAAATAATTTTTTTTATTGTTTTTCGAGACAGGATTTCTTTGTGGCTTTGGAGCCTGTCCTGGAACTTGCTCTGTAGACCAGGCTAGTCTCGAACTCACAGAGATCCGCCTGCTTCTGCCTCCCGAGTGCTGGGATTAAAGGTGTGCACCACCATCGCCCAACTAATATTTAAAAAAAATTTTTTTTATTAAATACCTTTTAAAATTGATTTTATTGAGTTATACATTTTTCTCTGCTCCCCTCCCCTTCAACCCTCTCCCATGGTCCCCATGCTCCCAATTTACTCAGGAGATCTTGTCTTTTTCTACTTCCCATGTAGATTAGATCCATTTATGTCTTAGGGTCCTCATTGTTGGCTAGATTCTCTGGATCGTGATTTGTAGGTTGGTTTTCTTTGCCTTATGTTTAAAAACCACTTATGAGTGAGTACACACAATATCTGTCTTTTTGGGTCTGGATTACCTCACTCAATATGAGTTTTCTAGATCCATTCATTTGCCTGCAAATTTCAAGATGTCATTATTTTTTCTGCTGTGTAGTACTCCATTCTGTAAATGTATCATATTTTCCTTATCCATTCTTCGGTCAAGGGGCATTTAGGTTGTTTTCAGGTTCTGGCTATGACAAACAATGCTGCTGTGAACATAGTTGAGCACATGTCCTTGTGGCATGATTGAGCATCCTTTAGGTATATACCCAAAAGTGGTATTACTGGGTCTTGAGGAAGGTTGTTTCCTAATTTTCTGAGAAATCACCATACTGATATCCAAAGAGGCTGTACCAGCTTGCACTCCCACCAGCAATGGAGGAGTGTTCCCTTTACCCCACATCCTCTCCAGCATAAGTTGTCATCAGTGTTTTTGATCTTGGCCATTCTGACTAGTGTAAGATGGGATCTCAGAGTTGTTTTGATTTGCATTTCTCTGATGGCTAGGGATTTTGAACATTTCCTTAAGTGTCTTTCAGCCATTTTAGATTCCTCTGTTGAGAGTTCTCTGTATAGGTCTGTACTCCATTTTTTAAAAGATACCTTTTAATTGTATGTATGAATGTGTATGTATAAGTACAGGCACTTGTGGAGCCCAGAACTGGAGTTATAGGCAGCTGGGAGCTGGGGACAGACCTTGGGATCTCTGTGAGAGCAGTCTGTACTCTTAAGGGGTGAGTCATCTCCTCAGCTGTTGTCCAGTTTGCTCTTTAATACACACTTGGGGCTGGAAAGATGGTTCTGTGCATCAGACTTCTTGATGCTCTCGTAGAAGCCCTAAGTTTGGTTCCCAGCACCTGCATGGCAGCTCATAAACACCAATAACCCCAGTTCCAATGGATCTGACCCCTCTTCTGGCATCCTTGGGCACCAGGCACCCACATGGTATACATACATATTTGCAGGCACTCACATACAATAGTAAAATAAATAAATCTTAAAAAAGATATATACACTTAGTGAATATACAATTCAACAAAATTTATGTGCAATATGAAAGTTTCACTGGAGGTTTAACCTGACCTGATGAGGTAAGGAAAGCCTATCTAGGTTTTAGTAGTAGGGTCCACTTCAAATTTATCTACAATGGCTATTAAGTTTTTAACTGGCACAAATAATTAATTATGGGGTACATGGTAAGTTTTTGGGCATGACTAGAATGTACAGTGGTCAAGTTAGGATAAATGGGGGGGACTAGCACTCTGTCCCTATTTTGCCACAATTTTGTCTCTTTAGGAACAGAAAGAGAATTTGGTTCCTGGCTGGTAACTATTGTGTGATGTTTTACTCTTTTGACTTTTTGAGGGACCCACCACCCAGCTCCCAAGTAAATCACACACAGAGGCTTATTCTTAGTTATGAATGCCTGGTTTTAGTTTGACTTGCTTCTTGCCAGCTTTTCTTATCTTACGTTAATCTGTTTACCTTTTTTCTCTGGACTTTTATCTTTTTTTTTTCTTCTGTATACCTTTCTTTACTTCTTTCTCTGTGGCTTGCTGTGTAGCTGGGTCTGGGTAGCTGGTCCCTGATGTCTTCCTTCTTCTCTTGTTTCTCTTCTTCTCTCCTCCCAGATTTCACTTCAGATTTTTAAAAAAAATATTTATTTATTATGTATACACTATTCTGTCTGTGTGCATGTATGCAGCCAGAAGAGGCACCAGACCTCTTTACAGATGGTTGTGAGCCACCATGTGGTTGCCGGGAATTGAACTCAGGACCTTTGGAAGAGCAGGCAATGCTCTCAACCACTAAGCCATCTCTCCAGACCCCCTCACTTTCTATTTATAATCTCTGCCTGCTAGCCCCACCTATCCTTGCTCCTGCCTCGCTATTGGCCTTTCGTTCCCCCACCCCCAGAAAAGGCTTCTCTGTGTCACAGCCCTAACTGTCCTAGAACTAACTCTCCTAGACCAGGCTGGCCTCGAACTCACAGAGATCAGCCCGCCTCTGCCACCCGAGTTGTAGGATTAAAGATATGCGCCACCAGGGTGACAGGCTTATATGACTGGGATCACAGGTCTCTGGGATATCCTGCAATTTCTCCAGGGCATGAAGAGCCAGCATCACCCAAGGCTTTATACATGAATACTTGTGTGTTGAGGGTGGGAAAGAACAGGCAGCTACCCCCATAGAAATTTACAGACGTGGCACTTAAAAGGGTAGCCCAAAACAGTGAGGATGCCCTGCACCTTGTGCCTGGACACAGGAGTGACTGATCTAGGCCCAGGTAACAGAACTGTCTCCTGCCAACTCAACAGATTAAAAAATAAATAATAATAATGATTTTTTAAAAAGTCCTAGGTCCCTCAACATCTCTTGCCTGTGGGACTCTTCACAACAAATGGGGTGAAGAACTGGACAGGGTGGACAGAGCCTGGGTTTGAGTCCTGCAGAGATGGGGGAGGCGCAGAATGCTACTGCTTCTGATCGGGCAGGGAAGGCTTCCCAGGGCGATGGTACAGGCTCTTCATCACCTGCACCCTCCAGGAGTCCCCTCTCCACATCAGGGGCAACCTAGAGTACCCTCTCAGGCAGCGCTAACCCCACGCAAGTCTCTGGTTCTCTGGGTCAGCTCTGAGCGTGCACAAAGGTCCAAAGCCAGTGGAGAGACATGGCGAGTATCTGACACTTGGCCTGCGCCTCTTTCCTCTTTAGCACCCGTCAGTCACGTCGTTATCTTCAGTGCTCAGGGCCAGCTGAAACATCAGACTCTGGAGACCTCTGAGAGGGACATCACATCCCCTCAGCGCTGACACGACCTTCCCACGCTGACCTTGGCGGTCCACAACAGAACGCTTACCGTCCTCAACCCCGCATCCGCGGAATGGGCTGGAATTGCGCAGGAAGACGCGCGTGCGCACGCGTCGCTGGACACGGAAATCCACACACCACACCCTTGTGCGTTCCAGTCCGGGGAGCCGGTGTGCTAGTCCCGGCCGCGATCCGGAAGCAAAGCGACTTTGGCTCCGCCCCGTGAAGACTACTCGGTGCGGACGCGCAAGCGCCATTTAACTCGGGGCGGGGCTTCGGCAGTGCCCGCCCTTTTCCCCCGGCGTGCCCCGCGGCAGGCGCTGACGTGGCTGCCGTCAGCGCCGCCATCTTGTGGGAGCGAAACCAACGCCTGGCTGGGAGCAGCCGCCGCGGAGGTGAGGCGCGGGGAGCGCTGGGGCCGAGGCTGGGGAGGCCACGGGCTGACCATCGTGGGCGTCGAGGGGCGCTCAGTGCAGGCTGCTAAGGGCCGGGTCTGGTCAGGCGGGCCTGGATCTGTGTCCAGTGGACCTGGCGACAAGCCGGGCAGAGCATTGGGGCTCCCCCAGTCCCGCGTCGCCCACGGCCGCTCGGCCCTCCCCCACTCCGCGGCCCATACGCCTGGCCGCCCGCCGTGGGCCGCAGCCCGGAAGTCCGGCCTGGACGCCGGCTCCTCTCCAGGAAGCCAGGTTTCCTGCTGTTCCTCTCTGCGCCTCTCCTAGGTTCCGCGGCCCGGGAGCCCGGCTAAGGGGGTCTTCCTGCTAGAAGGGCTGATCGGCGGCGTCAGAGACGGCACGGGCCTTGGGGCGGGGGAAACTGAGGCTTGGGTGGCCCTGAGACGGCGTCAAGGTCACTCAGGTACCGAGGTCTTCCTCCTGTTTCTCGAGCCCGGTTCCCGTCGGCCCGGAGGATCGGAGCTTTAGGAGGGGACGGGATGGGGCAGGTGGATAGGGGCCCGGGACTGCTGAACCCGGTGCTGGGATCTAGCAAGCGCATATGTGGATCTCAAGGGATCCCGGGGTGCCCACTCTGCCCCCCTGTGAGCCGTGATTTGGGCCCCACACTTTACCGGCCAGATCTTCATTGAGGTTTGCACTCCGGGGCTTGGTGGCCTCTGGAGGAATTGAGCCTCGTTTCGCCTCTTGACGGACCCCCTTGCTGCTGTTTTGGGTGGGTTAGAAGGGCCCTTCTGAGTTGAGTCTTTAGCCTGGCCGTGGGACAGTCTGCTTCCAGTCCCTGAGCAATCTGCAGCTAACAGAGGCCAGATCCAGTACCCCGGTCTGACTGTCCAGTCAGGGTAGTCATGCCGTGCCGGACTGAATGGAGCTGATGGAGCTGAGCCGTTGTATGGTACCTAAGTGCCAGGGAACCAGCTCTCGTCAAGGAGGAATTCGCCATCCGACAAGTGGCTGTTTTGCGAGGCAAGGAAGGGGCAGCTGCTCTTGGTCCCAGAAGTCACCGGAGAGCCCAGTAGTTGATGCCACAGCCATTGTTGGAGTAGTCCGTTGCTGTTCTTGTTTCACATCTAGTGGTCAGCAGTTTTCCCTGCAGGCTGATTCTGGTGTTTCCTGCAGTGTTGGTCAGAAAAAAGAAGGCTGGGATGCTGTGGTTCTTTGGTGCTGGTTCCATGTCCTTCCTCTGTAGTCAGTGTCGACAGCATCTACCACGGGTGACTGGCTGTAATGTCCTTACTTTTGAGCTTTCAGTAGCAGTGTCACTAATGGCCTAGACCGAGATTTGATGAACAGTGTTACTACCTGGTTTCTCTGTTTCTCCAGAGTTGAGTGTGGGAAGGGCCGGTCACAGATGTGTGAGCTACATTGTTGGAACTGCCTTGTCTCCTTGTCATAAAGGTTTCTCTTAGTGGACTGTCTATCACTTATCCTTAGGTATCTGTTGAACATGAGTCACTAAATCACCACCCTGCTCTCTTGCTTGTGAGGCAAATGTGCAGGATTGCTACTTCAAAAAGGTTTAAGAGCTAGGGGTAGAATGCTTTTCTTTGGCCTGCGTGAAGCCCTTGGTTTGGATCTCCAGCACAGCACACACACAAGGTTTAACTGTGAATAACAGCTGACTCATACTCGGTCTACTCATCCTGAAAGGAAAGGAGCAGTAACTAGTTCTGTGCCCCTCACACACAGTTCTGATTGTAAGTCATGTAGCTGTGATGCCCACGATGCCTCTTGCACAATAGTGCCTTGTAGAGAGAGTGTTTAAAATCTTTGCTCCACTGGGTTGCTACCTCTGCCCAGGATCAGGCAGGCTTCAAACTACAACTTTTTTAAGGTAAAGGTAAATTAGGCCTGTAGCAACTATGGCGACCCAATGTCAGGCAGCCTAACCAAGAGAAAAAACTTGTTGTGCAGGTTCATGCAATAGCTTGTTAAGAATGGTTTGAGAGTGTTGGGTCAATGTTTTTCAGATTCTTTGAATTAAATGTTACCTTGATGTGCAGGGGTTTTTTGAGACAAGGTTTTTCTGTGTAGTCCTGGCTGTCCTGGAACTCACTCACTCACACTCTCTCTCTCTCTCTCTCTCTCTCTCTC
>NC_022014.1:39412757-39443258 GCF_000317375.1 Microtus ochrogaster
TCTCTCTCTCTCTCTCTCTCTCTCTCTCTCTCTCTCTCTCTCTCTCTCTCTCTCTCTGTGTGTGTAGACCAGGCTGGTCTCAAACTTAGAGATCTGGCTGCCTCTGTCTCCCGAGTGCTGGGATTAAAGGTGTGTGCCACCACTGCCCAGCTTGATGTGCAGGTTTAAATCTACTCTTAATCACAGGGCCTTTGTATGTCATTTGCACTGAGGAGCCCATCAGACCTCAGCCTGCTGTAGGTTGCATTGCATTCATGGTCTGTCCCTGTTGCCTCTTATGAATTTCTTTGACTTTTGATCTTCATGAAATTGTCAGAGATGGTGAGGAGCGAAATAGGAAAATTCCTTTGTGTTGAGATCTGACACTAAGAGTGCTTTTGTGTGTGTGTGTGTGTGTGTTGTATCTACTATTGAAAAGATTTGACACTGCCTGCTGAGAAGTACAGGATAGCGGGTGTGTGTGTGTGTGTGTGTGCACATTAGTGTTGTCACTTCACACTGAGATTTGTGTCCAGTATTGAAGATTACAGGTAATAATAGCTTGTGGTGTTGCTTGTCATTGTCCTGAAAGGTAACTCAGCCTTCCTAGGTGGGTCAAATGGCCTGGCTGGAAAACTTGTTATTGTGGGCACATCCAAGCTCTTTATTTCCAGGAGGACCTTTTAGATGTTCACCACCCGTCCTGCGTCAGATATAAAGAAGTGGTAAGACTGTTTAGGGCCCAGCCTCCACTACATTCTTATTTGATTCTGTTTCCTGATTTTTTTTTATTCAACATTGGTAATTAGGAAGAGTATCACTCCCTGCAGGCCCTGATAATAAAGAAAGTTTTAAGTGATAAGGGGAATTGACAGAAAATAGGATGCTAGGCCTATATTTTATTGGTACTGTTCATGGGGAAAAGTTTAACAGTGTAGTAGAGTTTTGCTCTAAACTTGATGCTCCTGCCTCAGCCCCTGGAGATAAAAGCCTCCTGGGATTACAGGTGTGTGCCCCCATGTTAGGCAGAATATTTTTACAGACAGCAGATGGGGTGATTAAGTTTATATGGCAAGCAGCTCACCATATTTCTGAGGATCTGGGAATTGCTGCTGTATAGAATGAGTAAAGTGGGACTTGGTTATTATCGCTGCACATTTCAGGAAGTGGGAAGTGTGTGATAGAAAACCTTAATATCTATCTATAAAGGTAAGTATACCTGTTAAAGGGATGCTGGCAAGCTAGAGCTCTTTCCAAAAGGCTCTTTGTGCTTGATGACTGTGTGTTAAACAATAACTTTTTGTTAGTATCAGTTGTCGAAATATTTTTGTCCGCCTGGCAGTGGTGGCGCACGCCTTTAATACCAGCACTTGGGAGGCAGAGGCAGGCGGATCTCTGAGTTTGAGGCCAACCTGGTCTACAGAGTTAGTTCTAGGGCAGCTAGGGCTGTTATACAGAGAAACCGTGTCTTGAACTCCACCATACTTTTTTTCTTTCTTTTTTTCAGTATCATATACTGAAACAGGGAAGTTTGTGGCCCAGATCTGTAGGTATCCTCTGACAAGTTTTTCTTTCTTTCTCTCCCCTCCTTCTAAGTTCTGTTGGTATGATTTAGGTGCTTGTGGCCAAGAAAAGGGTTTCTAGATTTTGGTGAGACTCATCGCTGAAGAAGGAGAGTGAAGAATGCTAGATGGCCTGAAGTGTGTTTTCCTCTGAAGCCTCCTGTTCTGTAGATAAGAATGCACTTTTTCTTTGTTTAAGTCCAACAGCTTCTATTTAAAATACTTCATCTTCTAATGACTTTGATGGTGAAATTTTGCTTAGCATTATTTTCAGCTTTTAACAGTTGTCTTCTGTTAAGGTCATATCAGACTTTGGACAGACTGAGGTGATCAGCTGAAATGTGTGCTTAGAGCTAGCAGTTCTTGGGGTAGGTTTGATACATACCTTGTTTCCTCTATAGTTTTGCCTTCAGCTCCCAGGTCTCTACACACCTGAGTCTCTAGATGTTACTGGTGTAGGGATTTTCACACAGATGCACAACTGAACATAGTTTAAAATAGTGCAACATTGCTTGTTGACTGTGTAGTTTCCCTGACAGTCATTAGGGTTATTCTCTCTGCTAGTGTGTGATCTTTATTTCAATTCCAGAGCCTTGATAAACCTTTTTTTTTTTTTTTTTTTAAGGAAAAAAACAACAGCATTGCTTTCTCTTTAATAAGGAATCACCTATGAGGGGTCTAGTGGAGGAGGTGACCTTAGCATTGGACGGACACAGCTGCTTGCCAAGCATGTTCTTGTGTTCATCCTGACACTCCTACGAGTTACATGGCAGGCCCCTGGGGCTTATCCAAGGAGGCAGAAATGTCATCTCACAGGTGATATTTATGCAGAGATGTGATAGAAAACGTTTGGCAAGTTTGAGGCAGGAACTAGAGGCCTCTTAGTAGCCCAGGACAAATGACACAAGGGCTCTGAGCTGGGTAAATGTACTCTGAGTTTGGAAACCAGAGGAGCAGTGTGGGAGGGTAGGACTAGAGAGAGAGTGGTCCTGGTCTCTGGAGCAGCTTTGCAGTCCTCAGAAAGGATATTTTCAAATCTGTAGGAACCCTTTGGTTCTCTCAGGAGGAAGGCAACACTCTCTGGCACTGAGCCACTTGTGTGGTTTTCGTGTAGGTGGAAAATCCCTCTGTGATAGCCTAAGCTTGATCACAAGAAAGATAAAGCAGTTCTTTGGCATAATTTTAACAGATGTTCCAAGTCTTCCAGGAACCCCAGCTTTAACCACCTTATAAGTCAAGGGCAGTGAATTTTGTTTTCTTTAGGGCCTCACAAAAAGTTGTTCTCCATTTAGGAAAAAAGTTAAGGTGGCATGTCCTTGAGATTACTGTGCTTGGCATTTAGTGCCTCAGTAGCTAGCCACCTCCCTTTGTCCTATGTATAAGAATGGCTGAGCCTAGCATTAAAGCTGAGTTTCACTAGATATTAACTTCCCTTTGTATCCCTGTGATGTCATTGTTGGGGCAGACTTACGGGGATCTTCAGTCTTGTGCAAATGTCAGGTTGTCTATTGGCTTCTTTTCCAGATGACAAATTTAGTGGATTAAAGGGTGTGGTGGGAGCCAGGTGGTGGTGGTGCATGCCTTTAATCCCAGCACTTGGGAGGCAGAGGCAGGCAAATCTCTGTGAGTTTGAGGCCAGCCTGGTCTACAAGAGCTAGTTCCAGGACAGGCTCCAAAGCTACAGAGAAACCCTGTCTTGAAAAACTCAAAAAAAAAAAAAAAAAAGAAAAGAAAAGGATGGGGGTGTAGTGGGTACCAAACAGTCCCATGGCTACTGAATGTGAGGGAAGAGGGTCCTAACATCACTGGTGTCACTTAGCACCTGATTAAATCAGTTGTTGAGTTAGTTCGGGGTAGTAGCAAGTCTCCATGGTTTGAGTCTGAAGAACTGGGTGGAAATTTGGGGAGGAGGGAGATTTTGGTGGAAAAGCTGGATATGACAACATGGAGGATCCTTACCCAGAGAATGGGGCCAATTGTTAGAAAATGCGCTAGGTGCTGGTCACATGAGGGGAGGACTGAAAACTAAGGCAAGGAGGCATCAACAGGTATGTGTTTCAGAGAAAAGCTTTTCTGACGTCGGGATAGAGGAGAAATAGAAGTTGAGTAGTGTGTGGTCAGCAGTGCCTGGCTAAGTGAGAACAGTGGACCTGGGGGATGTGGTCTTTGTCCTGTGTGTGTGCCTCACTTCAGCTGGGTGGGGCAAGACTGCAGTCAAGCTGAGGGAGCCTAGTGACAGCTCAGCCTTCCTGTACACTTCATTCTTTTGTTTCCTCCTGAAGAACAAGTGTTAAGAAGAAGGGCAGGGCACTCCCTACCCTCTGAATCAAAGTTCCCTGAAGGTAGAAATAAAGGTTTTTGTTTTAATAAAAAATACATTTTATTAATGTTTTTCATTTTTTAATTGTGTGTATGTGTGTGAGAGTGGAATATTGAAGCAGGTGGAGGTGTATCAGAAGCTTCTGGAGCTGTATTACAGACAGTTGTAAGCGGCCTGACATAAGTGCTGAGAATTGAACTCTGGCCTTCTGCAAGAGTAATATTTGACAGCTGAGCTATCTCTAGCCCCTCATTTTTATTGTCATGAGACTATCTCAAGCTATAGCCCAGGCTGTCCCTGAAACTCAGCACAGTCCTACCTCAGTTTCCAGAGTGCTAAGGTTACAGATTGGAGCCATGGCACCAAAAGTCAAGTTTTGAAGATTGACTTACTCAATACATTCCCCAATAGCAATCATCCTCTTTGTCTGAAGTAGGGATAGACAGAGCATTAAAGTTGAGTTTTAGTAGAAGTGTGCCCTGTACTGTAGCTGATTTGAGGAAGAGCTTGTTTTAAGAAAGCACCATAAACTAGCTTTTGGTTGTTCCAGTTCCCTTTTTCTTCAGTATGAAAAGAGCCTGGGGGGAGGGGGGTGGAGAATGTGTGTTCCTTCGTTTGTTCCTTAGTTTTGGGGGTAGGGAGCTCATAAAGAAAGAGGTAAGTTGGTAAGGTTGTTGCATTATTTTGATTTGCCTTGCAACAGAAATTGGAGTCCTGGTTACCAGCTCTTCCGGGTCCTTCTGCTCCTCCTGAGCACAGGAGTGGTGATATTTAATTTGGGTGTGATATTTGTCTTGGCTTTGTGCCTATTCTGCCTCTGCGAGGAACAGAAGAGCAGGGTGCCTTGGAGAAGCCACAGCCATCCTGAGGCTCAGGCTCATTGCTTCAGCAGGGAGCCCTCAGTGGTTTGAGAAAGTACATGTTGCCGGGCGCTGGTAGAGGCAGGCGGATCTCTGGGAGTTCGAGGCCAGCCTGGTCTACAAGAGCTAGTTCCAGGACAGGCACCAAAGCTACAGAGAAACCCTGTCTCGAAAAACCCAGAAAAAAGAAAGTGAATATTAACAAATAAGTCCTTGGGGGCTGGAGAAATGGCTCAGTGGTTTAAGAGCATTGGCTGCTCTTCCAAAGGTCCTGAGTTCAATTCCCAGCAACCACATGGTGGCTCACAACCGTCTGTAATGAGGTCTGGTGCCCTCTTCTGACCTACAGATATACACACAGACAGAATATTGTATACATAATAAATAAATATTTATTTAAAAAAAACCAAATAAGTCCTCTGTGGATCTCAAGGTAGGAGATCAGGGTATGATCTTGGGTCATTTCCCCTCAGTTCTGGTCTACAGGTACTGTCTCCTGTAAACAAGTGCAGGCTCCATCCACGTGCTCAAGAAGGTTGAGGCGTAAAGGGCTAGGGTCTGGACCTTACTAAGAGTCAGGGTGGGGTCTTCCCTGGAAACACCAGACCGATCCCAGGCTGGTAGTCTTGTGGCCATGTTGAGTAGGCTAAGGTATGAAGACTGCTAGTCAGAACAGTGGCTGCAGGGTCACTAGGGAGGGCTGGACTGAACCTTGTCTCCTGACTTCAGTATGCTGGTTTTTCACTTGCATCTTGTGTTGTCCTATTACTGTACTTTCTACCATTTTAGATGTGTTTTTGGGATGGTGCTTGTTTCTGTTTCTTGCTTTGTTTTGTCTAGAGTTTGGGGGAGCAAACCTAATGCTCTGCTGCTGAGCTGTTTCCAAGTCCAGATCTGTGGTTTTGGAGTTTTTCCAATGAGATAAATACCCCTGCCAAAGTAGAAATATGGTAGCAGTATATGTTAGGCAGTGGTTCTCAACTTTCCTAATGCTGGACCCTTTAATATACTGTTCCACGTGTTGTGGTGATCCCCCCAACCATAAAATTATTTTGTTGCTACTTTATAACTGTAACTTTGCTACTGTTTTGAATTATAAATATCTGGTAAGCAAGATATCTGGTATAAGACCCCTAAAGGGGTCTTGACCTACAGGTTGAACTCCTGTGTTAGGGTGTGGGTTCTGTTACTCCTGAATAGGTGCTTTGAGCATACAGTGCTGCAGGAAAGTCTAGAAAATGTGGATTTTATTCTGGAAGCCCCGACTCCTAGTTACAAGTCAGTATTAGTTGCTGAGAGGAAGACAAGACTCAAAGAACAACAATCTGCTATAAGAACATGTGCACAGATACATGGCAAGATGTTTCCCCATTGGAGCCTTTACAAGTTCCAAAAATTGTATTTCATGAATTCCTTATTGTAGCTCTAGTTACAGGCCATGTGGTAGCCCAGTTGTCAGTATTTACTTAGAGCTGCTAATAGATAGAGTTAATGTGGCTGTGAATGTTTGATGACATATTTTGAGGGTAGTTATCTTAAGAAATGGTAATGCTTAAAAGTAGAATAAAGGGAGAAGCGACATAAAGACAAGGTTTAGTGTCCTTGTTATTATAGTTCAAAAACTCAGCTCAGAGAGATTTACATGAATGTGGATCTAACTTCATTTTCACTCCTCACCCCAACTATACACATCAGACCAGGTAGGTTTCCCCTTCCCTTAACTCAAAAGACAAGAAGCTTCGGGGAGGCAGTGTGCAGAACAGGCATGTGTTCCAGCTCCTGTCCTGGCACATGCTATTGAGTCACAGTTTTGCCCTTACAGGAGTGCCTGCCTGTCCTAGTATCAGCACATCCAGTTTTCCTCTTAAGCAAACTTTATGAAATAATGACAAAATATAGAACAGTATTGAATTGTATGAACACACTAGACCTACATACAAGCCTGCCTGAAATGTTTTACTGAGGGGAACGGGAAGACCTGAGGCTTTAGGAACAGAAATACTCAATCCCTGTTGATGTACAGAAAGCACTATACACAGATGTTAACATGTGGCCGTATTGCATATGACACTAAAGAAGCCTGCTTTTTGTTAAAGGCATCCAGTTTTGGAGATGGTTCAGGTTTTCATGTATCTGATTTTGTCATTGTTGGAATACTGGTATTCATTACTAAAAACTTTAGCTAAAAAGTGTTCTATAGTGTTTTCAGGTTCTTTCAAAATTTCAGATTTGGTAATTTTCCTCATATGACAGCTGAGTATACAATATTGATCTGTGTGGTTGAGCATATGTAATTAATTAATTTTGAGACAGAATCTCACTGTGTAGCATTGACTGCCCTGGAGCTCACTAAGTAAACCAGGCTAGCTAGCCTTGAGCTTACAGAGATCCTCCTGCCTCTGATTCCCAAGTGCTAAGATGAAAGATATATGCCACCATGCCTAGCTAAATATATGTAATTTTCTGCAGTGAATTTGTCTTAAAGCATGGAGCAACTAAGGAGTTGACTGAGTCAGGAAATACTTATTACCCAAGAACTTTGTGACTAAGCCATTCCAGCTGAATTAGTGTGCCCCAGGGTCAGTGAGAGATCTTGTCCTTTCCTTTTTTTTTTTTTTTTAAATGTATGTTTTGCGTACATGTATCGCACAGTGCCTGCAGAGGCCAGAAGAGGGTTCCACATCTGAAACTAGAGTTAAGGACAGTTGTAATCTGTCATGTGGGTGTTGGGAATGGAATTGGTGTCCTGCAACAGTGGTAAATGTTTTTACCCACTGAGCCGTCTCTCTAGCTCCCTAAAAGGAACTGACTTTTAAAATGTCACCAACTTTTCATTCAGGTAGTATGAGTCCTTTTCAGGAAAGAACATTGTGCAGCCCAGAGAAATAGTGTCAACAGTTAGGTAGAAACGACAAAGCCTACACAGTCTGGTTTAGAGAAGATTGTCTGACTTGTGCTTGGGCCTCCCTAAGTCTGGTGAGGATGGTGGACCCTCCTGGCTGCCAAGCCAGTCAGGTTGCATTCATTCATCGTTGTGGAGTAGGTGTGGACTCACTTCTGTTTTCTCACCTGCATTCAAGAGGCCGGGAAGGCCCTGCTACTGATGTGTGTAGGGAGTGTGGTTGCCACTGTCCTTTCCTCCCTAAAGAATAATGAACTTTCTTGATCCCATTCCAACTTGGTGGTTGTGGGTCTGCCTTCCTAAGACAGTCGCTTTGGTGACTTGGGAGGCAGAATAAACCAGCAAGAGCTCTCTGGGAAGTCTGTTTTCACTGCCTGCTAGTGGAGTAATGCGGAGGAACTTGAAAAGCAGGTTTGGCTTGTTCGTGGCATTGTGGAGGGAAGGTGACAGGATCTTGCCTGTGCACATGCAGTGAGGGCCTGTGCCCAGAGCCCCTTGTGGTGATTGGCCCATGTAGCCACTGTGCTTTTCTCTCTGTGGGGGCTTTCTTGGTTTGGGGTTTGTTCTAAAAGCTGTAGATGTGGCATCACGAGGACACTAAGAATGCTGATGCATGCGGAAGTGCTGATAAGGCTGCCGGGGGTGGGGATGGATCTACGTGCTTGTTTGTTGAGTGTCTTAAATCAGGAGCTCATCTCATCATTGAATTGTATGACTGCTTTTCCCTTCGGTGATTCTTGTTAGAAAGAAAAAAAGGAAAATGTTTGCTGTTGATTCCATAGCTCATCTGTAGAAAAGGCAGGTTAGGCAGAGCACACTCAGTCAGCTGTGGGCCATGCCAGATCACGTGTAAGAAAGCAGCACTGGATTGCCAGTAGTCATGGACAATGAGGCAGTCATGCATCTGTGCAATCAAACTTGGCTGAGATCCCTGCCACTGGAATCAGTTATTCAGGGTGTCTGCCTGCTACTGTAGGGACTTAGAGTACGGGTACCCCTCCCCTCTGTGTTCTTGTGGGTTTTGTTGTTGTTTGGGGGAGGTGTTTCTTTTTGAGACAAGGTCTCATGTAGTTCAGCTTAGCCTTGACTAGCCATCCCACTATTTATTACCAAAGATTGATTATTCTTGAACTCTGCCTCAACCTTACATGTGCTGTGATCATAGGTGAGCACCATCACATATAGCAGATACTATTGGTTTCTACATAGCACCTGAACATAAAGAACTGTTTTATATACTCCCTCTGCCTCACCAGCCTCCCATGCACACCCTGGGCACCACTATTTCTCCATTGATAATCACTTGTGATTTGGAAGGAAGGTGGAATTTTTTGTGATTGTTGTTTGAGGTGGGGTTTCTCTTTCTAACAGTTCTGATTGTCCTGGAACTCACTTTGTATACCAGGCTGGCCTTGAACTTACAGAGGTCTGCCTGTCTCCGCTGGAATTAGAGGCGTGCACCACCACCATCTGGCTATGGCTAGAAGGTGGAATTTTTTTAAAAAAAATATTTATTTATTTATTTATTTATTTATTTATTTATTTATTTATTATGTATACAATATTCTTTCTGCGTGTATGCCTAAAGGCCAGAAGAGGGCACCAGACCTCATTATAGATGGTTATGAGCCACCATGTGGTTGCTGGGAATTGAACTCAGGATCTTTGGAAGAGCAGGCAATGCTCTTAACTGCTGAGCCATCTCTCCAGCCCGAAGGTGGAATATTTTGCATGGACAAATAGATAGCCATCTGCTTCTGTAGGGCTTTTTTGCTTAAAGTAAATTGTGTGTTGCCTCCTTAGATTTTTGCCTGTACTTGTTCGCTCTCCCAATTCCCCAACATCACCAGACCTCCTGATAGAAACAGCTAAATGATGTGCTCCCTGCTCTATGACAACTAGTGACTCTCTTCTTAATTCATCTTGGGCTCATTTCCTTCTGCCTGGTTTGAATTCTCAGGGGACGCTTTGCCATGTTGAAATTATTCTTCCCTATCTGTAATTGATAGCAGTTAAAGGTCAAGAGCCATAATCTCAGAATTTTTAAAGAGTATTGCCTGAGAATTGTCCTCCCACCAATACTGCATTGCCAGAGTGTTTTGGCAGCAGGCCTCAGCTCTTAGGGCATGTGTTCCTCCTGCCTAGCTAAGAATCTTCTCTATGTAGTTTTGTCAATCTGTCCTGTCCATCTGTCTTTTCTTCTCACTTCCTTCCACTCTCCTCTCCCATCTTGTCTTCCTGTCCCCCCAAATTCTCTCTCTTCTTGGCCATCAGTTTCATTTTTTTTAGTTTTTGTAAAGCAAGGTCTCACACTAGTTCAGGCGGGCATCAAACTTGAAATATGCCAGCTTTTCAGCCTAGTGCTGGGATTACAGGCATGACTCAACATGCCCAGATTTTTCTTTTTTTTTTTTTGACAATCTCACTAGTTGTTCTAGCCTTGTACTTTCTGTCCTCCTGCCTCTGCCTCCCAAGTATTTGAATTACAGCCATCTTCTTGTGTTTTATGTTTGTTTATATATTTTTTTAATTATTCTTTCTGGGAGCCTTTTTTTTTTTTTTCTCTTTTCTTTTTTCAAGACAGGGTTTTCTGTAGCTTTGGAACCTGTCCTGGAACTAGCTCTTGTAAACCAGGCTGGCCTCGAATTTACAGAGATCCACCTGCTTCTGCTTCCCGGGTGCTGGGATTAAAGGCGTGCATCATTACCACCCGGCGGAAGCCTTCATTTTTAATATACCCTAAAGTTTGTATATAGGAAATTGAACCTCTCTGTTGGGCAGGTGTTCGGTTCTTAAAGTTCCACCCCCAAGAATGGATAAGGACTGTAATGAAATGGGCTTTGAAAATAGGTTCACATTCACTTTACCATATAAGACCCATGCCGTTCCTCTCTGGCGTATACAGCTGAAGGCTATATCTTAGAGCCAAACATTTAACTTGCCAGGCCATGATTTAAGATGTCCAGCTCATAAGTTGTTACTAAGTTACCCAGCTTGTGGTGTTCTGTTATAGTAGCACAGAGGGACAATATATAGAGAAGTGTTGTCATCCTGTCTTTCACCATGCTTGTTCATTTTCTTGTGGTTAGCAGCCTTGGATAGTCCATAAACATATCTCTTTCTGAAGGCTCCATGGCCTTCTATTTGCTTTTACTATTTATTAGGAGCAAACAATCAGCGTTTAAGTAAGCAGTAAAATACATTTGAATGAAAAACAAGTGAAGAATAAAAGTAGCCACCAGATGATGAGACCAGAGCCCTGGAAGCCTTACTATCCTTTGCAAAAGCCCTTAACATCTGATAGGCTCTGGTAAATTGGTGCCAGCTTACTTGATTGGCACCCCTAGTGTTTATTTTTTGCCAGTGGGCCCTACTGAATATATACATGCCCTTGCAGCAACACATTCTCACATTTGCCTGTCCTCAGAGGAGCATCCTTTTGTATAGGTCTTCAAAGGAATGTTTTGCCATCATTTTACTGTTTCAGTCTCTACCTTCTTGGGCTGTTTGAGATGGATAGAATATTGCCTTAACAACTGTCTCCCGTGACCTGGATGACACCACAGTCTTTCTGGGCTTGTCCTGCTGTCACTAAGGTGTGATGAAATATACAGCCTGTAGTATTGAGCCTAGAATGTGACCAGCTCTCTAGTAATTTGTAGTACTTTTGACACTTTGAAGTAAGATAGAAATGTTAAGGTGGTTCTTTCCGATCTTGTCAAGAACTCTGTTAGGCTGTAAGAGGCCTCGTGTGTCTCTCAAAGCACTCTTTTTGGAGAGCAAGCATGCCAGCTCCCAAGTGTGAGTGTGCACAGCTCTAGTTAGATGTTCGGATAGGTGAACAAACTTGGGAAACAAGGGGTTGTTCTGCTATCTGTGCCTTCCTAGGCTAGTATATGGCCTTTAGATGACCTAGGACATCTATCTGGTGGACAAAGTTCTTTTTCTGCCACCCGAGATTGAATTGTCTCCCCTCCCCCATGAGATTTCTCAGGAGGGATGATGGGAGAAGCTGTGGGGTGTGGGACTCCTGGGTAGGTGTGTCTCTGTCCTGCCCCAGGGCCTAAACTGGCAGCACATAACAGGACTGTAACAACTTGCTTCCTCAGGTCTCTGGCCAGTATTGCTTCCACCTGTCCACAAGCATGGGGAATATCTTTGCAAACCTCTTCAAGGGCCTTTTTGGCAAAAAAGAAATGCGCATTCTCATGGTGGGCCTGGATGCTGCAGGGAAGACAACAATTCTATACAAACTGAAGCTGGGTGAAATTGTGACCACCATTCCTACCATTGGTGAGAAATTGGGCCAGGACCAGGGTGGGGGTTGGGTTTGGGGTTCTGGAATACAGAGGGCACTCAGCTATAACCTTGCCCTCAGGTTTCAACGTGGAGACAGTTGAGTACAAGAATATCAGCTTCACTGTGTGGGATGTGGGCGGCCAGGACAAGATCCGGCCACTGTGGCGCCACTACTTCCAGAACACCCAAGGTGAGGGACTATTTCTTTTCCTGGATTCCTCTTGTTTGCCTCAAAGGGATGCACTTGTTCACTGAGCCTCATGGCCTTGCCAGTCTCAGGGCATAGTGCCACACTAAGTATCATGGCCAGTGGGAGGACTGGATCCCTGGCCTGTGGGTAGATCAGGTGAGGGGGTGCTTGGTATGTGCAGTAATGTAGCTGTGTTGCAGGCTTGATCTTCGTAGTGGACAGCAATGACAGAGAGCGTGTGAATGAGGCCCGTGAAGAGCTCATGAGGATGCTAGCTGAAGATGAGCTCCGGGATGCCGTTCTCTTGGTGTTTGCCAATAAGCAGGTAGGCACCAGCAAGTTCCTTCCCTGATGGAGAGCCTGTGTCAGGGAAGAGAGAGGGTGGGTGAGAGGCTGCCCTGGGTGACTGGCTGCTGTGAGTCCCTGCCACTAATTCCTCCTTTCCCTCAGGACCTTCCCAATGCCATGAATGCGGCCGAAATCACAGACAAGCTGGGGCTGCACTCTCTACGCCACAGGAACTGGTACATTCAGGCCACCTGTGCCACCAGCGGGGACGGGCTCTATGAAGGACTAGACTGGCTGTCCAATCAGCTCCGGAACCAGAAGTGAACCAGACCCCTCCCTCCCCCTCACTTCCTCTTCTCCGCCCTCCGCTTTCCTCTCATGTGGCAAACGTGCGACTCTGTGGTCCTGAGTGCCAGAAGCTGTCTCCATGGGTTGGTCACAGTGTGCATCGCACCGTGCTGTACATGTGCAGACGCAGCCTGCAGCCAGGTTTTTATTTAATGTAAATAGTTTCTGTTTCCACTGAGGCAGTTTCTGGTACTCCTATGCAATATTACTTAGCTTTTTTATTGTAAAAAGAGAATCAACTCACTGTCAGTACTGAGAAGGGATTTGGGTGTAGGGGCACCTGGCCTCCAGGAGCCATTGGGCTGTAGACTGGTGTCAGTATCCATTTGGTGGTTGGTTTTTACCCAAACTCAGTGCATTTTTTAAAATAGTTTAAAAAAAAAATACAGGACAAGAACACTTGAACACACAGAACGGAGACTATGCCTAGTGTAGGTTTTGCAGTAATGGCCTGAATGCTAGTCCACTGGATCACCTGTTCCCCCATGGAAACAGAAGAGAAGGTGGACAAACCACCATCCGCTGCATGGTCACAGTAGAGCCCCCGTGACTCGCCTGTCTTTGGGTCACCTGCATTCCATAGCATTGTGCTTGTACTTGTGCTCACGTGGTCACCTAGGGGTGGGCTGGGAGCCATTGTGGGGTGCAGGGCCCGGCTTGTATTTGGTGTGCGGCCGGGCCAGGTGGCAGTCTACATACCCAGCTTACTCTTGGGCCCACTTGGACGCGCTGGCAGGAGGCCTGGGTCTCACGAGCAGGAGCGCGTGCAAGCTGGGAGGGTCGATCCATTCCAGACCCACATCCTGGAGCACCCCCATCTCCATGTGTGAAGTAGCTTTCTCCCTCAGCCTGCAAGGGTCCGATTTGCCATCGAAAGACGACCTCTACTTTTTTCTTTTGTATTTTGATAAACACTGAAGAAGCTGGAGCTGTTAAATTTATCTTGGGGAAATCTCAGAACTGGTTTATTTGGTGTTGTGGAACCTCTTACTGCTTTCAATACACAATTAGTAATCAACTGTTTTGTATACTTGTTTTCAGTTTTCATTTCGACAAGCACTGTAATTATAGCTATTAGAATAAAGTCTCTTAACTATTTGATGGGCTTGTGTGTCAGTGTCACCACTGCCAGGCTGCCTCCTAAGAGAGCCCTTTTAATGCGAGAGAAAGCAGGTACTCTCTGAATCATGGTAGAAGTCAGTGAGACCTGGATGCTTTGGCTCCCCTCACATCTCAGGGTCACTACCAGCCTCCATGCTTGTGACAACTGGTCCCTTTAGTAGGCAGCCAGTCTTGGCGTGGTACATATCTCTGGGTGGGTGTGGCTACTAGGAGATCCAAAGTCTACCATCATGAATGGGCCCTCTGCCTAAGTGGACAGACCTTCGCCCCCTTTGAGTGGTGTTTTAGATAACTAATCTTCACTCGTGCTTAGGTGGCCACCTGCAGGATACAGGTCAACATACAAGCCACAGCTTGAGTCTCAGAACACTTTGAGGTCAGCCCAACAGTACACACACCCAGTATAATTTTACAGTCAGAAGAGAACAACTTGCTATATAGATTCAGCCCGATTCTACTGTCTGCCCATATGTTCACACAGGCTCTAAAATTGCTGCTATTTGTCTGCTGAACACTGTCTCTGCTTAGGTAGGAACCAAACTGTGTTGGGGGAGTTCCTGCAGAAATAAACTCTCAGACAAAATTTACATATTTCAGATGAAGGTACCAGAGACGAAAGGCAGATTAAAGCTAGGTGCTGATACTCTGGAATCAAACCTGCTGCAGGAACTCTCCCAGCAAGATTGTACTTCTTGGACAGGCAGCAGATGCATTCATATCCACAAGTTTGTTCTTCTAACTTCTTGGCCATTTGTATGGTCTTAAGGCAGCCTCAAACACAGGATTCTGGTTCCTAGACCCCGTGTCCTCAGGTATACTGGATGGATACCCCATGCTGGGGCCACAGGCTCCCAGCCTAACCTGGCTGCCCTCAGTGAGATGATACACTCTACTTTTAAAATACATTTACTTATGTACAAAGTGGGTTGATACAAAAAGTAACCAGATGTACACACAGACACACCCCTAAACCTCAAGAGCCTGGACTGTGGCAGCAGAGACAGGAGTCTGACCTTAGTCTACTGGGCAATTATATCTTCCTTGGCATGGGGGCAAGCAAGGGCACTACCCTCAGAATCACTAAGCTCTGGTCACCCAGGACCTACTCCTCAGCAACCTGGAGTTGTTGCCACAAGCTGCCTCCAAAAGGCAAGATAGATATCCCAAGGTCCAGCAAGCTTGGCTCAAAATCCTACCAGGGAGTAGCCACCTGCCTTATCCCAGATAGGGATGTGACTTGGTTAGTTTGGGCAAGTAGGAAGGGGGCTGGTAGCCACTTAGCATCCGACTACTCTTTATAGACCCCACAGAGCTTGGTGATGGGCAGGGTCCCAGCTCAGGACAACCAGGGCTCTGGTGTCCTTTGGTCTAGCCAATTCTCAGTCATCAGAGCCTCTGTCTTGTCGTCTGCGAGATGGGCTCCTTCCACTGTCCTGGCTAGGTCCCCGCTTCCTCTTAGAGCAGGGGGAGATGTCAGAATCATGTCTCTGGTGTCTGGGCCTAGGAAGACAAGGACAACCAGACACTTGAAGCGTCTCTCACTCTGCCAAGGATCCCAACAGGCCTGGCCAGCTCTCCCTCCACTTCCTTAGTGCCTCCCCCAATAGAGTTGGGCCTAGCCTACCGAGCAGGAGAGGGAGAAGATGGGCAGCTGTCAGTCTCCCTTTTGTGTTCTTTGTCTTTCTTCTTCTTGTGTTTCTTGTGTTTCTTCTTCTTTTTCTTTTTTTCTTTCTTGCTTTTCTTATGGCTCTCTGTACTGTAAGAAAGAACACAAAGGGTCTACGTGTGAAGAACTGGAGTGTAGCAGCTGAAAGCTGAGGGCAGGGCAAGGCAAGGCTAGGATAGCACAGGGTCTGTACCATAGCACTGTACAATGATAATGTCTACATGTTCTGAGTTTATATTGGTAAGTGAGCCTAACATTAGGCTCCTCATCCAATCCACAAGGCTAAGCTTCCCTTTGGAATGTTGCCAACCTAGGCGCGCGTGCCCACCCCCCCCCTTGGGGAGAGCCAGCTTCTCACTATAAAGCCTTGTCTGATCTGGAACTCTCTATTTTACGTAAGTACAAAGTTGAGTTGTCACAAAAGTAGAAGTAACCAGTCACACACAGCTAAATCCCAAGGCCTGGAAGCCAGCTGGCGGGAACTCTCAGAGGTCAGCCTGCCTCTCCGTCCACCAAGTGCTAGGATTAAAGAAAAGCACCACCGCTCCTAGCATCACACTTTAACTGCTCCACCTTCCATCAAACTGGCTGGCACCAGGGCCCTGTCTAAGTAGCAGCTGCCTGTTGGGTCACCAATGGCAGCTACTGAAACTCCATCCCACTTTCAGGTTTCTGGGCATCTGAATGGACAGGCATATCCAGCCTGAAGGTGGAGGCCCAACAATTTCAGTAAAGCCAAAAGAACTAAGGCAGTGCTTGGCTCCTTCAAAAAAAGAGCCAGTGCTCAGCCTCCCAGTACGACACCTATGGGTTTGGACATCATTCTCTTCTGTGAGTACACTGTTTCTGAAGTGTCCCCATACCCATGCTTGGCACAGCTCACATAGGATGCCAGCAAGAAACTCATCAGTGCATAACACAGGTAGAACAGGCACTCAGACTCACTCCAGTTGAGCCTTGTCCTCAGCACGAGGCTTCTTCCTGGCAGCAGATGGGGCGGTGCTTGGGCCTTCGCTGTCCATGCGGTGGTGCTATATGAGAAGCGCAGCTGCGGGGAGGGACACCCAGCACCTAGGGAGTCCCACCCCACACCTCCCCAGACACCCCCAAGCCCAGGATCCTGAGCATTGGGATTTACAGGGTTTACCGTGAACACTGACAGCCCGAGCTTGGCAGCCTCTTTGTCTTCCCGGGATAGTGCCACACGGCCTGCGGAGCCACTGCAGAAGACAGAGCGGTGAGGACAGTTCTGGACCACCGCCCAGTCTTGCCCCCTTTACCCCAACCCGCCGCACCTGGCACTGCCCAGACCCAGCAGCCGGTCCACGCCCTTCTCTTCAGGGTCACCACCTTCCCGTTTGCAGATCTCCACGAAGTCCTGAGGAAACCGGGCGGAGGGGGTGGAGTTCTAGGCCGGTACAGATGGAGCCCCGCCCGCCCTGCAGACCCCGAACCCGCAGCCCAGACTCACCTCCTTGCTCAGGCCGGTGGGTTGTTTCCTCACGTTCTTGTAACCGCTGCGAGGGTCGAGGGTGCACGTCAAGGGGCATGCGCCCCTGTGGCCTTCCGCCCCTGCCCTGCCCACATCTAGCCCCGCCCCGGGGCCTCCCAGACCCCTCCCCGGAGCTCGCAGTCGCCCCGCAGCCCAGGCACTCACAGTGCGGCTAGCAGCGCCTCGCGCTCCGCCTCACGCACAGCCGCCAGCTCTTCCTCACGGCTCGGGCCGGCACACGGCGCGCGGTCCTTCGCGTACCAGGTGAGGTCGCGGCCCTTCTGCCAGCGGCCCACTGGCGCCATCAGCGAGTTGCCTAGGTAGTTCTCCCTCTGCTTGTCGGTCTTCACATCCTCCCAGTTGAACTGGTCCTGCCCGCCACGCACGCCGCCGCGACTGGAGCCGAACATGGCGTCGGAGCCGCTGCACAATCTCCAGTACCCGCAAGCCCCGAGCTGCCGGACTCCCGCACCCCTCGGCCCCCGGATGCCCGCCGTGACGTCACACGCGCGCCTGCGCCTCTCACTAAGTCCGCGCGCCTGCGCACTGCTTGATTCGGGCCGCCTCAGAGGAGGTCTGTCTTTCCACCCGGTGTTAAGTCAGTACTTCACCCATAGGCGCATCCTTTATCCCATTACGACGTGCGGCTGCGCACTAGCTTCTCGAAAAAAAATGGCTGCTGTGCGACCTCACACGTCGATCTTCGGTGAATTGGGATGTCAACAAACCTTGGTGACACCAGGAGGGACCGGGGACGGGCGCCGCGGGTCTTGTGCTTGGAGCCTTTCCTCCTCCTGGAGAGCCAGGCGTACTAACCCTAAAGGACTGGGATCCCAGGTAAAATGAAAGTGGCAAGTGAAATAGTGGCAAAACTCCTGGGAACACTGAGGGACGGATAAAGTCGCCAAAGAAACACAAATCAACTCTTCTGTGGCACGAACAAGTTAAAGGCCATAAAGTCCAAGCAATCAGCCCTAAACCAGAGCAACCTGTGTTCTCTGCAGGTGAGACTTTACTGAGAAGTACGAAGAACAGAGCTAATTGCATTATGTTTTGATGGGGCATGACCAAGACAAAAGTCAAGAGTAACTAAAGTTCGTTGAAGATAGATTTAGCTGTCGTTTGACCCTAAATCATTAGTTGAAACTGGCAGACAATGAACGATCAAGTCGATGTCTGGACTAAAGCTTAAATGATGAATTATTCTGTATTATAGTGTCAGCCCTAACTGCCCGTAATAGACTGTGTGGCAAACTACACCCTTACAAGTTGGTCTCAAAATCAGAGATCCACCTGCCTCTGCCTCCCTGGTGCTGGTATTAAAGGCGTGTGTCACCATCACCCAGCTCCCATTGTCATGTTTAAATCATCCACTAGGGGGGCTGGAGAGATGGCTCAGTGGTTAAGAGCATTGCCTGCTCTTCCAAAGGTCCTGAGTTCAATTCCCAGCAACCACATGGTGGCTCACAACCATCTGTAAGGAGGTCTGGCGCCCTCTTCTGGCCTTCAGGCATACAGACAGAATATTGTACACATAATAAATAAATAAATAAATAAATAAATAAATAAATAAATAAATAAATAAAATCATCCACTAGGCTTGTTCTTGAAGGATAGGCCATTAAGGTGATGAGATAGAGCCTCATAGATTAGTGCTTATATGAAGGGAGCCCTGGAGAACTCTCTTACTGTCTGTCACTTGAGTATAAAATGAGATGTCAACTGTCGAGAACCCAGAACAGATCCTTTGTCTGAACTCAATAGCGCTGGCATCTGGATGACTTAAGGGCGGTGAGGTTCTTTTGTTTGTGTTGGGGTTTCAATAAGGTTAAGTGAGGATACAATGAATTTGACATGAAGATGGAAACATCCCATGTTGTTATTTCTCAAAAAGGGAATTTGGAATGTCAACAAATGTGGAAAGGAACACAGAAATGCCTGGGCCCTTCCTCAGCTTCTACAGAACAAGGTAAATAATGTTCCTATACCTCGGATATTCTTCTGAAGACAATCATTGTTGTGATTTCGATAGCCTTGAACATACTGGCCTGTGAAGCAGGCTCCTCCAAGCTTCAAATTTGTAACTCTTGTTATCAAAGGAGGTGGGAAAAAAGCAAGCCTTGCCCCCTGGTTTCCAGTTCTTCCAGTATTAATCAGGAGAGGCAACTTGGCTAATGTTTTCCAGTTTGTTTTTGAGATAAGGTTTAACTGTGTACCCCTGCTGGCCTCACAGAGATCCACCTGCCTCTGCCTCCCAAGTGCTGGGATTAAAGGTGTGGCCACCACACTGCTCACCCTAGTATTTCTTTAGGGATCTATCTAGAGAGCAGTTGGATCAGTCCCTTGTGAGAACTCCTTTGTCACCGCTTTTGGAGAAACTTCACATATTCTACAAGACAACACATGTATAAAATCTGCAGCTGTGAGAATTACTATTTATAAAGTACCCAGGGCTGGTGAGATGGCTCAGAGGGTATGGGCCAAGCCTGGTGAAGCAAGTTTGATGCCCAGGACCCACATGGTAGTGAGAACCAACTCCCACAATTTGTCCTCTGAACACACACATACCATAGAGTGTATCCCACCCTGTTAATGAAAGTACCCCATCTGAGCTAGGCGTGGTGGTGAGAGTGTAATCCCAGTTCCCTAGAAGGGTAAAGCAGGAAGTCTGGAAGTTCAAGGACTGCCTAAGCTTACAAAGAGATTTGAAAGGTAGTCTGGGCAATTTAGCAATGCCCTGCCTCAACATAACCTGGCACTCTCTGGCATCCCAGAGAGACCTGGACAGCCCCAATTTTGCTCATGTCTTTATTCTGAATACATGGTGAGTACCTACAAACAGCTTGTACAAGCCCCGAGTTCATGTCCTGGCTTTGGAGGACACAATTGGAACCAGATCCCTCAGAAAAGGATCACACAAGGACTGGATGGATGGCATGTATGGACCCAAGGGGAGCTGCACAATAAGGGAGCAGCTGACAGACATGTGGGCCACAGTGAAAGAAGAGTAAACCAGTCATCTCCCAGAGAAGCTTCTGAGGCCCTCACTGCTGACCAAGTATGCTAGGACATAGAAGGCTGAGTTGCACTGTCTGAGCACAGAATGCATACTAGGTGAAGCTAAGAGGAACATGGCTATGGGACAAGTGTCCAGACCAGTTCCAAGCCTGTACAGCCTTGAGTAACCACCTATTCCTGTGAGAACCGGAATCTGAAGCAACTGACTACAGCCGTGAAAGGCTGGATGGTCACAGGCCTGCTTTTCTTGAAGTTAGGTACTGTGTGCACTCTTGCATCTGGAGGCAGCCAATGGAATTTTACATCATCATTAAGATGTACAAAGGTTCAAGCAGCTGTTTATAGGCTTTGGTTTGCGTGGCCAGTTATTCTGCAGACTGGAGTAGACTAGGGGTTCAAGACACAGCCTGGCCAGTGGTGGTGGCACACTTCTTTAATCCAGGAGGAAGAGGCAGATGGATCTCTGAGTGAGAGGCCAGCCTGGTCTACAGAGGAAGTTCCAAGACAGCCAGATACAAAGAGAAAGCCTGTCTCAGAAACAAAGACACACAGCTTGGCCACATTCCTGGGTACCCAAGGGCAGGAAAGTGTTTCTCCCTGGGAAGCCTTTCAGGGAAGGACCTATAAAGGCTGGGGCTGAGGATAATCACTGCAGACCACGTGTGATCTAGGAGTTAAACTTGGAGGTTCCTAGTGGTAGGCAGGTAGAGCTGTCCACTGTCCATATACTTCACAGCTAACCTTTTAACCGTGTTTAAAACCCAGAGGTTTGAAGCTAAGTGTGATGGCATATACCTTTAATCCCAGTACTCAGGAGGCAGTGTCAGGCCTGGTCTACGTAGGAGTTATAGACCAATCAGAGTGAAACTTTGTCTTAAAAAAACAAAACCCAAAAACACAAATAAAAAATTCACAGGTCTGACAAAATGGATCCTAAACCGACTAATCCGTTCTAACTCCAGGGCCTTTCAATCTGGCTTTGAGCTGGCACATACTTTCCCGAAATGATGAACTTCAGGGCGGGACTTACACACAGAAGACAGTGACAGGAGGCTATGGTTTCAAGAAGGTATGATTTACAGACAGATGCCTCCCATCCTTACAAAATGTCTCTGATGTAACACCCTGACATAATTACTTCTTGGTCTTGGTCCAAAACCTTTTGTATCGTTCAGTGTCAAAACTGTCGATCATCTCTGGCTCTTCTTCCTTCTTCTGCAGGAGCTGAGCCTCACGTCTTCGGAACCGGGCCCGGCGCTCTTCTGGAGATAGGGCATCCAGGTCTAGGGGCATCTGCATGGGGAGAAGTGAAGGCATGTACTCGCTATTGGGGAGAGTCAGGAAAGTGACCGGGAAGACACCTGGACCTCTTTTACACGGCTGTGCCTTCTATCCTGTGCTGGCCTACTAATTGGTTAGTCAAATCTGTAACTCCTGTTTGGAAGGGAAATGTTTTTCTACTCCTTTCCCCTAGGTTTAGTGTATGTTTGTTTAAGACAGAGTTTTAATTTGCACAAAAGAGCATCAGACTCACAGCAACCATCCTCAGCCCCCAGAGTGCTGTAGCAGCTCTGTGCCACCATGACTGGTTTATGTGGTCCTGGAACCAAAGGCTTTATGCCTCTTAGGCAAGCACTCTACCAACTATGATACACTCCAGCCCAGATTTGGTGGGTTTTGTTGTTTGGCTTTTGTTTGTTTGTTTTTTAGATTTATTTATTATTTACACAGTGCTCTGTCTGCAGGCCAGAAGAGGGCACCAGATTTCATTAGAGATGGTTGTGAGCCACCATGTGGTTGCTAGGAATTGAATTCAGGATCTCTGGAGGAGCAGCCATGCTCTTAACCTCTGAGCTATCTTCTCCAACCCTGTTGATTGTTTTTTTAAAACAGACTTCTTAAGCCTGGCATGGTGACACAGCCCTATAATTTTTTTTTTTTCGAGGCAGGGTTTCTCCATAGCTTTTTGGTTCCTGTCCTGGAACTAGCTCTACCAGACCAGGCTGGCCTCGAACTCACATTGATCTGCCTGCCTCTGCCTCCCGAGTGCTGGGATTAAAGGCGTGCACCACCACTGCCCGCCAACAGGCCTATAATTTAAGCATTTAAAGAGGCAGGAAGATTGGAGGTCAAGGTCAGCCTCAGTATGTAAGTTCAAAGCCAACCTGGTTTTCATAAAACCCTGTACAAATAAAAGAACAAAACCCAAAAAAGAAATGACTCATTTGTTTGTTCTAATTTTGGTGATTGGAGTTTTTGGTGTAAATTCCTCCAACAACCTGTTCTCCTCCTCCTCCACTTTAGCTATGTATGCAACCTCAGTTCCAAGTTCGGGCACTGAGCCCCAACACTATGGCTCAGCAAACACCTACTGAAGGACGCTTACCGCTAGCATGCGTCGTGGCTCCCGGTATCGGATATGGATGGTGGAACCGTCCTGCTTGACCAGTAGCACAGGATAGAGGCGAGCATAGGCCTGGCGGCGCAGTCGAGTAAGTGAGGCCCTGCTGCTGTCAGCTCTCCTCGAGGAGGTGTGTAGGTGGCAGGGTGCAGGAGTGGCTGCCCTCATGGCACAGTGCCTCAGCAGACTACAGACAAGACATGCAAACATTGGTTGATGGGTGGTGCTGAGCCAGATGGCACCAAGTACCCAGCCAGCCAGCCAGCCACTGTCAGGGGAGGACAGAGAACTGCCCGGCAATCAGTGAAGATTGTTGATTCACATTGAGAGGGGCCTCTGCTGAGCTATTAGCATCATTGAAGCTGTCTACAGTGGGTGGCTCAGGGCACAAGCCTCCTAGCACCGAGGACAGGGACATACCTGAGGGGACTGGAATTCCAAGCTTTCCCAAGCAGGCTGCCCAAAGGCATTGTTTTTCCTTGGAGCTGTGGTGGCACGAGGAAACAGTCACTGGCCCAGATGTAGGATCTGTTAGGCAAGGGAAAAAAAAAAAAAACCCTGATTTTTCCACTTGATTATTGTTCTAAAATCCTTGCCTGGAGCTACATCACAGCTAGGTGCACCTCTGGCAGCACATCTACTGTGGCTCCGCATTCATTGGTCCCGGAGTTCCCTACAGATACACTGACACACTGTCAGCACTTTGCTGTACAATGGCGCAGTATTTGCATATGACCTGTCACTGGTTCCCTTGTGCCTTAAATCACTTAGAATACCTAAAAGAATACAAAGCCAGGTGTGGACTACATGCATTTCCAACACTCAGGAGACAGAGGCAGGAGGATCAGGAGTTCAAGATTATCCTGTTACACAGGGAGTTAAAGGTCAGACTGTGTCGAGACTGTCTCAAAAAACTGAAGCAAGCAACCTGAGCGTATACACAACCCATATAACAGTTAAGTGATTTTGTTTCCAGGAAAACCCTATGTTCAGTGTAGACTCTATTTAAAAAGTTATCTTCGATCCGTGGTTTGAATTCTCCGCGAATAGTCAGGCATGAGAGCACGGTGTCACTTGCCAGTCTATCCTACCAGCTCTCCGGCCTCAGATTAGAACAGCTTGTGGGGGCTTTTCATAAAAGTTGCTACCAGCGTCCTATCCTCCAAAGACTGAGTTCGTTTCAGCAAGACCAACGCCCACCCATTTCTGAAGGTTATGGAGTCAGAGCCTCACCCTGTGCGGTGTGTGTGTGGTGCTTGGTTCTTTCTTATTAACATCGTTTTAGTTTTCATAATAATACGATTATGACAGGACGCTTATCAGATTATTATAAAGTCTGATTACAGACAGGAAAAGAAGTTCGTGCTAACTTTCTCCAATGCCAGAAACTCCCAAAGTAGTCTAGGCAGGTGGGAAGTCGAGTGTCCAACACTCAGCAAGATTAAACCAGTGGGAGAGTGCATAGATTAGGAGGTTCCCACTGCCTCGGAAGAAGCGATCCCGCTGGTCAGTGTCCCAAGTCCGGGACAACCTGCTCTCCAGCCACGGCGACAAGGCTCGGGGTCATCTGTGGAGAAGCCCCTTTCTATTCGCCCCACACGACGGTGTATGTCCCCCTCCCTTTCACTCGTCAGTGATGGGGCCGGTTGCTGCCGGCGCCCAAGAGACTCCAACCTGCGGCTGCCACCTTAGCGTTGGAGGGACCTCGTAGACCCGCCCTGCAGAACTTTACTCAGAAGGTGGGAAACCATGCGGTGTCTCTGTAGACGATGATCGACCCTTGTCTGTGACCCAGTTCTCCTGCAGTCGCCGCGGCGCGCAGCAATGATGTCACGTAGCGCGGGCTGACGTCCTCCGTTAAGGGCGGAGTAAGACCAGGTGGGCGTGGTTGAGACTGACTGAAGCCTGCCTGGTTAGTGATCCAGGTACACCGGATGGGGCTTACCCAGCATTGCTATGGGTGGCAAAGCCGGTGTAGGCAAGGCTGGCGCTTTGCACTGGGCGGAAGGCGGTCGGGACTCTGGGACTTTCTGGGGTGCAGGCTGCATGGCGCTGTGCAGTTCGTGGATGGAAGCAGGACAGCATTGCTGCTGTGCGTCTTTGACATCTAAGTTTTCACGCCTGGTTGTTTTCCAGGTTTGCTCCGGATCCAATGGTCGCACTTAGACCCCTTTCTCTCAGCAAGTATATGGCTTGGCTGGGGGTGCGTGGTGCACCCATGTCTGGAAGACGGACATTCAAGCGCCAGGTCGGGATGACCAAACAGCCAACGTGAAGGAGGATTGTTAGAAAACAATCGGTTCTCCAGAGCCAAACTACACGACTTTCAAGTATCGGACTGGTATCTCCTGAGTAACTCAACACTAAGGGGTCCTGCAGCTCTCCATCGTCTTGAACTTGCGGCGGCAGTTATTGCGAGCCCTGGAGGTGTGCTGCAGTGCAGGCTGCAGGACTCTCCGTAGTTTCTCGGGAGGACTACAGAAGGTTGTCTGTTTTACTCTCTATGCTGCCTTTAGAAGCTTTTTGCCACATTGGGCCCCTGGTGTCAGTGTCCTAGAATTTTTTCCTTACCCTTTCTTGTTTTGTAAGACTTTAAGACAATCCTGAAGCCATTTTTGACAATTCTGAATCCTCTCAGCCTCTGTGCCATAGTGCTTCCCCTCCTCCCCTGGGAACCAAGGACCTAACAGCTACACTCGCACGTACTCAGTTCCTGAACAATCACCCATATACGAATGCTTTGGTTCGGTCCCCTGGGAAACGGGGTCAAAATGACCTCTTACCTCATCTGATCTGGCAACAGCTCTCCAGTCAATTATTGGTAATAGTCCTTTCAAATAAGCCAATCAGAATAGTCAAAGAACAACCCCCCCTTGCTTCTGTGGCCCCTTTAAAAATAGACTGTACCCGCTATTCGGGGTCCCTCGGCTTCCCGAATGCTGGGGGACCCTGTCATGACAGAATTAATAAAATCCTCATGCTTTTACATCGGCTATAATAGATGAGATGGTCTCTGGGGGCGACTCCTTCTCCAACAGTTTCTTCCTGAGTTCCTTGTCTTTTATCATCCCTCTTTAGGTTGCACTGGTCAGTATTTCCCTGTCTCCTCCTGGGGCTGTCCTGTATAGGCAGAAGTCTGCCAAGGGACACAAAATGAGAAGTCGTGTTTTGTTTCGGTTTGGTTTTGCAGCCTGGCAGCCAGCCTCAAAGCTAATCGCACACGCTGGCCTACAAGTGTCGTTATCAGGTTGTAGGAAGCATGGGCCACAGAACTGCCCTCACTGCCAATCCATGCAACTGTAAACTGGTGCCCATAGGATCCCCAACAGGAAGCTCCAGCCGCCTTACAAAGGCCAGGTGAGCCCTGTCAGTGGCCTAGGAGCCACATGGGCATTGTCTGAGGAAAGGGCTGTTAGGCTTTCAGGCTTCTCTAGCCAGCTGTTCCCAGTAGCCCTCTTGTTCTGTAGTCATGCTGTCACAACAGCTGGCAAGGACTCCTGGGCGCTGCTGATAGTGTCTAAACTTTTAGACCAGCGAGTGTACTAAGTGTTGGGTAACCTTTTTGTACACGGTGTCCTTCCTCTCTTGCCTAGGGCACATTCTGATTGGTTAATAAAGAACCAACTGGCCAATAGCTTGGCAGGAGAGGATAGGCGGGACTTCCAGGGAGAGATAGGAACTCCTGGAAAGAATCTGAGGCATGGGAGATTCACCAGCAAGACTTGGAGGAAGTTATTTGTGCAGGATCGAGGAAAGGTAACTGAAGAACCAAAGTTCCTCCATTTTGTCCTCTGCCTCCATCTTGTATTGTGTAAGCTGTTTTCTATAAAACATTCCAGTTCTCAGAAATGGCTACGGACAAAAGTAGCAGGGTAGCCACCTGGAAAGCACAGATAACCACAGAATGTCCCCACCCAAAGGTCAGCCGATAAGAAAACTTGAGAAGCAAGGGGTGATGGTGAGGTTTGAAACTAAAAATCTGTGAAAAGTCTCTACGCATGAGCCAATCAGTATTCAACCCATCACCCCAAACCCTGCTAATGTAACTTTACTGTCTTTTGCCTTTAAGTGATGCTCTCTAGAAGGGTGGGACACCTCCCATTGCTCTGCTGATGAGGTCCAGGCCAGCCTACAATTGCAATAATAAACCTTGCTTCTTCATATCTGTGAGTCAGTCTCCTGTTGGTCTTTTGGGGTCCCCATGGACTGGGCACAATACTCACCATTGTACCTTGCCAAAATAAATTATTTCACCAAGCAGCAATGGTGCAGAAGCGGGGTTTCTCTGTAGCTTTGGAGTCTGTCCTGTGTAGACCAGGCTGGCCTCGAACTCACCAAGATCCACCTGCCTCTGCCTTCCTAGTGCTGGGATTAAAGGCATGTGCCACCACCGCCTGGCAACACGAGGAATTCTAAAGGATTTGGAAAGATAGGGAAAATTCTTGGTCTGAGCAAGGAAAGAACCGAGATAAGCATGGGTAAAAGGCACCGGAGAGCTGTGCATCAGGATAATGGAGACCAAGGTTCAGGAGCTGCCCTCCAAGCTGCCTTATCTCAAGCAGCACAACTCTTCTTCCTTCCAAGTTTCAGGTCCCACAGACACTCAAGACAAAAGGTTACCTGTGGTGACTATTGTCATACAAAATGCATTCTGGCGTCACACTGTCTCAGCATTACAAGTATTACAAGTACCTGTGACAGAATTCCCAGTGCTGGCACCCTGGCTCCTGCCTGCTCTCCTCACCCCTGTCCTCTCCAGCCCCGGGGCTCTCTTCTCTGTCCTATAAAAACCTCCCATTTTGGTCACAGTTTCTCTTGGTCTCCTGCTCTTGACTCTTTGTTCTCTCTCTTGCCCCTTTCTTTTCTCTTTCCCTCTTACTCCCCCACCCACCCCTCTCATGGCCTGATTCATTCTGCTGGTCATGTTTATAGTCTACTACTCCTTTCCCTGCTCTGGACCCTTCCAGATGCCTCTGGCTTTACTCTCCCACGTGTATACAATAAAAACCATCTCCTTAATCATCTCTCTTGGTTCCTCTTGGTCTCTGGTCTTCTCTGTTGCTTTCTCCGCTCTTTCCCTCTTGACACCCCACCACCATCCTTCTCATGGCCTGGTTCAGTCTGCTGATCGTGTTGAGTCTACTTCTTTCTCTCTCTGTTCTGGAATCTTCCAGATGCCTCTAGCTGTACTCTCCCTCATATCTATAATAAAACCCTTCTCTTCAACCATATGGTCATGTCATTTTTATTCACTGGGAAACTGAAATTTACACCTTGCCTGCCCTGGAAATCCCTTCTAAACTGTGATAAATTGTCCTTGAGCTTCTGTTTGAGGCCAGTTCTTTGTCTTTGCGCCTGTTTGTGCTAGTCTTCACCTTTTATTAATAAAAATAAGAATGTCAGTAGGATACTGATTTCCCAGGTACCACAAGATGGTTCTCCTAAGACTCCTCAGTATTTCTAGTAACACATCTTTCCAACTTTTAAATTCTTCTTAAAATTATGTATGTATATGAGTGTTTTGTCTGCATGTGAGTCTGTGCACCATGGGTGTGCCTGGTGCCCTTGGATGTCCTGATACTGGGATAATACATGGTTCTGCAACACCATATGAGTGCTAGGAATTGAACCTGGGTCCTCTGCCAGGCAACGCTCTTAACAACTAAGTCATTTTTCCAGGTCCCACCCCTGCCTTTTAGTTCTTTAATTGACAGAAAAAATTAACCTGTTCCTGAACTCCTAGATGGCCCCTAGAGTAGGGCCACAGCTAGGATGCCAGAAAAGTAGAGCCAACATCAGCGTGTGTGATGCCAGCCATGGCCCCACATGGACTGCAACCAGTCACACTGTGTGCGGAGGAGAGCCTAGGGCCACCCCCACCCTATATATGAATATATGATGCCACACCCAGAGGATTTAGCAGTTGCCCTGATGCTCCTCAGGCTGTCCTTAGGACAAAGCATTCTTCCTCCTGGTGTGGGAGTGTTTGACTTGTGCCTTCCTCACCATTGTATAGAGGGGGGTATGTAGCTTGTTTACAGGAGCCTTCAATCTAGGGGGAGAATTTGGACTTGGACTTTTTTGAACAATGTCTTGCTTAGGGTTAGTATTACTATGATGAAACACCATGACCAAAACCAAGATGGGTTGGAAAGGGTTTATTTGGCCTACACTTCGACATTTTAGTCCATCACTGAAGGGACCAAGACAGGAACTCAAAACAGGGCCAGAACCTGGAGGCGGGAGCTAATGCAGAGATGGGGGTGAGAGAGTGGGAGGAGTGAGGGGGTAGTGCTGCCTACTGAATTGTTTCTCAAGACTTGTTAAATCTGCTTTCTAATAGAACCCAGAACCACCAGCCCAGGGATGGCTCCATTCCTCCCCCATCAATCACTAATTAAGAGAATACCCCATGAGTTTGCCTACAGCCTGAACTTATGGAGGCATTTCCTCAACTCCTTCCTTCCCTTCCTCCAGCCTGCATCAAGCTGACACCGAAACCAGCCAGCACAGCAACCCTCATTGGAACTCAGCACTGGTTAAAAACACAAGAAGCCAGTTTTCACACTGGAGGGCCTAAACAGAGTCCCTATCCTAGCACATCATGTGACTTGGAGTATCTGCTCTAGAACTTGTCAACCTCTCAGCACAAAGAACCTTGTGTGTCCCCTGTGGAAATGGGGCATGGTGGCAGGATGCTGTCTTTACAAGTGTGCCCTTCTGAGTACTAATTTTGCTTGGGGAAAGGGCCCTGCCTCAGTTGTCCTACCCACCAACAGGGGCTTTGGTTGCATGAGCATTCACTTGGAACTGGTGGCCCATTGTGGTGATGACCTTTCCTAGTATCCACTTGCCTTTCTGTAGGCTACTTATTTGGAGACAGATATTCACCTTCTCCCTCCCTCCCTAATCCCCCTCTCAGTGTGTGAGTGGGCCCTCATACACCCACGTCTATGTTTATGTAAATGACAGATAAGGATCAATCGAGTCTCCTCCATCAACCTCCTTTACTCATCCTTTGAGACAGAGTCACTGGACCTGACTTCAGGTCCTCTATGATACCTCAAGGCCATAAATATGCCCAGGTCCTGATAAAGGTGTTCAGGTTTTGTCCAGAGTGTGGAAGAGAAGTGACCCAGGCCCAAGCCACATTCATTCAATCCTCACATAAACTCCACATTCTGACTTCCTCTCTCATGACACTATTCCTGTTGCTTGCTTGTGGTCTCTCTGGAAGCAAACAAACATTCCAGTGAGCTCCAGTAGGCTGGCTCGACCTGGAGTAGGTTTTGAAATTGCAGTTGACCAGTAAGGAAGCTCGGGTACGAGTATGGGGATTGGTTATCTCTACTGTGGGCAAGGGGTTCAAGTTAGAGGCAAAATAACAGCTGCAAGGAGGCAATCTGTTCATTGGCAATGTGGAAAGACACCAGTCCATGAAAAGAAGGGTTTGGGTTTTATTTTTAAATTGCATTGTGTTTATTTATTCTCTGTGTGTGTCTGTGCAGGGAGCCCATGTACCATGAAGAACATGTGACTATCAGAGGCTAGTCTGCAAGATGAGCTCTCTCCTTCCATCGCGTGGGTTTCTGGGAGCAAAAGCAGGTAGTCAAGCCTTGCAGCAGGCACCTGTATACCTTCAAGATATATCCTTGGCTCCTCAATTTTTATTTATTTATTTCAGTTTTTGCTGTTTTTTTTTCTTTTTTCAGAGAGGGTCTCTCCTATGTAGCCTTGGCTATTCTGGAACTTGCTACATAGAGAAAGCTAGATTGGAACTCACTATGTAGCCTAGGCTGGCCTTGCCTTTCTTTCTTTTTTCTTGAGTTATTTTCTGTTCAAATTTATTTTGGAAGAAACTATTGCTTTTAAATTTGTTTCATATTCCTATTTCTCACTCCTGTTTCACATCCTCCAGTCTGAAATATCCTTTTCTTTTTTTTAAATTTATTTATTTATTAAGGGTTTCTGCCTCCTCCCCGCCACCGCCTCCCATTTCCCTCCCCCTCCCCCGATCAAGTCCCTCTCCCTCATCAGCTTGAAGAGCAATCAGG
>NC_022014.1:39446774-39447555 GCF_000317375.1 Microtus ochrogaster
ATTGGGTTCTGGTGTTTTCATGTTGTTTTTCAGATTATTGGGTGAATTCTTGCCTTGGCGCCTGTCTATCTCCTCCTATCGATGCTATCTAATGGGACTTTTAAAACAGGAACAGATTTTCCTGCTGGCCAGGGGCCCCACTTACAAAATGCCTTCTCTCCATTTCCTGGGTCCCATCGCTGGCCAAGATCTCTTTCACCACTCAGAAGGGTCTTCAGGGACAGGACCAGGCTCCCTGTTTGCCCGTGGACCTCGCCAATAAAAGGTCTACCACTCTGCAGGCCAGGCCCCCCAAAACCTACTTCATTTAGTTGTAGTGTGGCGATCTGCTCTCAGTGTGGGCTTCACTGTTTCATGCTTGGACTATCCCACATCTGCTGCGTCTGCACGCAGGTGTCTGCTGCGTCTGAGCCTGGCCTTGCCTTTCTGACAATATTCCTGCCTCAGATTCCTGAGTGCTGGGTTTATAGGTGTGAGCCACCAAGTCTTGTTACTTCTTGGCTGGTTCTTTTGAAAAGCAGGCTGTGTCTGGGGTCGTGATGGGTAAAGTTCAGCACAAAGAAAAGAGTGAAGAGCAGAGGACCCCCCCTCCTTCTTTTCTGGTTTAAACCTGTGAGTTTTTTTTAAGTCTTGCTGGGTGGTGACAGTGCACACCTTTAATCCCAGCACTTTGGAGCCAGAGGCATGGAGATCTCTGTGAGTTCGAGGCCAGCCTGGTCTACAGAGTGAGTTCCAGGATTGGCTTTATAGCTACTGGGAAACCCTATCTCAAAAAAAAAAA
>NC_022014.1:39447720-39464272 GCF_000317375.1 Microtus ochrogaster
CACAGGCAGAACACTGTATACTAAATAAATAAATAAATAAATAAATAAATAAATAAATAAATAAATAATTTTTTTAAAAAAATGGCCTTATATGCTGGACTTGGTGGTTCACCCCTGAAATCCCAGAGGCAGAGGCAGGCAGATTTCTGTGAATTCAAGGTCAGCTTGGTCTACAGAGTAAGACCTTGTCACAAAAATAGATAAGTAAATAGATAGATAAATAAATAGCCCTATCCTTTTCCCCCTCCACTCTCCAGCCTGTAACAAATTTAAGACATTTAAGACATATCCAAAAATCTCTTTTTTTGTCATTGTATTTAAAGCAATTTTTGATTCCCAAATTGAGACAGCAGACAGAAGCTCAGATGGTGGAAATGAGTCTCAGGATTTAGTGATAGGTTCAGTGGGGAGTGGAAGACACAGCTAAGTTCCCAGAGCCTCATAAACTCAAGGTCAACCTGCCAGCAGATGTGTGGTGCCCTCACCGCCTACCCCCCCCAAACTCAGCTGTAATCAAGCTTTCCTTGGTGTTCCAGCTCCCGAATAATGACACTGAGACTTCTTATTAATTACGAAAGTTTTGGCCTTAGCTTAGGCTTGTTCCCAAGTAACTCTTGAAACTTAAACTAACCTGTTGATATTAATCTACATTTTGCCACATGGCTTGTTACTGTTGTGCCCAGTCTGTGGGGACCCCAAAAGACTACCAGGAAGACCAACTCACTGAAATGCTTAAGCAACATTTATTATCACAATTGCAGGCCGGCCTGGACCTCATCAGCACAGCAATGGGAAGAGGTGTCCTACCCTTCTAGAGAGCATCATTTAAAGGCAAAAGCCAGGAAAGTTACATTAGCAGGGTTTGGGGTGATGGGTTGAATACTGATTGGCTCGTGCTTAGGGACTTTTCACAAATTTTTATTTTCGAACCTCCCCTTCCCCCGGTGCTTGTCAAGTTTTCTTATCGGCTGACCTTTGGGTGGGGACATTCTGTGGTTATCTGTGCTTTCCAGGTGGCTACCCTGCTACTTTTGTCCCTAGCCATTTCTGAGAACTGGAATGTTTTATGGAAAATAGCTTACACAAGACGTTAGGCAGAGGAGGAGGACAAAACAGAGGAACTTTGGTTCTTCAGTGAGTACCTTTTTTGTTGTTGTTTTTTTGAGACAGGGTTTCTCTGTGTAGCTTTGGAGCCTGTCTTGGAACTCGCTCCATAGACCAAGCTAGCCTAGAACTCAGAGATCCTCCTGCCTCTCCCGCTTGAGTGCTGGGATTAAAGATGTGAGCCATCACTGCTCAGCTGGTGCACACCTTTTTTTTTAATTTTTATTTATTTATTAAGGATTTCTGCCTCCTCCCCGCCACCGCCTCCCATTTCCTTCCCCCTCCCCCGATCAAGTCCCTCTCCCTCATCAGCTTGAAGAGCAATCAGGGTTCCCTGACCTGTGGGAAGTCCAAGGACTGCCCACCTTCATCCAGGTTTAGTAAGTTGAGCATCCAAACTGCCTAGGCTCCCCCAAAGCCAGTACGTGCAGTAGGATCAAAAACCCATTGCCATTGTTCTTGAGTTCTCAGTAGTCCTCATTGTCCGCTATGTTCAGCAAGTCCGGTTTTATCCCATGCTTTTTTCAGACCCAGGCCAGCTGGCCTTGGTGAATTCCGGATAGAACATCTTCATTGTCTCAGTGTATGGGTGTACCCCCTCACGGTCCTGAGTTCCTTGCTTGTGCTCCCTCTTCTTCTGCTACTGATTTGGACCTTGAGATTTCAGTCCGGTGCTCCAATGTGGGTCTCTGTCTCTGTCTCCTTTCATCGCTTGATGAAGGTTAATATTCAGGAGGATGCCTATATGTTTGTCTTTGGATTCACCTTCTTATTTAGCTTCTCTAGGATTGCGAATTATAAGCTCAATGTCCTTTATTTATGGCTAGAAACCAAATATGAGTGAGTACATCCCTTGTTCCTCTTTTTGGGTCTGGCTTACCTCACTCAGGATAGTGTTTTCTATTTCCATCCATTTGTATGTAAAATTCAAGAAGTCCTTGTTTTTTACTGCTGAGTAGTACTCTAATATGTATATATTCCATACTTTCTTCATCCATTCTTCCATTGAAGGGCATCTAGGTTGATTCCAGGTTCTGGCTATTACAAACAATGCTGCTATGAACATAGTTGAGCATATACTTTTGTTGTATGATAGGGCCTCTCTTGGGTATATGCCCAAGAGTGGTATTGCTGGGTCCAGGGGTAGGTTGATCCCGAATTTCCTGAGAAACCGCCACACTGATTTCCAGAGTGGTTGCACAAGTTTGCATTCCCACCAGCAATGGATGAGTGTACCCCTTTCTCCACAACCTCTCCAGCAAAGGCTATCATTGGTGTTTTTGATTTTAGCCATTCTGACAGGTGTAAGATGGTATCTTAAAGTTGTCTTGATTTGCAGGTGCACACCTTTTAAAGTAATTAATTAGCTTCATTCAAGACAAGGTTTGCCCTGGTTATTCCGGAACTCACGTTGTAGACCAGGCCGGCCTTGAACTTGCCTTTTGCCTGTCTGGATTGCTGGGATTAAACACATTTATTTTTTTACACTTTATCTTTTTGGTTTTTAGAGACGGGTTTCCTCTGTAGCTTTGGAGCCTTTCCCCCGAACTAGTTCTTTTAGACCAGGCTGGGCTCGAACTCACAGAGATCCACCTGACTCTGCCTCCCGGTGCTTCTATTAAAGGTGTGCGCCGCCATCACCCAGCGAAAAGCGTATTTTCTAATCTACCATTTGGTATGGTAGAGGCAGGTGGCTCTCTGGGAGCCTGTCAGGACTACATAGTCTACATGGGCCTGAGTGAGGGGCACGTGCCTGAGGAGGCCAGGTGAGATCATACACGGTTTGAGTCTGCGAACTGAACCGAACCTGGTTCCGAAAGGGTAACCGGATATTGCAAAGATGTGACTCAACGGACTCGATGCTGATTTCACTTTTTTTTTTAATTTAATGTGCATTGGTGCTTTGCCTGGATGTTTGTCTATGTAACTCCTAAGACCGGAATTACAGACAGTTGTCACCCGCCATGTGAGAACTGGGAATTGAACCCAGGCCGTCTCTGGAAGAGAGTCAGTGCTCTTAAACGCTGAGTCATCTCTCCCGGCCACTTGATTTTTAAAGTGCTCCTCTTCGGGTCTTCTCTGTGGGCAGGCGGGGTCTGAACCTAGAAAAAAAAAGCGAACAAGGAATAAAACGATGCCTGAAGACGGGAGGACCTAGGGTAAAATGGGCGTGGCCTTCGGGGAGTACCACGCAATACGCTTGCGCAGCAGTGCGGCTCTCCCCTTTCCGCTGGCCCTCGCAGACCGACGCACTGCTGTGATGTAGCCCTGCGGCCGTGACCAGGCTAGGTGATTCGGAGTGAGTGGAGCCAGAGAGGGTGACGTAATGTCGGCGGACGGTAGAGGGAGGGCATCCGCACTGGCGATTTTGCGCAGTCCGTGTGCGCAGCCGTGCCGCGCTCCGGTAAGCCCTCATGGGCCGGCGCACCGCTGTGACGTAGTCCTGCGGGCGGTCCCTGATGCTGCGGCGCCCGCTGGTCGGGCTGGCAGTGGCCGCCCTGGCTCGCGTCCCTGCGGACGGTGAGTGTGCTTTGCTGCTGACGACTGACTGCCTCAGGAGCGGGACTTGGCCGCGTGCGTCCCTTGTGCGCTGCCTCCAATGACTCCTGTTCTTGTGAGGACGCCTGGTGAACGTGTTTTCCGGGTCCTCAGAACGACAGGGACAGGCACGCGGAGTCGCAGCTACCCGCAAGCCCGCGCAGCCTGAGCCTAGCTGACGCTCTTCCTCGGCGCCCTGCCCACGCGGCATCCTGGACAGGCTCAAGCACCTGGCTTTCCCCCTTCGCCATTGCAGGACTTCGGTGTCTGCAGGTGGTGCAGGCCCCCGCTGACTCCTGGGTGTGGGCATTGGGATTCGCCCTGACCCAGGTTGAGGTTTCTGGTGCCGCCTTCGGGCTTAATATTCCCAGGCATCATTTTATCCAACGTAGAAGTGGGCAGGGAAGCGGTGAGTGAGAAGGTTCCTTTAGGTGGCAGCTGGAGGAGGAGCAGGTGACATTAGCTACCTGAAGAGATTGGGAGAAAGCGAATAAATGGCTGGTCAGCCGTGGATAGGGTCCAAGGAGAGGAAGATTTGTTTCTGTGGGTACTCCTCCAGTTTACTTTTTGGGGATCATAGGTTAGTTGTGAGAGCTACCATTAGGGCGGTTTCCAGTTTGGCACTAAGGAGCAGAATTTCCTGCTACTTTAGCCTGTCTGCCCACGTTACCCCTGCCTTCACGTATTAGGCTTTTATGTTCCCGTAGATGCTAAATCAGCCATTGCTGCTGTTTGCCTGGCCTTCCTTGGTTCAGCGCTGGATCTCTGTCTAGGAGGGGCAGTGGGAAGACTAGTAATTTTCTGGAGTAGTAAATTTGAGGCAGTATACTTCTGTTCAGCCACACTTAAACTTTCTTTTTGTCTTGACACATACAAAATATCCAGGAAACATGTTGAGGTAATTTGAAGGAAGAGGCAGAAGGAGGTGTGGGAGGAGATAGCCCAGGCATCAAAGGAGAGGTAAAACGAGGGTGAGCTCTTGGTAGGCAGCTGTAGATGGAGGCAGGCTGCTTGCAGCATCCCTGGTCTTCCCTGCCCCACCCTGTCCCCATTCTCTCTGATCCAGAATGTGGTGGCCCTCGGTTTCCACCGGCCTTGCCTACAGTAGACCTCAGTCTCCCCTGTCCTATCTCCCATCCTCCCTGACTCTGCTTGTCCTGGTCCCCAGTCTCTGCCCTGCCCTATCCATTCCTTGCCTGCATCTATTGGGCCTTAGTGTCCTTTGCCATACCTGCCCCTCATTCTCCCTGGTCCTGCTGGGTGGGCCTCATCCACCCCTCAGTCTTGCCTGACCCTGTTTCCTTACTTTCCCTTCTACACAAGTGAGCAGTTGACAAGCCCTGCAACATCCTGGTTCTTTCTATTTTGCTCTCCTTGGATTCTGAACCCTTTTTTTCTTTCATGTTCGTTTTGCCTCATGATTGTGGCATCCAGGACCCCATTCAAGATTCAGCCTGTTCTTTTTTGTCCTTGATGGGAAGCATCACAAACAGAGATGGGTAGCACCAGGAAGGTCCAGCAGCAGCCTGTTCGTGTTTGGCTGCTACTCCACCCTTCCTTTCGTGGGAGGCTGTGGTATGTGCGTCTGGTTCAGGTAGAGGAATGAGCATGAAAATGCTTTGGCTACTCTTGGTGCTGCCGTTGGAAGAGGCTCCTCAATTCTGGGGGCTTCAGGGCTGGAATATGTCACTCATATCTGCCTAGTGCTGCTTGTGGCTTCAGTAGACAGGAGGGATGTGGTGGTTGTGACAGATTTCTAGTCCTAGGAGCCCTAAGGTAAAGACAGGAAGAGGTTGTGCAGGAAGTTGTGTCTAGGGAGTGTTCCAGGAGAGCATGTTCTCTCCCAATGCTCCTGTGGAAATCACTTGTATCTTAGCTCGTCTTAGAGTTAAGGTCTTGGGGCTCTTTGTCAGGCAGTTGAAGTCTGGGGCTAGAAGAGCTGAAGAGATTGGGGTCCAGAGTTTCTCCAGTGGTCTCCCCAAAGGAAGTTGCCTTTGAGTAGCACACATGTCTGTAAATGCTAGAGCAGAGACTAGATCTGTAGTTTCTGCCGTTTGCTGTGGCTCTGTGGAGATGTAGCGAACGCCTGGTCACCTAGCTGCTGACTAGAGTCCTCTGTACTCCCCTTGCCAGGCCCCAGTGCCACTGTACCACACAGCTAGGTAGTCAGGGTCATCTGGTAGGGTCTGTGTAGATCCAAGCAAGTGTAGTGTCATCGAGGCTCACCAAGAACCGTCAAAGGTCCATGGGCTGCACGTGCCGGTGTCGGGTGACACCTACTGGCACTCTTCAGAGCCAAGGTACCAACAGATGGAGCTGGTGCCCTGTGTCTTCCTGTCCCTTGTGATTTAGCCCCAGGAGGTCAGAAGTTATACACTGTTGACTCCTGAAAGGCTGGCCTTGAGAGAGAGGTTAAGCGGCTCAGCAGGGGTGCCTTAGGGAGTGCAGAGCTGGGTTGGATTCAGCTGTCGCATATGTCCACATGTGCACGCCAGTGTCCTTCCTCCCCCTGTCTGGTCATGGCCTGCAAGGTACAGGGTTAGGGTCAAGAGAGGGCTCCCACAATGCCAGAAATGAGGATTTGAGACTGGAATCTGGGTGATACCAGCTCATCATTACTTAAAGTTGGAAGCAGGGAACAGAGTGGGGGATGGGTATAGGCTGCTCCATTGTCTGACGGGATTACAGATCATGTGTTTCACCCATGCCTGTCCCTCGTGCATGTCCTCTTGACTATCCGACCTGAGATCCTTTTCTCAGAAGCTTCTTACCTCATGCACTTTGGAGCATCTCTCTTAGCTGTGGTTCTCCTCTGTTGTTGTGCTTGTTCTTTGAGTGTCAGATCCTGTGTTCTCAGTCTCTGGAATACAGCTGTGCAGTGAGTTACGCAGCCCCACGGTGAGCGCTGCCTTAAGCTCCTTTTAAGCTCAAGGGAACTAAGAGCTCCAGAAATGGGTCATTTGGAATGTGCAAATGTAGAACCCATATTGGCAGCTGCAGATCACAGCCTGTGGCCATCAAGGGAATTTGGAGCCAGTGCAGCACCTTGAGGAACTCTCATCCGGAGTGCCTGATACAGCAGGCAGAAGGAAGGCAGCTTTGTAGGAGCTGGGTTGGATGGTTTGTAGCATACACCATGGCCAGGCCATGGTGGAAGCAGCAAGGCTCAGTGACTAGGGAAGAGGATACCTGTGAAAAGGTGGTGATGAGATGTGGATCAGGGGAAGCCTGGAGCCCAGACAGGAAATTAACATACAGTGGTCAGTGTGATTGGGGAGAGCCAGAAGGGAGCAGTGTCATTGAGAGGCACCACTGGTGACACTGAGTGAGTTTCTCTAGGACCCCTTAACTATGTCTTTTTGATAGGTGGTCCTATGTGCTTCTCAGGGACATGTGCATGTGTGTGTTTTGAGTATGCATGTGTGATGTGCATGTGCATGCACATGTACCATACTCACAGTGCTTGTGCTCCTGTGGGTGATAGAATACCAGCACCAGTGCTTTTGTAAGATTACCTCATGGCCTACATCAGGGATTAAGAACACAAGACTTCCCTAAGCTGATGCCCTTCCTGCAGCCTATGCCTTTTGGTCCAAAAGCTGTGTGGGCCTCACCCTTAAAGGCCAAAGGTGCTTGGGTTGGCAGACAGCCCCTCCAGCTCCCAAATACCCTCCCTGATCTCCCTTTTCCTCACCCTCGGTAGAGAGCAGCAGCTCATGTCTCTCAGCCCCTGTGGTGACTCTTCCCCATCTGTCAGTGTGTCAGATGCAGCCCTGGTTATTTGGACAGGTGTAGTCTCAGGAGAAGGACAAGTAATTCCTTTTCTTTCTTGCACAGTGGAAGAACGGGGCTGATCTCTTTGCAGCCAGTGCAGGCAGGGCTGGGTGCCCCAGGGATTTATTGAAGGGCGGGGTATGGGCTTGGCAGAGATTAATCCCCTGTCCCTAGGTGTAGAGCAGCCATTGACTCTTCCCAGGTTAACCACGGAGGCTGCAGCACATCAAGTAGGTGGTTTCCATCCTGCGGAGGCAGGAAGGCCTTCATAGACAGGGTCCTGGTTGTGTAAATGATGACCTGCTCGAGGCCAGGCTGGAGGGAGGATTAGGGCTGAGGGTGAGGTGGAGCTGGGTGCTTAGGCATGAGTTTGGGAACCAGTGAGATAAGATGGTCCTAGGGTAAGGGAAGAAGGCTCAGGTCCTAGATCAGACTGTGATGGAGGAGGTTTCTGTGCTTTCATGCCTACCACAGCAGTTGCTCCTCTGTTGGCAGCCCCTACCTGCGGCAGATCCGGATGCCTGAGCTGAGCTGCATTCACTTTCCCCTTGGGAGGCTAGGGGTGCTATTCTAACTCTTGGCCGGCCAGCTACAGATTGCCTTTCCCAGAGAAGTTAGGGATGGTTGCATGTCTAGTGGGAAGTTTCCCAAACAGGTTTGAACTGAATAGACTTGAGGATGCTATGTTTGTAGTGCCAGGAAATTTCTGTTTTCAGACTTGGACCTCCCAGTGGGCAGTGCCATTTATGGGCACTGCAGTGTGAGGTCAGGTTCTGGAGGGCAGCCTATATGGGGTGGGACCAGTGAGTGCTGCATTGTCTGTTTCTGGGTCACATGCCTGTGGACTTCCTGTTGGGTATGTGTGAGGCTGGATGTTGGAATCCTGTTGGCCTTCCTGCCTGTGTTTACTATCTTACCAGTTGACTACTGTTGAGAGGAGGGTTCGCATTATAGGGGGATGTTGCCCTTGGGAGTTACTCATACCACTGCCTCTTAGAAAAATGCCAGGGTACCAGCAAGGGCAAAACCTCTCATGTCTGTGATGCCCCTCCTTTCACAGGCATGGCAGGACCTAGGCCAGTGGTGCTGAGTGGGCCGTCAGGAGCAGGGAAGAGCACCCTGCTCAAGAAGTTGTTCCAGGAACATGGCAGCATCTTTGGCTTCAGTGTGTCCCGTGAGTGCCCCAGGACCCTGAAGGGCAAGGAGCTCAGAGGCTATCCCAGCACTGGACTACTAGAGTTCCAAATATACACCCCCAGCCTAGGAGATGCTGTCCTTACTCCCTCAACCCCATTACCCTCTCCCTTCCCAGGGCCTTCATCTAGAGTAAGCATCTTGGCCCCTGTGACCTCTTGAGATCTGGTCTGGGCTTTCCACTGGCTGTGAGCACCACCTGCTGCTATACAACCAGAGAACTGAGCAGGCCTGCAAGGGAAGACCCTGGGTAGGGTGGAAGGGTTGTACACCCATCTCTTCAGTGTGTGATAGGTCTTTTTTCTAGATACTACAAGGAATCCACGACCTGGTGAGGAAAATGGCAAAGGTGAGCTGACCTGCTAATCCAAGGGTCTCAGGCATGACTTACTGTGGAGGGGAGGGGACAGTGGGAGGGCGTGAGGGTTTGCTCTGTCCCTTGGCTATAACAGAACTCAGTCCCCAGCAGGAGAGTATCTCTTGCCTTTGGGTTAGTAGCTTGATTAGAGTCTGTGCATCATCAGATTGAGGGCAGGGGTATCCCTCTTTTCTGTGGAACTTGACTATTTCTAGTCCCCCAGCAAGGACAGTGAGAACAGTGGTGTCTGTTCCAGTCCTGTGTAGGATGGAGAGGGGCCAGGCCAGGCAGGTCAGGGTTTTGGGTATCCTCTGAAAAGCCCTCTTCCTCTCCAGATTACTACTTTGTGACCAGGGAGATGATGCAGCGTGATATTGCAGCAGGGGACTTCATTGAGCATGCTGAGTTCTCGGGGAACCTGTATGGGACAAGGTGGGCTGAGTTTGGTATGGATCAAGGTGACCCCAGAATTGGCAGAAGGAAACTCTTCCACCTCTCCCCTCTGTCATATGATGTCCTCCCAGTCTCCCGCCTAGGCTGGGATGGCTTAGCTGATAGACTCCAGGGAGCAGGCAGGCCCAGTCATGCCCCAGGCTCATCTGTCTTAAGCCATCCTGTGTGACAGGAGCCATATGAGTACCTCACACAGGAAGAGGTAGGCAGTGACAGGCAGCTCAGGCCCGACCAAAAGCCCAAACTTTTTTGGCATTTGGCTGCAGGACAGAAAGGACTGTGCTTTCAGAGGACTTGACAAGGCCGAGGTTATGCTTGGATGTTCTGGGAAGTACGGATGGTGCTGGGTTCAGTGAGCCTCTTCTTTTCCATGCTAGGCCTACCTAGGATGGGCCTTGGGGAGGAAGGGGCTGAGTTTCTCTGAAGCTCTTGGAAGCTTTAAGAGACTACCAAGGTTGAAGTTTAGCAGCCAATATGTGTATTCCTGAGAGGGTGGCCAGCAGGCAAGCACTCTTGTGGGCTTAAGAGCTAGGGTCTTGCCTTGGGTCCCATTGAATGTCTGCTCACTGCCCTTCCCTGCTCCCAGCAAGGCAGCTGTTCGGGCTGTGCAGGCCATGAACCGCATCTGCGTGCTAGACATTGACCTACAGGGTGTGCGCAACATCAAGAAGACTGATCTGCATCCCATCTACATCTCTGTGCAGCCCCCCTCTCTGGCTGTGCTGGTAGGTACCTGGTGTGGGAGACCCACAGGGCAGTCCCTGAGACTTGGAGAGTACTGACTCAACAAAGGCCTGCATTTCAGGAGCAGCGACTGCGGCTGCGCAACACTGAGACTGAGGAGAGCTTGGCAAAGCGGCTGGCAGCTGCACAGGCTGACATGGAGAGCAGTGAGTGTGGTCAGGTCATTTATACCTTATGAGCATGTGGCCAGCCCCATTCACCAGGAGACAGGGAGGACCAAGGGCAAAGATAGAGGAGTTCGAGACTTCTTTGTCTGCAGAGCCTTTGAGGGGCCACACTTCTCTTATGGACTTGAGTGTGTCATAGACATCTTCTTGCAAGCTGTTCTCTTGTTTCTGTGTCTGAGTTTGGCCCACATTCAGACACTGTCACTGCGACCTTTTGCTGTTCTCTATGTGCATATGGGAGCCCGTCACAGGTAGTGCCAGTTCTAAATAGAGGCCTGGGGAGGGGTCAGTGGTCCATACTCTAGTACTCAACTTGATGAGCAAGCCCCATCTGAGGTTCTCTAGAGGGGAAGGCAGAGTTCCATCTAGTCCTGACTGTCCTATTACGGTGACAGGCAAGAGTAGTCGTAGAGGTTGTTGCAGTGGGAAGGGGCCAGATTCCCTGTGTTCCTGACTTTTGTCTTGTTTCATTCCCAGGCAAGGAGCCTGGCTTGTTTGACCTGGTGATCATCAATGACAACTTGGATAAAGCCTATGCAACATTGAAGCAGGCACTGTCTGAGGTGGGTCCCTCCCCACCTACCCTGTCCTGGCACAGTCCCCTGCTCAAGCCACCCTGTGAGTCCAGCAAACCCTGATGAGGCTAGGGCTCACACCCTTGCTGCACTGTAAGCAGCTGAGGCTCTGCCAACTGCCAGCTGATCAAGTACAAGCGCAAAGTCCAAGAGTCCTTGGGGGCCAGGGGAGGATCTGAGACCCATCCCTCCCTGTTCCCTGCCTCTCCTGACTTTCTGTTTTCCTTTTTCGTTGGCAGGAAATCAAGAAAGCTCAGGGAACTGGCCATGCCTGAGGGTCTGCTTCATTCCACAGAGTGATGCCTGTGCCCCAAATATATCTGGGTTATGAGGTGGGGTGGTCTTTGCCAGGGCAGCAAGGACTTGTATAGACTTCTACTGTGGAGTAGGAGGAGCTGCCCCTTGTCTGGCCACATGGTGGCTCTTCACCCTGTGCTGGCTTGCTGAGGCTGAAGGACTCGGAAATGTACTCACTTCTATTCTCCCTGAGCTGTCCCTGTCCCTCCTGCTGGAGCAGGACTGACATCCTAATAAAGGCCATCCACTCTGGGCCTATGACCCCTGGTTGCCTACCTCTACCTGGTCAACCCGTATGAAAGCTGCCAAGGGGGTTCCAGGGTCCACCAGTCATCAGAATGCTAGCTGGGTTGATTGTGATCACTTCCCCTTGGAACCAGTCAACTGGGACAGCCAGCATGGATTGGAATGGGGCTCAGTCCTGGAGAACCTGGTACTGCTGCCTTTTTGAGCTGTTTCTGAGCAATCTAGGGATACATAGTGACAAGAATCACTGGCCAGGAAGGAAAGTGCCCAGCCACCAGAAAAGAGCGTGAAAATGAGGACATAGTGCTGGCCCTGGGACCTGTGGGTACTATGTTCTCTTGCCTTTATGTAGAGCCTTCCAAGCCCCAAGGCAGGGCAGTGAAGCTTTCTGGGGTAGAAGAGGGGCAGAGCCTTGGGCCTTTGTAGAGATTCCAGATTCTGAGCCCTAGAGCTTGTAGCGGGTGCAGCATTCCTGAGAGAGATGTCTGTAAGTTGAGGGAGGCTGTCCCTCCCCTTCTGCCCAAGATGAGACATTCTGATTGTCTGGGTCCTGCTGTCCTCCCCTCTTCCTCTGGGCTCTCAGCCCAGGCTGCCTGACTCCGCCCAGGAGAGCAGTCCCTGCGGTGAGGGCAGTGGCTGTTGCCAGCTACCCCCACCCGGTGGTCAGCTACAGCTCTCCCTTGTGCATCTCCAGGTGAGGCTGCTCCTGGGACAGGACTTGGGCAGATTCGATGGATGTGGGTGTGAAGAGGGCAGGCAGGTACCCAGGCAGAAGGAGCCAGAGAGACCGGGGAGCCCTGGGATGCCTCCAAAAGTACAGATGTTCCTCAAGAACGGTGAGCCAGAACTTCCTGGACCTCAAGTGGAGGCTGGGGAAGAGAGGGCCAGGACCTGCCTGAGCCCCTAGCAGGCCTGTCTAGCTCCTCGCTGCTCCACCCCCAGGGACAATCATGGATTCAGACCCTGGGGGGAACAATGGAGCCCTTGAGGGCCCCTCCTCCACCCCCCATTGTGCTTGGTGGCGAGAGGTGGCCCTAGCCCTAGCCGGCAGTATGCCCTTAGAGAGGACCAGCATCCCTCCGGCAGGTGGAAGGGCTCAGCCAGAGGCTTGCATTCCCAGCTTGGAGAAGGTAGGGAGGGCACCGATGGGGCTGCAGATAGGCAGGGTCTTGGTTGGTCTGTACTCTCATGGCTAATGTGGAGTTTTCCAGGCTCCTGTATCCTCACTGGCAGTTCACAGGCACAGGCAGTTCCAGTCTGGAAGACTCACTGGAGCTCTGGCCAGACCTTGTCTTGTTGCATTAAGGGACCCTCGGGGTGTCCATCAGCTTGGGTCCAGCTGACTTCTCGGCTCTTCTTGGGTAACTAGACCCATGGTGGGGGAGATGGGAACTAACTGGTGAGCTGAGGGTGTACTCAGTACCTCCCCCAGCAGCTGAGGCCCTTCAGGCTGTTCTAAGATGGGCCAGTCCTCCCCAGCTAGTTGCAGTGTGTCCAGGGGATCAGTATGGGCCTCAGGCCCAGTGTACTCAAACTAAACAAACTTTCTTTATCCACTTGTCTTCTGCCAAGCAGAACCTCTCAGCAGCTGGACCTGCACAACTGCTGATGGTTTAGTGTGGCCCTGTAATTGGCACAGAAGTTCCTTCTGAGTGTTTTCCTACCTGCCTGCTATGTCCAGGGACTGAAGAGGGAGATGTGAGGGTGGGTAACCAAGTCCAAGGATGAAGGGGAGCTCTTGCCCAGGAAGGCCTGCTGCCTGCTGGCTGGAGTTGCTGTTGTATGGGGAAGCCTCAATAGACCCTGCTGGGAATTAAGTTCTAGAGGTGGGCAGGGGAACCTGGCCCAGCTGTGGGAGGGACTGGTGGGTGAGGCAGGAGGACTGAAGGACAAGGATCAGGGTGAGTGTGGACTTTCTACAAGTAGTTGGGCACAGGTGTACTCCCTGGGCAATTCCAAAGGAAGGCATGTAGATTCTGGTGGTGCCTACCCAGGCCAGCATCTCTGTTTCTGGAATGCAGTTTAGCTGAAGGCAGCTATTAACCTGTAAGATTTATCCAGACTCAGAGTTGTGACTCTCATACTAGGCCCATGCTGGCCCTTGTATTTTTCTGGATATCATCCCCCCTGCCCCCAGTAGTCTGTCTGCTTGAGCTCCTAGGAGGGTGTCTTGGATGCCAGTGAGGAAAGGTGGCTGGTGAGACCCTATAGGTCATAGGGGGAGGTGGGTAGTTTATACTAGATACCCAGGGCTTGAAACCTGGTATGCTAGGTCCTAATGCTTGTTAGCCACAGTAATTATCACTGTACCCACCCCTCATTTGCATCTCCTGATAGTCCTAGGGTACAATCTCTCCCCAGCACACATACACCAAATTACTGGCCATATGTTTACTAACACCCTGGGCCACATACCCTGCTAGCTTCAGGGCTCTGGTCAGTTCAGGACCAAGGGCTGGATGTGTGCAAGGACTGCTTACAGTAGAGGGTACCACTTCTATTCTAGAGAGGAGACGGGCTGAATGAGCTATGTAGTGTGTGTGTGGCGGGGGCACCCCCTGCTCAAAGTGAAGCACATCACCACCACCACCACCACCACCACCACCACCACCACCACCACCACCACCACCACCACCACCACCACCACAGAGTCTAATTCTGGATCAAGATGTAGGAGCTGCTTTGGAGCAGGAGTTGCTTGAATGAACCCCTTCAACAAGCTGTGAGTGCTAGAGATGGCTCCACACCCCTGTTGAAGCCCCATGTCTTCATGTTTAAATTCACAACAGAGAGGATAACAATATAGAAACGTTCCCAGAGGACCTCGTATCCCAGGCCCCATTAATATGAAGCACGTCACCATAATAAACTGGTGCTGCCTCTGTGCTAGCCGCAGACCACAGGCCAGGTGTTTGCTACAGTCGCTTGGTCCTTCCCAACAGTGGGCCACCTCTTGGAAGACAGCCTCCTTGTCTTTGCTGCCCACGGCTACTTGAATACCACCTGGGTATTTTGTAGGGTGCCCCTCTTGGAAGTTGCTCAGTGTTTTCTCTTGCTCTTGTTGGGTTATGGGTTTTGGGAAGAACACTGAGAGTGATGGGCTGTCTTTCTAGATGGTATCAACAGGACTTACGCCATGATGCCCTCAGGTGTCACTGCAAAGGCGCAGGTCCCTCTTTCATGCTGTCATCTGATACAAGGATGCAACCCCTGGTGTGGGGTGTGCGCTTCCTACTGTGGACACTCTCTGAGAATGGTTGGCAGTTCCTCTGCACAGAAGCAGGGGATGCGTCTCCTCTCCTCAGCCTGATGGTTGTGTTGGATACATGGATGCAATTGTTGTCATCCAGGGTATCTATAACCACAATCCTACTTAGTCTATTGGTTAAATTGTTGCAGCTTCAGAGTGTCCAATCCACTTACCAATGTTCATGAGTGTGTAAGCATGTTCTTCCTCTTTGAGCTTGCCCCACAGTCTTCATCCCCTTACCTAGCCACCTGATCAGCCACTTCCCCAGGGATTCCCACTTCCTCTTATTGGATGAGAAGTTAGAGCCTGGGACCTAGATATGTTCTTTGTTTATTTTATGACTGCGGTTTGAGAAAGGGTTTCAGTGTAGTCTTGGCTGGCATCAAACTCACCATGTAGCAGAGGGTAACCTTGAAATCCTGGTCTTTCTACCTATGCTTCCCAAGTACTAGAATTATAGGCAGCATGATCATACCCATCTAAGAAAGTGCTTTACTCAGGTGTTTCTGCAGTCAGGGCCCATCAGAGGACCAACCAGAGCACGTACGCACATCGCAGCTTTTCATGGTGTATCTGTAAGTATTTGCTGTGAGAGCCCGCCTTCACCAAGCTAAACACAGATGCATCCTGGAGTCCCCAGCACATAGATATATCAGAAAATTAACCCCTATGGTGACTGGGAAACCTCTGATAGGCAGACTGGAGTAATGAGTGTGCATAGGTGCAAATGTGTGTGTGTGTGTTTATAAAACTTGTATGGCCAGGTGATTGTCCAATCAGGGAAAGGCAGCAGGTATGGGCACTAGCACAGCAGAGAGTATGGCAGGAGCCAACTGAGGAAAGGGCAGGGCACTTGGCACAGTGGCTAAGTGAGACCCTGATAAGTGCCCTAGCCAGAAGTTACTGAAGGAGCTGAGCATTGTACACGCCTAAAATCCCAACACGTTGCAGGCAGATAGAGGAGGCTGAAGAGTTCAAGGTCATCTTAACTCTTACAAGTCAATGAATAAGGAGTCTGTGCCACATGAAACATTGTCTTAAAAAAAAAAAAAGCCATTGAGGGCTGGCGAGATGGTTCAGCAGTTAAGAGCACTGACTGCTCTTCCAGCAACCTTATATGGTGGCTCACAACCATCCATAATGAGATCTGGTGCCCTCTTCTGGCTTGCAGGCACACATGCAGGCAGAACACTGAATACATAATGAATAAATCTAGGCTGGGCGGTGGTGGAGCACGCCTTTAATCCCAGCAATGGGGAGGCAGAGGTAGGTGAATCTCTGTGAGTTTGAGGCCAGCCTGGTTTACAAGAGTGAGTTCCAGTACAGGCTCCAAAGCTACAGAGAAACCCTGTCTTGAAAAACCAAAAATAAATAAATAGCCATTGTGCATGCGTTTAATCCCGCACTTGGGAGGCAGAGGCAGGTGGATGTCGGTGAGTTCCAGGCCAGCCTGTTCTACAGGGCGAGTTTCAGGACAGGTTCCAAAGCCATTGAAGGGCAGCAGGGACAATCTGTTCAGTGTGCATTCTAAGGTACTCAGTGGGCATGGAGCCAGGTTTATAAGAAAGAGTGAAGCATCTGGGACCAGAGAAACAGTGGTCACCTGGTGCAGGTGGCAAGTGTGGGTGGTTCAGGGTTTACTGATAAACCCAAGATGTGCAGGAGACAGCAACTCAGATAAAGTAATCCAAGGGTAGAGAGGTCACACTGGGGGAGAGATTGACATATAGGTCTGACCCTCTGTAGTTTGAGGTGCCTGCTGTGTTCCAGTGCCAGGGCTAGGCAGGAAAATTACAGGCTAGAAGTTCAAGTTTGGAAGTTGTCTGCCTCCCCGCCCCCCCCCCCCCCCCCC
>NC_022014.1:39464372-39482162 GCF_000317375.1 Microtus ochrogaster
CCCCCCCCCCCCGCCTGAGCACAGGGTCCTGGTTTTTCCAGGTCAGCTCTTCAACCATAGCACTTAGTGCTGTGCCTGAGAGTGAATAACTGTGCTTGTATGCATGCACCAAGTGATAGGTCATTCCAAAGCAAAGCCCCACTGTCTGTCCAGGGCCAAAGTCAGCCCAGGGTTAAACTACAGTGTCTTTGTTGCTGCCTGTACACATCTTACAATGACAGGAGTAGGTATACCAGAGAAATGGCAAGTTGCCAACCAAAGCTTTACCACAGATCTGTTATTAAATACCACATACTGCTAAGCAGCTCTACTGGGGAACTCCTGGTTCCAGATCCTGCCTTAGGCTCCTATGATTGAAGTTTCAAGTAGGGGCTAAGATTGCAGTTGAGGTAAGAGAGTTGAATCCACGCCTGAGAAGGCACCAGCTAGCCCAACTGTGTCCATGTCTGAGGCAGAGAAGTAGAAGGAGTGGCCCCTGAGGTGTAGCAGCCTGTGAATATGCTTGTGTGGATGTGTTCATTCTTGACGTGGGAGTGTGCATGTGTAAGGGATCACATGTGCTTGAGCTCTTCTCTCTATGTCTTGATTCTTTGCATGTGTGGTTGAGTTGGTAAATAAGTGTATATGAGTATTAGTATATATGAATATATGTGTGCCAGCATGTGTGTGCACGTATTCATGAGTGCACACATCATTGTATATACATTTGTATCTAAATGCATGTGTATGCATATGGGTATAAAAATGTCTATGAATGTACACCTGTGTGCATATGCATATGAGGGTATGTTGTATGTGCAAGTGAATGTTTGCATATAACACACACATACATAGAGACATGTGTGCATGCGTGTATGCACACGAGGGTGTGTGTCTCTGATTGCATACATTTAGTCCCGAGAGGGAGTTCACAGATGTGAGGATGTGGGGGCATTTCCTCAGGAACCCCTGTTGTCCTGCTGGCTGCCCCCTCTTCCTGCCCTGAGGGGACAGGCCCTCGCTACATAAAGAGGCCTGGAGCCGCCACTCCTGATGGTGCTCCATGCCTGCTGCTGCTACCTCCTAGGCCCTAGTCTGGAGTGTCAGTGCTGAATGCTTGGGGGACTCCTGCCTCAAAGCTTCCCAGGAGCAGGTACTAACTCTGTGGTGGCTGTGAGGAGGGAGGGTGGGCATCAGTGAACTACAGAGCCCTTCTCTGTCACATATCTGTTCTAGTCTGAGGTGGTCAGGATGTTGCCATCCCTGAGGCTCACAGGTGCCCAAGTGTGGCTGTGTATCATCTGTAGCCTCACCAGACATGGTCCTGCCTGGACAGATCTGGGACTGTCCAGGGGTTTAGGACTGGGACTGGATAAAGAGCCCTGGCTGGCCTCTGAGCAGTGGGTGTGGTAGCTGGCTGGCTAAGTGCTGCAGGACTAGCAGGGGGCTTGGGGAGGATGAGGGTCCTTTATGGAAGGGACTTCGAGAACTGCTTGCAGATTGTGGAAGGAGAAAGGTTGAGGCTGCTGGATGGTTGGAAGCTAAAGTATTGGGGAGGGCTGGGGCCCAAAAGGTGTGTATGGTTTAGGTGTTTAGGGCTGGGGGATGATGGAGCCTCAGAACTATGGGGGCTGTTCTGACCACAAGAGCTGGGGAGTAGGTTGTGAAGGTCTGAGTGGCTGGTAGGCTTCAGGTAAGCCCTGAGAGAGTGGCATCCAATCTGGGGCTGAGCTGGGCTGGCACTGCCCTGTTTTTCCCCTCTGCCAATAAAGGCAGCACACAGGCTCTATGGCTCTAGGGTCCTGGGACAGAGGTGCACATTCCACAAGTTGGTACTTTCTTCGGGAGCTTTGGGAAAGAGAAGACAGGAAGGGCTGGAGCAGTTTTCAGTGGGAGATGCTCTGTCCCCATCCTTAGCACGTAAGGTGAGGATGCAGATGAGGAAGAACTTTTCTGCAAAGCAGTGAGCTCAAGGTCATCTGGGGTGTATAAGTAGGACCCAATTGTTGGACGAGCCTGCTAGCACAACTCTGCTGCCCCATCCCGCAGTTCCCAGTTGCCCCCTGCTGACCACCAATCATACATGCTTGTAGGTCCCACCTGCTCGCTCCCATGACCAACATGAGCTGGAGCTTCCTGACGCGGCTGCTGGAGGAGATCCACAATCATTCCACCTTCGTGGGCAAAGTGTGGCTCACTGTGCTAGTGGTCTTCCGAATTGTGCTAACGGCTGTGGGTGGCGAGTCCATCTATTCGGATGAGCAATCCAAGTTCACCTGCAACACGCGGCAGCCGGGCTGTGACAATGTTTGCTACGATGCCTTCGCGCCCCTGTCACACGTGCGCTTCTGGGTCTTCCAAATCGTGGTCATCTCCACCCCTTCTGTCATGTACCTGGGCTATGCAGTCCACCGCCTGGCGCGCGCCTCAGAGCTGGAGCGCAGACGCGCCCTCCGTCGTCGCCCCAGCCCTCGGCGCGTGCCCCGGGCTCAGCTGCCACCGCCGCCTCCTGGCTGGCCGGATGCCACCGATCTGGGCGAGGCGGAGCCCATGTTGGCGCTGGAGGACGAGGAGGACGAGGAGCCGGGGGTGCACGAGGGCCCGGGGGAAGACACGGAGGAGGAGCGCGCAGAGGATGTGGCTGCCAAGGGGGGTGGAGGTGATAGCAAAACGGTGGTCACTCCCGGACCTGCCGGGCAGCACGATGGGCGAAGGCGCATCCAGAGGGAGGGCTTGATGCGCGTGTACGTGGCCCAGCTGGTGGTAAGGGCAGCCTTCGAGGTGGCCTTTCTGGTGGGCCAGTACTTGCTGTACGGCTTCGAGGTGCCGCCCTTCTTTGCCTGCAGCCGCCAGCCTTGCCCGCACGTGGTGGACTGTTTCGTGTCGCGGCCAACCGAGAAGACGGTCTTCCTGCTGGTCATGTATGTGGTTAGCTGCCTATGCCTGCTGCTCAACCTCTGTGAGATGGCGCACCTGGGCCTCGGCAGTGCGCAGGACGCTGTACGCGGTCGTCGGGGAACCTCAGCACCGGGTCCTGGCCCGGTGCCGCGCCCGCCTCCCTGCGCTTTCCAGTCTGCGGCTGCCGGCCTGGCTTGCCCTCCCGAATACAGTCTGGTGGTGCGCGCGGCTGAGCGGGCGCGCGCGCACGACCAGAATTTGGCTAATCTGGCCCTGCAGGCACTGCGCGATGGGGCGGCGGCAGCGGTGGCCGCAGATCGGGACAGCCCTCCATGTTCAGGGCTCAATGCAACCTCTCGGGGGGCACCCAGGGCGGGTGGCCCAGCTTCCGGAACCGGTAGTGCCACGTCGGGGGGCACCGTTGGGGAGCAGGGCCGACCCGGGGCTCAGGAACAACTGGTCACTAAGCCTAGGGCAGGCTCTGAGAAGGGCAGTACAGGCAGCAGGGATGGCAAGGCCACTGTGTGGATCTGAGGGCACTGGGGAGAGCTCAGGGAGGGCCTAGCATAAAGGTTCAATGGAAATCTTTGTTCTCAACCAGTGGCCACTGACAGATCCCCTTAGGGGTCTTTAGAAGAGGAAGCTGAAGACCCCTGAGAGTTGCTGGCTCAGGTACCTCCCTGCAGGATGTGAAGAGGAGTCACCAGGGACTTGTCTGTGGCCCCTGGGTGGGGGGAGGCGAGCTGTGTCCCAGTAACTTGACTGCCCCTCTAGGCTATTAAGCAGGATGACCCCTCCGCTGGGCCCCTCAGCGCTTTCTTTTAGGCTCTCCTGCAGCTTCCCCGTAGAATAGAGGTAACTGGCAAGAACCTTTTGGGGACTGTGTTTATCCTCACTGCAGCAGCAGGTGGGTTCCTCTACAGCCCCCTCAGCCCTGACGAAGTCAGAGAACTCTCAGGTCAAGGACAAGCAGGTAGCCTTGCGTCTACTTGCAGCTCTTGGCTCCCTGCGTGAGGCGACTAAGACCTGAAGGAGACCTGGGCTGAGTACAGCCTCCTCTCCCTGAGATGAGGTAGCCAGGCATGGGCCGTTTCTAGGACATCCTGGAAATTCTGTCATGCCTTGCAGCTTAGATCCATAAGGCTGTGGTCCAGACCCGTGTTTTTGGCCATGCTGGAAAATTAGAGCTCTGGGGAGCCTAGACCCATCTTTTGTGCCCTCCTCCCTGTTTTAAAGCCAACTTCTGGAACAAACGAAGTAAAATAAAACTAACTTTTGTTTATATCCAAGTGTGTATGTGTGCTTATATGTCTGAGCCCACATCGCACACGGGTCGCTGTGCACCAGTGTGTGTGCAACCGTGTGTGGTGGGTCTGTGTCTGAGCATTCAGAAATGCATTCACTGCAATTCATTGTGGGGAGACGGCTTAGCTGCAGGGAGACTGGGAGAGAAGACCCCTCCTCAGGGACAAGCTTGGGAATAAAGCTGGAGCCCAAACCCTGGAGGTCATCAGACCTATGATGGTGCCACTTGGTGCCAGGCAGCATGCCAGGGTCGGGTGTGGGGCTTGTTGGAGCACACAGATGTCAGAAACAAAGAACAGTCAGGCAGAAGGTCGGCCTGCAGCTCCGGGCACGGAGGTAGTCCATCTTGTGTTGGAGGTGTGTAGTGCTGTCCAGGACGGTGGTGTTGCCTTTGGAGCCCTCTCAGAGCAGACTCCAGCTGCCTCCTATGAGGGCCAGGACAGCTCTGCACTTCCCATCTGCACATCCCTTCCCAGAGTCCCTGACCAGGCTCAGCTCAGCCCCAGTCTCACCTCAGCGAGACTGGAGTCAGAGCAGGCTGAGTCTCTTTCCTTCTGGAGCCCACATACCTGGTCCCAAGTCTCAAGAGAGCCCTTACTCCAGCTGAGCCCCACTCCCAGTGACCCCTGCCTTCAGGTGAACCCCACTAGTCCTCACCTGGCAACCAGGAGAACCTTGTTTCAGGAAACTCTGACTAGTCTAGGCTGCGCTTCAGCTGAACTTCACCTCTAGGTTTAGTTTCTGCTTTAAGCTGAGTGAGCTTCCTCCCTAGGAAATCGCAGGCCATGCTGGGAGTGGAGCCTCAGAAAGGAAGGTAAATCCAACCCAAAGCATCTCCAAGTGGGGTCTGGCTGATAGCATCTCTGCTGAGAAAGCATCCCTGTCACAAGCCATTGTGAATTTGGGACTGTGTTGTTGGGGTGTCATAGAGTTGGGGCAGGGACTCCATGCTGGGGGAGGAGCATAGAGTTAAACACGCCTGTTAACCAAGTCAGCTCTCAACCCTCCTCCTGCCTGTTCTAGTTAGGCCTTCACCGGACTGGACAAGCCCTACCCGGTTTTTCTCAGTCTGCTGATTCAAATGCCATTTATCTCACAGAGAAACACTCTCCCAGACACACCCCAAGACATCATTTTTAATCACTCTTAACTGACAGTGGTAACTGTAGCGTCTGATAACTGGGTAGGCGTCTAGAGCGTGTAACGGTCGGAGCAGGCTATTGGTGTGTCTGTCTCTGAAGTGTCATCGTTTTTAAGTGCTTTTTAGTGTTGGAGAATTCAGGCCCTTCTCTGCACTTTTTCAACTAAGTATGTGAACAATTGTAAATTACAGCCTAACAGTTGGCCAGGTGTCTAGGCCCCGTTCTCCAGCCTGGTGAGAGAGACAGAGTTAGGCAGTTTCCTTTTTAGACAGAGGAAAGAGGCCCCTGAGAAGAAAAACCTTTACAGACAGGCAAAGCCAGTTTCTCAGTGAGCTCTATGCAGAGGTTCCCAAGGAGAGGTGTACCAAGGCTGCGGGGACAGTGAATGCGAAAGCTGAATCCAGAAAACACACACACACACCTCAATTGAAATTAATTAAAAGTTGAAAATTTAGCTCCAAAGGCCTTCTTCCCATGAATACTGGACTGGGCCTTGTGAGCATAGTTTCTCTGTAACCAAGTTCCTTCCCTGTGAAGTGTAGCTTGGGACTCGTTTTCAAAGGTGGTTGACCACAGGCTCTTCCTCTCCTCACTTCCTGTTCTTCCTTTCCCTCAAATCCTCCTGGTGGCCTTTTCCCGAGGCCTCACGTGTCTGCCTTATCTCCCACCTAAACAAAGTTCCCACATTTATCCAATTCAGCTAGACAGAAACCTCTCAATCCAGTCCCTGGTTTACATGGAGGCCTGAGCCAAGCAGACTCAAGCAGTAGGCATGAGAAATGGCCCCGCCAAGTCCAGGTCAACTGGAAACTCCCTTTTGAGTTCCCTTCCTTGTAGGGAGCCGCTTCTCTACTTCAATAAGGCTTTGGTTGTCCTTCTGCTGTCCTCGAGATTATTTATTTACTTGTTTATTGTGATCAGTTTTGAGACAATGAACCTAGGAGTTACTAGCTCAGAATGACTTAGGTGGCCATAGAATTTCTGGAGCCCCAGCTTAAGCACACTCAAGCCAAGAAATAGGCTTTGTCACATTTAAAGACTCCCATGAGCCTAGTAGACACATAGAGTTCCCACTGTGGAGGATCTAGAGGTAGCCTAGTTTCTGCTTGGGGGAACCTCAGTTTACTCAGCTAGACAGGGAACCCAGTATGCAGAAGGTAACCATAGCACCTGTGTAGTCTGTTTCTCTGGAGACTCCTGGCTAAGAGCCGCTGTCTAGAGACATACAAGCTCTATTTTGCAAGTGGGTCAGTTTGCTCCACCGCCCTTTATGATTGCTCCACAATGGGTGCCTTGTGTATAGATTCTTGGTCTCCCACAGACATGGGTGCTGCAAGCTGAGGACCAGAGTTGCTGTAGGAATGGCTGCTCCTGAGGCCCCTCTTCTTGGCTTATAGACATCATCTTCCCACTGTATCCCCACAGTGGCTGGATTAGGGCCAGCCACGTAACCTCACTTACCTTATGCACATCTTTGGTGGGTAAAACTTTTTGGGCCAGAGTTTCACTGTAGCTCAGGCTGCCCTCAAACTCTTGAGCCTCCTGCCTTAGTTTCCCAGTGTGCACCACCACACCCAGTTCCTTAATAATGTTTTTTTTTCTTTTCAAAACAGGGTTTCTTTGTATAGCCTTAATTGTGCTAGACCTCATAGAGATCCACCTGCCTCCGCTTCCCAAGTGTTGAGATTAAAGGCCACTACTGCCTGGCCCTTAATAATTTTTGAGGCCATCTCTCCAAATGCAAACACATTCTGAGTTCATGGAGTTTAGGATGTCAGCATATGATTTTTCCCATATCAAGAAGTACTTGTACTTGCCCAGCTGAATGTTCTGTGTCCATGGAAGGAGAGACCCGTGACAGTAATGACTTAGGTATTGTTGTTCCACCCTCTTCGAGTGTCCTTGGCTGTCCCTGGAACTGTGCTGGTTAAGTCCTGACCTCCGTACCATCCACCAATCCCGCCTCTAAGACCAGCTCCTTGACAATGTGGACATCACCACAATCGCGTGTGTGACTTTAGATAGAGAGAGTAGCAACCAACTAGAGAATGGGATCTGCAGGTCCAGCTTGGTGAAACAGTTGGGTTTATTAGGGTCATTTTAGGAACATGGGTAACTCCATAGGAAGTCACCTGGGCAATTCATGGACATTTACACTGGATAATCTTACATGCAATGTGGATGGCTCGTGAAAAAGCTGCCCCACGGGAGAATCCCCTGGATGACTTGCAAGTAGCTATGCTATTGAAGAGTCTCCTCCTTGAACTCCCCAGGAGCCTTCCAGCTCCTGTATAACTTTGGAAAGGGGTGGACCAAGTGAGGAGCTTTTGAAGACCCTGGGAGCCCCAAGAGCCTCCTTGCACCCCCCATAAGGGAACATTAATGACTTGATCTCATGAGTGACCGGGTGGGCACAGTTGCTGTGGATCAAGACAGCATTCTCATGTCCTACTTTGAGGAAAGAGCTACACAACATGCGTGAGCTCTGAACCTCCAGCTGGACATGAAGTCTAAGATGCTGAACTCTCTTTAATTTCCTGAGGCTGAAGTCACCTAAACTACTAACATGGCGCTTCCTAGCCACTTAACTTCATGCCTTGGATTCCCCATTTCCCTAGGATAAGCACAGGCCTCACAGGACATTCCTGACCAATTCCCTTGCTACCCTCCTCCCTCCTCCCCTTCTGGCCCCTGAGCAGGCTTGTGGCCTGACTGGAGGGCCCACCCTTGTCCACACTGTATGGCAGCCATGCCTTGCTGGCGCAGGATCAATTGGGAGCTGCCTCTGTCTCCTGGCCATCCGTTTCCATAGCCTCAGCCAACTGGCTGCTGCTCATGAGAGTTCATGGAGGGCCTGGGTGGAGAGGGGCATGTTCAGAGACACCCCTAGAATAGGGCAGTTCACTTCTTCCTCTGGGAAGGGAGGAAGCCTAAGGAGAGAAAAACAGGAAACTACCTCCATCCTGGGAAGGGGGACCTGGAACCCCACCTGGCCAATTTTCCACTTCTCCCACCCCTCCTGATGGCAACAGGACCTGGGCCTAAGAGGTGTTGGTGATGACACCAGTCACTGCTGGGCTCTGAGGCCCAGATAGGCCCCTCAGTTCCCTGGAGCTTTCAGGGACCACTCCATTGTGCTCTCCTCGTGGAATCGGGGCAGCAGTCTGGGTGCCAGTCTTGTGGAGGTTTCTGGGTATGGAGCTGGAGTTCTGAGACAGAGTCCTGAAGGCTTCCTGGACAGAGGCTGTGGCCATCACCAACACACCTCAGCAGAAAGTTCCATTTGGTTCCACTGGAGTCATTTACATGGCGCAGACCATGGCTGCTAGTCAGAGCAGGCCTGGAGGGAGTTCTCTGATGTATTCTGAGTGACTCTAGCTAGGGCGCTGGGGTGCTGGCTAGATTTCTTACTTGCCCCTCCTGCCCTCCCTGCATGGGTGGAAGCCCATTCCTCCCATTTTGGCTAGGGACGAAGTGATGTGAGGCCTGAGGAATGTAACCCCCGACCCTGTGGGTGTCGCCCCAGTCGGTGTTGTCCTGTTCCGGTTTCTCTGATGTCCTCCCCTAGGCTGGCAGGGGTTGCTAGGTCACCCTCAGGCCCAGGGAAGAGGAAGCTGTGATCTTCCAGGGGCACGCATTCCAGCCGCTGGGGGGTTAAATCAGGAAGCCTGCAGCCTGAGGGGAACTGAGGGCGGGAAGACATTAATGGGGGTCTGCCTGGACCTCAGTCAGGAAATATTACTCATGGTAGTTAAGGGGATGGTTGATGTTAAGGTGGGTGTTCCAACACAGGCCAGGGCACCAGTGATCCAGGGCCTTACAGGATCTGAGGTAGACAGGAAGGCCTTGAAGTTCAAGAGCAGGACCTGAGCCCTGCTCTTAGCTAGGGGATGCATGTTTAGCCCCTGCCCATCCTTTCTTTCTGAGAGGTTGGCTTGATCTTTCTATATAGATGAGGATGCCTTTGAACTCTGGACCTTTCTGCTTGGGCCTGTCAAGTGCTGGGACTACAGGCAGGCACACCATCCCCTGCTTGTTCTGGCCCTTTGATAGAGACCTACGTGGACTCATGATTTTTTGTTTTTATCCATTAATGACTGAGCTGCTATCCTAGATTTAGGGGTCGGGCCGTGAGCTGCATGAAGATTTCTCTGCTTGGCTAGATTGTAGTCTCTGTCTGTGCTCAGCCTTAAAAATCAAGCTTTAGCAAGAGCCCTGCCACAATAGTTTAGTGGGAATCCCCACCCTGAACACTCAGTGGTACTGTTCTGTGACCAGCTCCTTATTCCCCAGTCCAAGGTGTTGTGTGCACACCTGGTGCACCTCCAGCAGGAACCTTTTAGGTCTAGGGTAGAGTCCCCTTTACTAGAAGTCTCCTCCTGGTTCCTCTCCAGTCACCAACTGCCCTGTTTCTGTAGGCTCCCACTGCCAGATTGTTTTTGAGGTGGAGCCTGACCGCTCTCCGACCATAAGACCCTGCTGTTGTGCTTCTGGCACCTAGAAGCACAACCCTCACTGATCTATCAGCATGGTCTCAATTATAGCTTTAAAAAAAAAAAGACTTGTGTGTATACACGTGTGCAAATGCATGCATATGTGTGTGTGCATTCAGAGCACAGACGAGAGTGTCAGATCCCTCCAGGCTGGAGTTACAGGTGTTTGCAGGATGCCTGGCTTGTTACCTGGCAGCTGGGATCCAAATTCTGGTCCTCATGATTATGCAGCAAGCACTCTAGATCACGGAGCCAGCTGTCCAGCCCCAATTACAGTTTTTAACATCACCTTAGCAACTACCATTAGGAGGATTTTCTTTAAGCTGGACGTGATGACACTCACCTTTAATCTTGACCCTTGGGAGGCAGACACAGATAGGTCTCTGTGACCTTGAGGCCAGATTGTCCTGAGCTCTGGAGTTTCAGGCAACCCAGGGTGACACAGTAAAACCCTGTCAAAAATTTGTTTTTCCTTTTAACATCCACACGTCTACACGAAACTCCCACTTGCCTGGAGCTCAGAGATGTAAATAAGTACATTTGCAAGTCTTTGTTGTGTTGTGTGAGGTGCAGAACCCTGGAGAGAAACAAGCTAGGCACCTGGAGGCTGACAGCAGGGGACTGACTAGAGCAGGCTTTTAGAAGTTCGTCGGAGCTACCCTGAAGTTTTTCCCACAGTGGGGAAAGTGGTTCCTTCCAGCAGAGAGGTCACTTGTTCAAGAGGCAGCTCTGGCCAGGGCGTGGGGCGTGGGGGCGCAGAGCGCAGGGCGCAGGGCTCTCACTTTTTGGAGAAGTATACAGTACAGTGGCTACAGCTCCATGAACTGCAGTTCCTGCCACCTTCATCCACTTGAGTTCAGCCATGGGGAGACGGCACAGCACCTCCTAGGAGGACGCAGAATCATGTCTAGGCTTGTAACAGTGATGGAATAGAAGAATGACACCTGTGCTTGTCCCCAGGAGACTTTTTTTTTTCTTTTTTTTTATTAAAGATTTCTGCCTCCTCCCCGCCACCGCCTCCCATTTCCCTCCCTTTCCCCCATCAAGTCTCCCTCCCTCTTGAGCTGCTGGTGTTCCCATGGTTCAGCAGAGAAGATCATCAGCACCAGCAATACAACTGGCAGAGCTGGATGGATGAGGCAAAGCGGTGGCGTGTGAACAGTTGGCAGATGGAGCTGATCAGCCACTTGTTTATAATCCCAGCACCATCTCTGCAGGCTGATAGGTTACTGTGACACACATTCCATGGGCTGAATGTTCCTACACCATCCGGAGTAACAGCCTAGGCATCCTTGGTGTCCAGAGGCTTGTGGTGAACTGTTAGCCCTTTGGTGCTAATCCAAGCTGATACAGGATAACCAGGTTTTCCAGTGTACTGGGAAAGACACATTACTTTCCAAAACTTGATATTTATCTTAAATGGAGTCTGCTAATAATACAGAAATTACTGACACAGCACCATAGATCTGTCTGTCTGTCTTTATTTTAGGGCAAGGGTCTCACTATGTAGGCCTGGCCTGCCTGGAACTTTTCTATGTAGAAGATGAGGCTGACTTGGATCGCAGTGATCCTCCTGCCTCTGCCTCCTGAATGCTGATTAAAGGTATATACCACCACCCTCCATCTGCTTTTTCTTTCTTAATAAACTGTCTCTAGAAGAGGGATGGAGAGTTGACCCGGAGGTTAAGAACACCTGTTGCGCTTGCAAAGGATCTGAGTTCAGTTCCAACACCTATGTGGTGGCTCACAACCATCTGTTAATGCTAAACATAGGAGATCGAACACTCTTTTCTGACCTCAGTGGGCACTAGACATGAACATGATGCACAAATAAACATACAAAATAACAAAATAAATCTTTAATTTTTTAAAAATATTTATTTATTTATTATATACACAATATTCTGTCTGTGTGCATGACTGCAGGCCAGAAGAGGGCACCAGATCTCTCCACAGATGGTTGTGAGCCACCATGTGGTTGCTGGGAATTGAACTCAGGACCTCTGGAAGAACAGGCAATGCTCTTAACCACTGAACCATCTCTCCAGCCCACAAAATAAATCTTAAAAATTGTATAAATGGTCTATTTCTAACTATATGTCTTGAATGCAATCATTTGCTTTGGTGTGGTAGGAGCCTCTGAGAGCCATGGAAAAGAAAAAGAGAAAATAGCCACCTGGGCTGAGCAATGCCCATGAATATATATATAAAAAGATTACATTTCCTTTTCACCCCTATCTTTGCTTAGTGTTCCCAGAGACCTTGAAGGAAAGGCAGGGCGGCTACCACATGGTTTAGTTTCTGCCCAGCTGAGACCTTGCTACTTTCCGAGGGGCTCCCCTACCCTCGATATCTAGGCCACCTTCAGAATCCCACCATAGGTTTTTAAAATATCCAACAAAATGGTAAGTTGCCATGTATGGCAGACAAGGAATCAAAGCCCATATAAAAAAGTACTGTTGTCACTTTCTTTTTTAAAGCAAGAGTTTCACAGAGACTGCTGGAGTAACAAAAGCTGTTTCCCTGAAGAGTCTTGGTGTACTGCCTCTTTGCTCATAATCCACAGCACTAGGACCCAAGGGCCCTCTGAACTCAGTCCCGAGCTGTTGACACACTGAACCTAGATAGGGGCCCAACACTAAGCATATTTCCCCCGTCCCTTCTCTTTATCTCTGGGTTCTGGACAAAAGCCTAATAAGCAAGCACGTTTTCCCTTTCCCTACCACTCTGGGCTTTCTGTTTCAGTGACCTTCATTTAAACGCAAAGGGCTCTGTTCTCCAAGCAGCTGTAGGATTTCCAGCTTACCCACTGACTCTCTATTTCTATCAGCGTTTCTATCGCTGTGCCGAAACACCAGGACCAAAATGCAAGTTGGGGAAGAAAGGGTTTATTTGGCTTACACTCTGCATTGTAGCCCATCACCTAAGGAAGTCAGGACAGGAGCTCAACCAAGTGGGAGGCTGGAGGCAGGAGCTGATGCAGAGGCCATGGAGGGGTACTGCTTACTGGCTAGCACATAGCCTGCTCAGCCTGCTTTCTACAGAACCCAGGACCACCAGCCCTGGGATGGCACCACCCACAGTGGGGTGGCCCTCCCCATCAATCACTAGCTGAGAAAATGCCTCACGGCAGGATCTTATGGAGGCATTTTCTTGAGGCTCCCTCCTCTCAGATGCCTTTAGATTGTGTCAAGTTGACTTAAAACTACCCAGCACACCTACTCCATTGTTTCTCTCTCAACGGCTCATAAAATTGCTCTCAAGTTTCCTTCCAAGGCTATTTCTAAAATCTTTTTTTTTTTTCGAGACAGGGTTTCTCTGTGGCTTTGGAGCCTGTCCTGGAACTAGCTCTGTAGACCAGGCTGGTTCTAAAATCTTTTTGTTAACAAGACTACCAACCTGCAATAGGGAACTCCAGAACCAAGAACAGGGTCTCTAAGAGACATCCGTCTGCGTCACTCCCAGCATTCAGAAAGCAGACACCTCCCCAGTGCCTGCTGACAGCTGGATGCATGGGAAGCATGGGCAGTCATGTAATCAAACACAGCTTTTAAAAATGGATGGGGATTCTAACACATGGCGCGCGGATGGACGCTGCATGGAAGAAGGCACAAGAGGACAGGCACTGAAGCTTCAAACCCATGAGGACAGAAGGTAAACTGTGGGTGCCAGGGCCTGGATGTGTGTTTCGGGGGGAGTCAGTGCGGAGATGAGAAAGTTCTGGAGTGGGATGGTGTTGAGGGCTGTGAAGCAGTATGAAGAATGTGCTCAAAGTGGCCTTGCTGGCCAGCTTTCATCAGCTTGACACAAACCTAGATGTGTCTGGGAGAGGGAATCTTGAGAAATGCCGCCATAAGATTGGCCAGTAGGCAAGTCTCTGGAGTTATTGTCTTAATTAAAGACTGATGTGAGAGGAACCAGTTTACTGTGGATATGTGCTCCCGACTCGTATCAGAAAGCAGGCTGAACAAGTCCCATAAAGAAGAAAGCCAGTAAGTGGCTTCCCCTATGGCTTCTGCTTCGGTTTTTGCCCCTGAGCTCTTACAGCAATGGATGTGACCTGAGAGTTTTCAGATGAAATAAACCCTTTCCTCCCCAAGTTGTTTTTGGTCATGTTTATTATAGAAATAAAAAGACAGTGGCAAATGTCTTTTTATTGCTATAATAAAAGATGGTCATTTTTTTCCAAGACAGGGTTTTTCTGTGTAGTTTGGAGCCTATCCTAGACCAGGCTGGCCTCGAACTCACAAAGATCTACCTGTCTGCCTCCCAAGCGCTGGGATTAAAGGCGTGTGCCACCATCACCCAGCAAAGACGGTAACTGTCTATATTCAACCACAACAAACAAGAAAATGCCCTAGTAATTTTTTTTCTTCTGGGCAGTACCGGGAAAGGACACCAAAGTTTTTTGCCTGCTAGAAAGTGCTCTACCACGAACTATACATCTCCAGCCCTCTTGCTCTTTATTAGAGGTAGGATTTTAATTGCCCAAGCAGGTTTTGAACCGGCATCTTCCTGCCTCTGCCTCCAGAGAGACTGGCTGGGATTGCATACCAGGCCCAGCTTAAAGTGGCAAATTTCACGTTTACGTATTCGACCACAACCACAAACGGCTTGAACAGGAGCCAACTGGGGGAAAGGGCGTAGGGCGGCTCTAGCCTAATCTGGGTTTGCGCACCCATCCACAGGCAGAGGCCCCGCCCACTTCTTCCTCCACGCACGCGCGCTACCCGCCGCCGCCAGGGGCCGCTGTGGCGCCGGCCCTCACTCGCGCCCAAGATGGCAGCCGTGGCGCTGCTCCGGGGCGCGGCTGCGGGGCGCGGCAGCCCGGCCTGGCACTGGAGGCCGAGCTGGATCCCAAGGCGCTGCTTGGCCCATCGCTCCGGTCTTCTCGGCGACAACCCTGAGGACGGTGTGGCCTGGACCTGCTTCCGGCTAGACGAGCGTGCCTTAATGCGCGTGCGCGGCCCGGACGCTGCACCCTTCCTGTTGGGACTATTGACCAATGAGCTGCCGCTTTCGGGTCCTCCAACCGGCGCGGCTCAGCCCTCTGCGCGTGCGGCGTACGCCCACTTCCTGAATGTGCAGGGGCGTACACTGTATGACGTCATCTTGTATGGGTGAGCGAGGGCAGCCGGGTGGGGCAGCGGAAGTGAGAGCGTGCTGGGAGAGCTGGCTGAGGAGGAGCACTCCTAGGAGGAGCGGCTGGGCGCTCCAAGGGAGGATGTCCAGGATAAGATTTCCAGGGGATGGGGACACCATTGAGAAGAGGCCCAATTAGATGTCTCTGAAAAAGACTTCCAAAGGAGGATGATCTAGACTTAGGGAAGGGGTCACCTAGAGGCGAATATTCTGTGCAGGGCATCCAGGTTGGGCCAGTTACAGGTTGGGCCAGTTACTGGCCCGGGCCTTGTGTCTCTGCTCCCAACCAGCCAAGTCAGAAGCTGCTGTCCAGTGGCTTCTGGAGTTACGCGTTTTCAAGATGAGACTTCACTGGTTGTCACTCCTTCCTAACTGCATGCAAAGAGAGACTTCAGCGGCCCTTGGAGTTTTATTCAGAGAGCCACTCTGCCCAGCCACTCTCTCCACTTCTGGTTTCCCTTTGTAGGGCCAGCTGCTTGCCTGTGTGGTCTCATCACCCACGCAGACCTGACGGACTGTAAATAGCGTTTGCTGGCCAGTCTGGGCAGGGCCTGTGTGTGTAGCATTGAGTTCTCAGTTGCTCACTTTTCCAGGACCAAAGCCCTGAAATCTGAGCACCATCTAGCAGGACTGTGTGTCACAGTCAGAGCTGAAGACACACCCTCTCTGGCCTGTCTAAGCTGCCTGATTGTCTTTCTAAGACGAGTTCTCAGAGTAAAAATATGTGGAGACCCCTCATGTCTGGAGGGTCTTTCCTGAACCCTTGAGGGTGGCCATTCCAGGATGAAAGTGGTCACAGAGTATTGGCAGCCATGACATCATTCTCCAGTAGCTGTCAGCATTCTGTGGGAGACCTAGAGCACCCATCTCCCGGTTCTGAAAGGCACCATGATGGGCCTTCTAGAGATCCTTTTTTGTGTAATACATCACTTAGTGGACTCTCTGAATCTAAAACGGAGTCAGCAAATGACAGCCGTTGGACCAGACCCAGTATGATGCTTTGGTGTATAGTGTTCCCTGAGAATCCTGGCACGCCCATTTCCTCCCCTCAATCTGCCACAGTGTCTTCCAGGCAATGTTAGGGCTGTGATGGCTCAGGTTCTCAAACTTAAACCAGTCACGAACCAGTCACTCCCCTTTGTAGAAAACACACATGGGCCGTACTCTGGAGGCTTGGATCTTACTACATGTCCAGGATGTTTTGTCTCAGTGTGTTCCCAATAGGCTGCTGGGTGACCTGGGCCAGGAAGGAGAAGCTATTCAAGCGCTAGTTTTTGGTGGCTTTCATTTCTCATGGTGGTTGGCCCTGTAGTGGCAGTTCCTATGGAGGTGGGAGCACGTGGGTGCCCTCTAGTGTTGAAGACCACGAGCATCTGCAGCCGTGGTCCTACAAGGGTTTGCTTGTGGGATCTTGTGGATCCCGGATAGGGATTCCTCTACTCTCGGCAGCAATCAGTGTTTCAGCTCTTGTGTGGATCCAGGAAGTTGGGATTCCTTAGCTGTTAACACAAGCCATTGTCACAGCTCTTCTGACCAGGGTCTTAGACCCTTGGCTCTAAAGGCTTGATTATCAGCTCTCTGCAACTTCAGTGACCCAGGCCTACAGTTTCCCTTCTCTGGCTCTCTGCAACCTTTTCTCCTTTTCCAGTCTCAACGCACCACCCCCTTGCCGCCTCTCTGCTTCTGCTGCCCTTCTTCCTGCCCTGGCTGTTGTTGAACTCCCAGCTGTTGCTTCAGCTGGTAGCCAGCTGGCAGTCTTAACCTCTGCAACTTGTCAACTGCTCAACTGCGGCCGCCTCTGTTGTTCCGCTGCCTCTGCTGACCTCTGCTGTCGCTGCTGCTCCTTCCTCTGTTACCAGCCCAGCCTACACTACTGAAAGTCAGCAGGAAAAGAGGACAGAGAAAAGCTTTTTATCAGGCCTGGTACTCTCCCACTAGGGGTGAAGTTCAGGATAGACTTGCCTCCACAGCCCGTTTCTATAGGGGTTTCTATAGCCCGTTTCCAGAGGGGTGTTGGGAGCAGTTACAGCCTTGCTTATTGGCACCTTCACAATGACAGGGGATTGTGTGTTGGACAGTCATAACCCCGTGTCTTTAGCAATAGTTAACAGCAGTCCCTCTTTAGGTACCAGGAGATACTGTCCCTCTGGCCTAGGTTAGAAGTGGTTGCAATGTCATCTAGAGTTCATTGAGACTTGTGATAGCAAAAAGTCTGATAAAAACTGTTTTAAACAACCCTGGGGAAAGTTGTGCTGTTAGCAGGGGTTGCTGGCGTAGGGTAGCCAGGTTCCCTATTTGATAGTCCCTTTGCTCAGGGAAGCAACAGAGAGTCCCACAGCTGCCGATTAGTAAATTGCCCATACTAACATTTTTACTTATTCATAGAAAATAAGAGTTGCATGCAAGGAGAAGTTTAACTTACTTGGTAGGACCTAGAAGTGCCTAGGAAACAAATATTTAGGCATGTCTGTGAGGGAGGTTCTAGATTTGAGTAACTGAGGTGAGAAGGCCTACCCCCGGTAATGTTTTCTTGGGTCCCATTGCCTTCCTTAACGTTGCTGTCCCCTTTTGTCTTTCCGTGGATCCTCTCCCTCAGTAAATCAGCTGTCCTGTGAAGGACTTTGGTTTGATTTCTTTGGTCTCTTTCTTCTATTCATGTTTTCCTACCTGACAGAATTATACCACCAGTTCTCATTAGTGAGCTGTTCTTTCCATCTTTCTGCCAGAGGGGACTTATCCCCACCGGGGCACCAGTGCCATAGGGGACTTGTCCCCACCGGGGCACCAGTGCCATAGGGGACTTGTCCCCACCGGGGCACCAGTGCCATAGG
>NC_022014.1:39482262-39492319 GCF_000317375.1 Microtus ochrogaster
TAGGGGACTTGTCCCCACCGGGGCACCAGTGCCATAGGGGACTTGTCCCCACCGGGGCACCAGTGCCATAGGGGACTTGTCCCCACCGGGGCACCTCGTTTTTGCAGTCTTAGTACTCGGGCTGTGACTTTCTGTTCTGTATGCTGAGGACACTGCCCTCTTTTTTTTTCCTCCTTATTTTTAAATTAAAAGGTTTATTTATGTGTCTGATTGTTTTGTCTACATGTTTGCCTGTGCACCTTTTGCATGCCTGTGGATGGTTGTGAGCCACCATGTGGTACCGGGGATGGAACTGGGTCCTCTGCAGGATCAAGTGCTTTTAACTGCCGAGCTGTCCCTCCAGCCCCTGGTATCATGGATGAGTCTTCGCTCTGTTCACATGCCAGGGAGTATCTGGAAGGGGCTACAGGAGGGGTGGATTGGGTGGGAATGCAGGTTGTCCAGTTTTGTGAACCACCCTCTTGGACTGAGGTAGTTGAAGGCGCTAGCTCTCCTCAGCAGTGAGAAGAGCTGTTTGCCTGGCTATGGCCATTCTCTACCTTTTCTGCAGTTTTTCTTCTTTTCTGTCTTTGTCTCTCTGTATCTCTTTGTGTCTTTTCCCTCTGTGTCTCTATTGATGTCTCTGTCTTTTCATCTCGATTTCTGAAATTAAATATCATTTAAAGTTCATTTAAATATTTATTTATTTGTATGTGTATGTACCTGCTTCTCTGTGTGTACACCATGTATGCACAGTGCCTGTGGAAACCAGAAGAAGGTATCAGACACCCTGTAACTGGAATCACAGACAGTTGTGAGCCGCTGAATGTGGTGCTGGGAGCCAAACCTGGGACCTCTGTACGAGCAGCAAATGCTCTTAACTGCTGAACCATATCTCCAGCTTCTATTTTATTATTATTGTGTGTGTATGTAATGTTGTCTGTGTGGTCATGTGTACATGCCATTGACATATATGGAGACCAGAGGACAACTTTGTAGAGTTATCTCCATTCACCTTTATGTGGGTTCTGGGAATCAAATTAAAATCATACATCAAACTTTCCCAGCAAACACCCTTATCCGTTGAGCCATCTCACCAGCTCTTATATCGGAAATTAAAAAGCATTTTTTTTAATGTCTGTGTGTGGGTACATTGAAAGCCAGAGAGACACTGTGGTGTCTCTATCAATTCTACATTGTTAATTTTTAAAAATGTTTATTCTTTATTTATTTTGTGCCATGTACACATGCCATGGTGAGTATTCGGAGGTCAGAGGACATCTTTTTGGGAGTTTGGGAGTTCTTTCTACTACGCTGTTCCCAGGGGTCAAACTCTGGCTGTCAGTCTTGGCAAGTGTCTTTACTGAACATCTATCTCATCAGCCTTGGTGGTACCCTTTCTGTCAGTAAGTTTAGTCTGTCTTCACCATGGAGCCAGAGAGGCAGTGAGGTGATGTCCTGTGTTGGACTGTGGACAGGAGCCTGGCTGTGAGCTTCCTTGTGCAGTCTCAGTCTCTGTCTGGGCAGTGTGTCCCCTCAGTGTGTCTGCTTTACCCTGGTATGTGTGTGGTACCCCAAACTTGAGTCTGCCTCCTCTCTCCAACTCCTGCAGAGCATCAGGCTGCTGGTGCATCTGCCTGTGCTCAGGTCAGCTTGGGTCTCTGTGGTCTCAGGCTACAGCTGGTTCCAGACACCCTATGATTGGCACTGAGGAACAGGAAGGCCCAAGGAGGAGGCTGAGGCAGGTGCCTGGGCACCCAGTCACCTTCACAGGAACTGTTTCCACGTGGTGCCTGCACACTCTTGGTCTGACAGTCCATTTGTGGCCCTTGGGTAGTCTTGGCACCTCCTGGTGTATTCAGTCCATCCTTTGTAGGATGTCTGGGATCCAGGTCTTCACCTCCTTCTTGTCCTTTAACCGCACAGCTTCTAAGAACCCAGAGCTCTGCCGCTTACCCTCCCCTATCCAGTGGGGTGAGATTCTCCACCACAGATCCTCTGCATCGGCCACTGTGGGGTCTCAGCTACTCAGGGTAGTCCTCATTTACCTCCGTCACAGCTGTCATACGTGGCAGCTGGGGGCTGCCTGCCTTGCTGAGCAGCCATAGTGCTCTGTGATTCTCAGCTGTGGTGTGAGTTGTGCGGGTACGTGCCTGTATGGATCTGAGCACACTCTCTGTATGGATCTGAGCTTTTATAAGCTCAGCCATGTGTGGACAGACATAGTTGTCTTCCGTTGGTTTCCTCAGTGCATTTAATTGCCTGTATGGTCATTTCGTCTGGAGGTGTCATGTGGCTGAGGGCAAGGCTTTGTGTACCCGTCTGTCTATCTCTGCCTTTTTCATTTTTGTTTTTTGAGACAGGGTTTCTCTGTGTAGCCTTGGCTACCTTGGAACTCTCTTTGTAGACCAGGGTAGTCTCAGACTCACAGAGATCCACCTGCCTTGCCTTCCAAGTGCTGGTATTAAAGTCGTGTGCCACTACCCAGCCTGCCCATGTTTCTTGATAAGACTGAGGTTTGCCTGCTCCTGATGTGGCGGAGCAGGCCTGTCCCTGCAAGGCCATGGCTTTGTACACTGACCATCTCCATTTGCCTGTCTGCCTGTGTGGAGGCAACTCTCGAGGTAGTCTCATGTTATTGTGGGTATAGCTCAAGGGACACAGACTGCACACTGGAAGGGCAGCCCCCTGCAGCCCAGGGTACTTTCCTCTGTGTTTTGGTCTTCCCAAGCTTGGTGAGCTGGCAGTGGGCAGGAACTCCGGCCAGCACTAAGCCCATGTCTATCTCCTACAGACTCCCTGAGAGCACCGAGGAGGCACCAGGCTTTCTCCTGGAGTGTGACAGCTCTGTGCTGGGCACCCTGCAGAAGCACCTGTCCATGTATAAGATCCGGCGGAAGGTCACTATGGAGCCACGGCCAGAGCTCCACGTGTGGGCTGTGCTACCCCGTGCCCCCCACATCCCTGAGGCTGTACCACTAGAAGAGAGGGTGGAAGCTACCACCATCCTCACCCGTGACCCCCGGACTGTACGAATGGGGTGGCGGCTTCTCACTCAGGATGATGGCCCCGCCCTGGTGCCCAAGGCCCAGCTTGGGGACCTCCAAGATTATCACATGCACCGGTACCAGCAAGGTACGAGTAGGGTGATATGCCAGGCTGGTGTTGGGCAGGGGTGGGTAGATGTAGAGGAGCCTAGTGGACCCCAGAAGGGCAGAGATGTTGGGTGGCGTTGGCCTTCAGGGCTGGGCTTCACATACTGCAACAAGCCTGCACTTGTTGCTGGACATGCTATGCTCATTTTCTTTGTTTTTGAACCCCACAGGCATCCCTGAGGGGGTCTGTGACCTGCCCCCAGGGGTGGCCCTACCCCTGGAGTCCAACCTGGTCTTCATGAATGGTGTGAGCTTCACCAAAGGCTGCTACGTTGGGCAGGAGCTGACGGCCCGCACCCACCACACGGGCGTCATCCGCAAGCGCCTCTTCCCTGTGAGGCTTGAAGGGCCCCTGCCTGCCAATGGTGTCACTCCTGGCACCTTAGTGACAGTGACTGCAACAGGACAGGCAGCGGGCAAGTTCAGGGCCGGCCAGGGACATGTGGGACTGGCTTTGCTGCGGTCAGAGATGATCAAGGGTCCTCTCCACATCAAGACCTCCGAGAGCCAACAGGTGGCTGTAACTGCCTTGGTGCCGGACTGGTGGCCCACAGCTGCCAAGTAGTGGATGCCCTGGCACTTCACTGGCCTTAGAGTTACCAGGTGCCTCTGAGCCTCTGCCCAAGGTCTTCAGTTCTGTATGCTGAGCCCTGCTGGATGTGAGTTCCTCTTCCTGTGGTGGCTTCGTGGAAACACAACCACTGGGAAAGTCCCATGTGTTCCCGGCTATGGATTGGCTGATGCTTCTTGCAGAGGGTCCTACTCTTGTGGGCTGCCCTCTCCCAAGAAGTCTGTGATTGAGATCAGAGTAACCATCCTGATTCTGGGAGAGGGAAGGGTCTGAGCTCCCTTTTTGAACCAGATTCTGAATGAGATTTGTTTGATACCGGCTATGGCCCAAGGCAGGGTGAGGCCTATGTCCAGCCCAGGTCACTAATCATGTTTACCCTTGGAAGAAGGTACTCTGTGTGCCTGCAAAGTTGCTGGGTCAGGAATGCAGGCTTTCTGTTCTCTTGAGACACATCTCAGGGTAGCAATTGTTTGAGCTGTGTGCAGGGTGGGGAGGTTGGGTTCCTTGGACTGGGACATGTGTTCTGTGAGCCACAGGGACTGTGTGTCCACTGTCCCAAGCGTTCCTCTCTCTTCTCAAAGTGAGCTGCTGTCTTTTCACACTCCCCAGGAAGCTCAGGAGGAGTGGGAGCCCAGGGCTCAGGTCCCCCGGGAGGATCTTCTGCGTGGCTAGCCTTTTTGCTGGTTTGGGATATCACTGTGTGCATTTAGTAGAGAGTGACTTGCTGGCGGGGTGCACACCTCCCTCTGAACCACTTTTGCTAAGCTTTGTAATGTGAACTGGGGGTCTCACCACAAGGCCTAACTAGTAAAGTGTGGTCTACAAAAAGCCCCTTTGGAACTCTTGCTTCATTTCAGGAAGGTCTGGTAGAACAGACCCATGGGACAGGTGCCCCTGGAGGTCAGTGAGCACACCAGATAAAGGCATCCCATGATTGTAGCTCTCTAGCCTGCTTGGTCTTACACTTGAGATCCTCCTGCCTCAGCTCCATAAGTGCTAGCTAGATTGACAGGCATGCACCACTGAGTTCCACAAGATACACCCATGTCTCTCTCTTTGGAAAGATGTATTTTGTTCTTATGTCTGTATGTATATGTCTGTGTATGCATACAGATGTATGTCTGGGTGTCTATGACAAAAGGGGATGTCAGATACCCTGGTTTTGAGCTGCTGGACATGCATGATGGGAACTGAACTTGCATCCCCTGCAAGTGTTCTTAATTGCTGAGCCATCTCTTCAGACCCAATATATTTATTTCAGCAGAGTTCTATGGGCCATACTGGGCTGGCAGGAAGTGGGGAGGCACAGGGAGTGGGTGCACAGGCTTCAGGATTAGAGTGGATAACTCTGAACTGTTTTCTTCAGTGCCCTCAAGGTGAGACCATGGAGAGCTGGGGTGAGGGTAGCCTGGGTAGTTATTCTAGAGCCAGAGGCAGCAGGGACTCCTAAGAACTGTGACTTTGGAGACTATCTAGGCTGGGGTTCTAGGCTCACTCTGTTCTGAAGTGCAGTTTGCAGCAGCTTAGATGGAGGCATGGGGGTTGGTGTTCCCTGAGTAGACTGGTGAATTGGGGGTGGCCTCCCACTTAGGCAGGATGTGATGGGGCACCCTGAATGACCTCACTTCCCATGGTACTGAATGGGTGGTCAGTGCTGGGGACAGGGACAGGGACCAGGCAGAGACAAAGGATGGGTTACTTTGGCTCACAGGCTCAGGGGTTGCAGTTCATAGTGGAGTTTGTGGCAGTGGGAGTGTGGCTGAGTCCCTCACATGGTAGGGCACCAGGACGCAGAGACAGGGCATCCAGAGGCAGGTATACCCTTCAGAACAGGACAGACCTCACACTCCACAGCTTCTACAGCCTCCCAAGCAGCGCCACCAGCTGAGGACCACCTTGAGGCCAGATATGAGCCTGTGGAGGACATTTTACATTCAAACCATGACACTTGGGGTACATACCTAATCTGTGCAGGTCCCAGAGTGACTGAAAGGCCCTACCTGTCCTGCTCAGATGGGTAGGCCGGCCTGGTCTATGACTGCCTTTGTCTCTGGCTTTGTCTCCGGCTGCCTCTCCACTCAGGAGCAACACTGCAGTTGTGTTGGATGTTGAGGTAAAACATGGAAGCCTGTGACTACTGGGCTCCTGCAGACCCCACCTAACAGCTTTTTAAATTGACATGAGGACCTCTCTGGATTCCAGGCAGCATCCTTTGGGGTTGCAGTCATGGGACTGGCTTTTGCTCTCTCAAACCTGATGGGGAAGTGCCACCCAGGGGTTGGTGCCTCTGGGCCTTGTCCCTCACATATTCCAGCTTTCAGGAGGCTAGAAGGTTTTAAGGCAGCCTCATTAGGTAAGGAAATCCCAAAAGAGGCAGGATGCTGCTTTGGGCCAAGGCACTGTCTCCTGAGTGCAGTTGCCTGCTGCCCGCTGTTGGGCTCTTACGATCTGTCTCAGAAGTTCAGCTGCCCTGTGCTGGGCTGATCTGCAGGGACCTCAGGGCCACTCCTAGTGGTCCTGGCATGCATTTGGTCTTCACATTCTTACCAGGGTCTGCCAACCCCAGTGTAGACCCCTGAAAACTCTTTAACTGCCTTTCCGTGTGTTCTGTAAAAAATACAAAGCTGTGAAAAATAAACTGATTTGGGGCAAAAAAGGTGTAGCTGTTATTCTGGAGGTTTTTTAAATTTGTTTGTTTGCTTTTTCGAGACAAGGTCTTACTGTGTAGCCCTGGCTGTCCTGGAACTCACTCTGTAAACCAGGCTGGCTTCCAACTCACAGAGATTCCTGAATGCTGGGATTAAAGGCATGTACCACGAAGCCTGGCTTGTTTTTGTTATTTGAAAGCCTCCTCCAAACCAGGCTTTGGGGAATGCATTCCTAGTTTATAGGGTCCCAGAACTTCTGACACCACATTCAACTAGCTGTCTGTTCTGTTTTCTGCTAAGCAGAGGTCAGGAGTGGCTTTGGGAAAGGCCCCTGGGACCTGTGAGCCAGAAGGCAGGACAGAGCAGGGGTAAATTTACCTGCATCAGGGTCGTCCAGGGTAAGGGTACAGGTGATGTAAATGACTTTACTGGGCACCTGGCTCCCAGCCAGCAAGTCTTCCCAGCCAGGGATGTTTCAGATGCCAGAGCCTCAGAGGATACTGGAAAAATACCACACATGCTTAATAGAATCCTATGAGAGAGAGCCAGACAAGTCCACAGGTTTTAGGATAGAGTCACCAGGCATATTGTGTAAGATAAACATGTGGAAGATATTACAGGTAAAGGATTTACGTTTGAGTAAGAACAGGGAGGGACTAGCGATTAGCAGAGAAGGAGGCGGGAGGGAGATCGGTTAACAGGTACAAGGTCACAGCAGCTGAGACAAAGACGTTCTCTTCTCCTACCCAGAAGGGCGACCAGACAATGACAGTGCTCATATCCTTCAAAATAGCTGGAAGAGCGTTGTGAATGTTCTCATCACAGAGAAATAGTAACTGTGTGTGAGGGTGAAGCCCAGCCATCCTGGAGCTGATCATCTCGAGGCAAATATGCACACCAGCCATCACACTGGGGCCCCAGAGACATGTGATAATTAGCGTCCAGGTTAAAAATACAATGTGAGGCCTGGCAGGGGTGGCGCACGCCTTTAATCCCAGCACTTGGAGCACTTGGGAGGCAGAGGCAGGCGGATCTCTGTGAGTTTGAGGCCAGACTGGTCTACAGAGTGAGTTCCAGGACAGGCTCCAAAGCTACACAGAGAAATCCTGTGTGGAAAGCAAAACAAAACAAAACAAAACAAAAAAAAAAAAAAGAAAGAAAGAAAGAAATAAAATGTGAGAGAGTGAGTGAGGGCTCCTGAACAGATCAAGCCCACCGGTAAAAAGAGAGGTTCTAAAGTAAAAGTGGGCTATGCCCAGCACATGCCCGTGACTCTGGCACATTGGAGGCTGAGGCAGGAGGATCAGAATTCAAGGCCAGTAACAGCTACCCAGATGCTGACTGGGAAAAAAAAATGCTCTCCCTATAAGGAAGTCCTTGAGCATGGTTTCTGGAGAATTGGGAGCTGGGCACCACTGAGCCTCAAGAATGATTGTTAGGGCACAGAGAAGACAGAAGGATGCGAGCTAGGGTAACAGGAGAGTCAGTGTAATACATCATTCAGAGACTTGAGGGCGGTTCCAGAGGACAGGAAGAACGCCGGCAGGGGTGGAGTGTAAACTATATTGGTAATTGCCAAGTGCTATATGCTGTTGAAGCTTGTTGAAAGTGAGTTCTTGGAGTCAGGAGGGGCCCCCATCCTAGACTCCAATATTTTTGTCTCAAGTCCCCCACCCCCAGCTCCTTGTCCTGAGTTGGGTTGGCTCCATGGCTCTGTAAATGAGGAGAAAGGAAAACAGAATACAGCTAGGTTATTAGAAACATCATACTTGAAGAAAAGCTGGAAGGCCAAACTATTGTTTATGCTCTGAGAGGTCAGAGGTCCTTGCACCCTCTCCCCTGGGTGCCCTGTTGTTACCTCAGCTCCTACTCACAACGAGCTGTGGTGTAAGCAGCCTCCCCATGGGTTCTTTGCCACATCCCTCCGTGGGGAAGAGGACCCTGTGAATGGGGAAACGGAGCAGAACCAACCAGGTGGTATCACGTAGGTACAGCTTTCTCTTGGGTCCTTTTAGCCCTGTCTGGCCACACTCTCCAAGCTCAGTTTCAGGTGCCCCTATCGCCTGGTTTGCTTCAGGGCTAGAACATCCTGTATGGGTACCAACCTGGTGTCATGTAGGCGCTGTGAGGACGCCTGTCAGCTGCCTTGTACGTGACAAGGACAGGCCACACTCCTCCCTGACAAGGAGGAAGCCAGTGAAGCAAGCGCACATAGGGCTCCATTCCTTTGTTCTTTCTTTCTTGCTTTTTTAAAAAAGTTACTTTATTCAATGTACATTGGTGTGAGGGTGTTAGATCCCCAGGAACTGGAGTTACAGACAGTCGTGAACCGCCATGTGGGTGCTGGGAATTGAACCTGGGTCCTCAGGAAGAACAGTCAGTGCTCTTAACCCCTGAACCATTTCTCTAGCCCTCTTGCTTGCCTTTTTAAAAAACAGAGTCTTATATATCCAGTACTGACCTTGAAGTCAATGTATAGCTGAGGATGACCTTGAACTTCTGAAACCTCAGAACCCACTCCTAAGTGCTGGGCTGACAGGTGTGGACCACACACTTGGTTTATGTGGTGCTTTGTCCTTGCTAGACAAACACTCCTGGGTTTCTGATTTGACCCCTGCAGGCTGCCAGTTTGAGAGCAGATGGGTGGCCTAGCACCCAGCACCAGACAGACAGGCGTGGCTGCAGAGTGGGTGTGGTTCACAGTGAACCCTGAGCTCTGAATCCCCCATCTCCAAGCAGTATGTGATGAACTGTTTGTCTGGTTATTTGTGATTATGGCTCCAAGTCTCCACCACAGCCCCCCCCCCCAGTCAACCCTGAGCCAGGGGGTTGCGGTCTCCACTTGCTCAGACTGTTGCTTTAAGACACACCAGGGTGGTGTCATTCTACAATTCTTAAGCACGGAGCTGGTGTCACTTCAAGGCCATGTTGGGGAAAGTCAAGGGTCTCAAGTTGTGCATTTTTTAAATTGCAAGGAATACGTATGAAACACACACGCTTGTGTAAGAAAGTGCCCGGCACACATGTGGAGGTCAGAGGGCAGGTTTTAGGAGTTGGTTCTTTCCTTCTAATGTGGATTCCAGGGATCAAACTCAGTCTGTCAGGTTTGGCAGGTACTGCCTCTACCCACTGAGCCGCCTCACCTGCCCTTCCTGTTGTGAACAATGCTGCCGTGAGTGTGTATAAAATCATTTTTGAACAGGCATTGCTAGTTTACGGTGTTGAGCTTCTATCACACAGTTGAATTGATGAGTCATAGTAAGAACTACGGCTTAATTTAAAAAAGATTTATTTTTATTTCATGTGCGGAAGTGTTTTGTCTCCATGTTTGTCTGTGAGCTGCCCATGGAGGTCAGAAGAAGGCGTCAGATGCCCTGGGACATGAGTTACAGATGATGGTGAGCTGCCCTGTGGGCACTGGGACTTGAACCAGGGTCCTCTGCAAGAGCAGCCAGTGCTCTTAACTGATGAGCCATCTCTCCAGCCCTCTGCTCTGTGTTTTACCACTCTCTCCCACCTGGCCCTGGTGTGTACCTGCTGCTGCCGCTGCATCACCCAGCCTCTGTCTTCTGAGTGACTTCCTATCACATGGTCTCCGTGTGTGTGTGTAACTGTCTCTGTGTCTGCAGTTCCCCTGCTTATATGAACACCTTTAATGGCCCGGACTCCTCCCCCCCCCCCCCCCCCCCCCCCCCCCTGCCCTT
>NC_022014.1:39492749-39496173 GCF_000317375.1 Microtus ochrogaster
AAACCCTGTCTCGAAAAACCAAAAAAAAAAAAAAAAACCAAAAAAAAAAAACCCAAACACATGGTTTTGTCTGCACATTAGAACAGAGCATCAGATCCCCTCGGGCTACAGTTCGAGATGGTTGTGAGCCACCACGTGGCTGCTGGAAACTGAACTCTTGACCTCTGGTAGAGCAGCCAGTGCTCTTAACCATTGAGCCCTCTCTCCAGCTCCTAGGGTAGCCCCTTTGAGCAGATACCCTCCATCCCATAATATGTTGGAAGCAGCAGCCCAGCTGCTTTGTTTCTGAGAGAGCTGGTTGTCTAGAGTATCCTTCCCTCTCCTTCACAGGGACACTTAGGTCTGGACGTGTGAAGGCCAGTCCCCACGCTCCACACAGCCATCAGTGTGTTAATCTGCCCATGAACACCAATGAGCAGTGCCAGAGCCGCCAGAATCAAAGGAGAGTGGCTCCCATCTGTCCTAACAGAGCAACTCAAGCACATAGTCCCTGCCAGGGCCACAGCCCTGCTTCTAGGCCACTGATGCCCCACACAGTGGATACTACAGGGGTGCCTCCCACCACTGTGGCTCAACCTCAGTGGACCCCACCTCTGTTTCTGATCCTCATGGCCAAGGGTCCTTTTTTCAGATCCTCCTCAGTTCACCTTTTGGGACATCCTTTCTTCTCTGCCTCCTGAATCTGCCCATTTACTGTGACTTCCCAGTTCCTGTGCTGTGCTCTCCACTTCCTGAGAAGCTTGGTTATCAGGAGCCCTATGAGTCTCTGTGGTTGTTAGGTTGGCGTTAGTTAGCAGAGGCTAGGGGCTCTGGCCTCTTCATGCTTGCACATACAGGTGTAGACCAGTGCACAAACACACGCACACACATGCACACACACACGCATGCACATGCACACACGCACACACACACACAGACTAGTATGTGTGGGCCGCTTTCTTATGCTCTGCGCTCTCTACTCTCCGACTGTGCTGGCCTTTGTCCTGCCTGCTGGAGAATGAGCTTGTGATTGCCTCATGTAGGTCCTGGGCACCTCGATGGTGCGTCTACAGTTGGTTTTGTCTGAGGCACCCCTCCGCCCAGCTAAGGATGAGAAGACAAGCACAGGATGCAGAATGACCCGATGATGGCTAGAACCTGATGTCCGGAACATTAAGCTCTTCTGAGAGATCAGAGACCCAGGCTGTTCTGAGTCCCTTGGTAGGGCGTGGGAGTAGGAAGTGTCACTCTCTAACAGTGATGGAATTGAAAGGCTGCCACGTTAAGTCACCCAGTTAATTGTGGCTGTCAGTCTCTCTCCTAGGAATCTGTGCAGCCCTAGCCTTGACTGCTGTTGGGGTGGGAGGCGGCCCCCTCTTCCATGACAGCTCATAGTTCCATTGACTCCACTTTTAATTTATGACTGGGGAGCAGTGACTGGCGCTGGTGCGGCTGGTGCAGCTGGTGCTGATGTGGCTGGTGCTGATGTGGCTGATGTGGCTGGTGCTGATGTGGCTGGTGCGGCTGGTGCGGCTGGTGCAGCCCACGCTGGTTCAAGGCCTCCTGTCGTTTGTCTCCCTTGGACATGTCAGAAAGGTTTTCACAAACCCTTTCAAAGCCTTGCTACATCCTTTTGCCCAAAGTAGTTTTTTTTTCTTGACATTTGTTTTAGCCAACATAAGATGGATTCTTAATGTTCTGTGTTTCCTTAAAGTTGTTTAAATTCTTAAACAAGCTTTTCTCATGGAACGTTTTACCCAGTTGGTCATTTTCAGATTCTGCACTTGGTCTCCACAACAGAATTCCTCCTGGATATCACAAGAAAACAGATCTGGGAGGAAATGTGCAGAATTCACCCAAGAACCAAGAACCTTAGACTCCCTACCAGTGGGACGCTAGTTAAAGTGTCTCTCAGGATCGTCATAATTTTATGCAAATTGCCTTTATTTGAATGCTGCGATTTAGCATTTTTCAAAGATTTCTGTTTTTTGTTCTATTGTGTGGATATTTCCATTTAACTGGAAGATTTCCTCCTGGAAGGAGGAGGGATTCTTAAATCAGGAAGCTAAGACATCTTATGAGGCTCCCAAGTCCCCTCCCCAATTAGAGACATATATAAAACTTCTATGTACAGTTACTGGAACAGGGAGCTCCAAGGGGGCAGTTTTGAGACTCATTACCCATAGTTCAATGGGCTTTTCAGTGCTGCAGTCTTCTGTGAGTCTTTCATGCTTCTGTAAATAACCCCAATGAACTCATTGTTTCGCCAAGACACAATTGTGTGAATGGTTCTTTGCTCTGTCATGGGTGCCCTATATGGGGTGAATAGACAATTGTTCTCATCTCCCGGGAAAAGTCACACAGCAGGCCGCTGTAAGTTTCGTGTCCTTTTCCCATGAAATCCATAGCTCGCTGCCCCTGTCCTGGTTAGGGTACGACAGGTTAGGCAGTTACACACACACAGACAAAGGGACTCTAGATGATCTATCGCATTTAATTCTGTTTTGATAAAAAAGTTTAAGAACTAAAAAAAATAAAGTGTGTGTGTGTGTGTGTGTGTGTATGTGTGTGTATGTAAAATGTAAAGCTCAGAGGGCAACATTGAGAAGTTTGTGTCTCCTTTCCACTGTGTGGGTCCTGGGAGTCAAACTCAAACTTTTCACCTTGCAGCTGGCACTTTTACCTGCTTGATGTGGGAGTGATTTCTTATTAATAAAGAAACTGCCTAGGCCCATTTCATAGGCCAACCCTTAGGTAGGCGGAGAAAACAGAACAGGATGCTGGGAGAAAGAAGTTGAGTCGGGAGTCGTCATGATTGTCCCACTCCAGACAGACGCAGGTTAAGATCTTTCCTGGTAAGCCAGCTCGTGGGCTACAAAGATTAATAAAAATGGGTTAGATTAATATGTAAGAGCTAGTCAATAAGAGGTTGGAACTAATGGGGCCAGGCAGTGTTTAAAAGAATACAGTTTCCGTGTAATTATTTCAGGTATAAAGCTAGCCGTGCAGGCGACCGGGTGCTGGGGATGCAGCCCCGCCGCTCTTAATTCAACACCTGCTGAGCTGTTTGCCAGCCCAAGAGAAGAAATGATTCCTATTCTGTTTTAAATGTATTATTACTTTAATTACACAAACGTGTGTGGTCTAGTGTGGCGATTTGACTCTTGAAGACAGTGTGTACTGATCAGACTGGGTGATTAGCACTCCATGTCTTCCTCGTCTGTCTCCTGGCTGCTAGCCTCCTTCAGCCTTCCTTGTCTCTGTGACTTGTTTTGTTGCATGTGTGTGGATGTGTTTAATGGTGTCTTCCATTGTACTAGGTCTCAGTGTACTTTCCTTGTTTAGGTTGCGTACTTTCAGGCTCTCTACAGTGTCACCGATTCTTTTTTTTTTTTTTTTTTTCACACGTCTGAACTTGAAATCATCAATTTTGGATTTTCTTTCT
>NC_022014.1:39496273-39517164 GCF_000317375.1 Microtus ochrogaster
TTTTCGAGACAGGGTTTCTCTGTGGTTTTGGAGCCTGTTCTGGAACTAGCTCTTGGAGACCAGGCTGGTCTCGAACTCACAGAGATCTGCCTGCGTCACCGATTCTTTCAGTACATAAAATCTCCACTGAACCCTTCAGTGAAAGTGTCATTTTAGCTGTCGGGCATTTCACCTACAGAATTGACACCTGCTTTGTTTCTTTTTCATTTCTTTGCTCATTTTGAGGCAGGGTCTCTCTGTGTAGTTCTGGCTGTTCTGGAACTTTCTTTGTAGACCAGGCTGGCCTCGAATTCAGAGATCTTCCTGATTAAAGATGTACAACAACATCACACCCAGCTTTTATTTTTTTCCGAGATAGGGTTTCTGTGTAGCCTTGCTGTCCTAGAACTAGCTTTGTAGACCAGTCTGTTCTCAAACTCACAGAGATCCACCTGCCTCTGCCTACTGAGTGCTAGGATTAAAAGTGTGTGCCACGCCGTCACGGCAACTGTAGTTCTCTGAGTGAGGGACTTCAGGATTAACACACAGCACACTTCAGGTTCTGTAGACAAGCCTTTATTCCACTGTCTCACACAGTATATATAGCCCTCAGCAGGGGAGGCTGAGCCAGCAAAAGCAAGAAACTCCCACTGCAGGGGGTAAACATCTTTAGAAACATTGCTGAAAACAACAGATTGTTCTTGTTTTCAGAACAACCAACCACAACAGTGCAAAACAAATCAAGTAGGGGTGTGAAGGCTTGTCCTTAAGGGACTCAACAGTGTGCACCACCACCACTGCCACCCTGTGGTGCTGTTTTTTTTTCTCTCTCCTTCCTTCTTTCCTTCCTCCTCCCTCCTTCCTTCTTCCCTCCTCTCTCCCCTCCCTCTCTCCTCTCCCCTCCCCCCCCTCATCTCACCATCTAGTCTTGAATGGTCTGATACTTGATAAGTAGACCAAACTGGCTTCCAGTTCATAGAGATCCGCCTGCTTCTGTCTCCCAAGTGCTGAGATTAAAGGCCTGCATCACCACCATCCGGCTTTTTTTCTTACTCCAAGGTTTATTTGTATCTTGTGCCTTTCCCCACTAATAGGATTTTCTGAGCCAGGACCCCATCCAGGGGTGACAAGGCATCGAGTGCACCTGTCCCTTGGCTCCAGGGCTGGTCCTCATTTTTCACTCAGGAGAAACTGCTTTAGCCTTGGTCTGTTGTAGGCAGGAAGGCACCGTTCCTTGGGAACATATGCTAAGAGCCTGACCCGGAAGGGCACTGGAAGGTGAGTGTGTGACTGTGGGCCTTGTTTCCTACGTTGGGAACATGTATTTGCCAGATGCCTGACATCCATGAGGCAACCAAGCCCTGGAGATGCTTCCCAAATAAAGTACCCAGGATGGAATTAAACATGGGTTTCTCCAGAGTACACAGCTTATGCAGAGACACCCCACCCTCTCAACGCAATCATGTTAGATGCACATGTAGGAAAGGGCTCCATAATCCCTGGAGACCAAATTTTGTTGGTTTCTGCCTAAATTTATTTTCTTAGACCCCCAACGTCTTTTCTGAGGTGTAACTCATGAAGATCACGTGCCTTTTAGAAGAAAATGGGATGATCTGGTGTGTGTGCACACTAGAGAAGAATCCGTGGCCAAGCTAATGAGCGCAGTCATCACCGTCCCTCTCTGCACACGTGAGAGCACTTCAGCTGGATCCTCGGGAACTGAAGGAGACACATGGTACAGCTTTGCTAACACGGACGCGGGGCTGTGTAAGAGCCACAGAATGTGCTCATCCTTTATCTTTTGCACATTTTGGTCTGTATCTCTTCTGGTTCTTAAAAGGTTAGAACTATGTCCACCACTAGTCCAGCAGTGCCTATCCTGGGGATATAGCCAAACAAAAAGAAGTTAGCCCGAGAGGCCTCTACACTCCTGCGTGGGCTGCAGTGTGATCACAGCAGCCAAGGAACGGAAACAGCCCTGTGTTCATCAACTGATCAGTGAAAAACAAACAAAAAAACCACTGTGTACTGTTGTCATTTGATATCCTTAGGGAATTTGCTCCAGGAGCTCTTCCCCAACCCCGCTGTTGCCAAAATCCACAAATGTTCAAGTCCTTAATTCAGAATGGCTTAGGGGTTGCAGAAGAAATTCCACATATCCTCCTTTCCTCTCTTGTTCCCTCCCTCCCTCCCCCTTCCTTCCTTCTTCTTCCCTTGGCTTTTTGATACAGGGTCTTACATCACAGCCTGGGCTAGCCTCACACCCAGTCCTGCTTCAGCTTTCTAGTGCTGGGGCGATATAGCTTTGTGCCATGCTATCCAGCTGCTCCCCTGTGTTGTAGTTTATCTCTAGCTGTCTGGGAGTGCCCAATAGAATGTAAAAGCTGTGTAAATAGCTGTCTGTTTTGCTTGGAAATTAGTGACAAGAATAGTTCATATCTGTTCAAGACAGACAATTCTTTGTTTTTTTTTTTTTTTTTTGAGAAAGCATATCACTGTGTATCATTGGCTGTCCAATGTAGCCCAGGCTAGCCTCAAATTCATAGCGATCCAACTGCCTTTGCCTCTGTGGGCTGAGATTAAAGGTGCGTACCACCATTGCCAGGTTTTTTTTTTTTAATATTTTCAATCTGAGTGTGTCTGAATCTGAGTATAACAAATCCAAATATTAAATGGGGGTTAAACGTACCCACAGAGTGGAGCCCCATTCTATCTAATGCAAAATTCTGTTATTATCAAGTGCATGGATGGAAGAGGATACAGAGTGACAGGTGCCAGATTTCTCACTCAAATGTAGAGTAATAAAATAGATAGAAATTCCAGAGAGGCAGAGTAATTGCTAGGGTCTGGCAAAGGGGCAATACGGAGAGTTGCTGGGGGAGGATGAATTTGGGTTTTGCATGTGTTTTTTAGACTCAGCATTAGTGTGACTGTCCTCGCTGGGGTAGAAAAGTGGCCAGGCTCCTGACTAGACAGAAGCACAAATGCACACACAGACAGAGAGGTGACCCACATCCTGAGGACACGGGTACAAGCCACTCCAAGTGCTAGCTCCGAGGCAGGAAAGGGGAAGGGCAGTTCCTCTTTCAAACAGACTGTCCAGAAGGAGAGCTTTGAGGAGCCAGTGTTGGAGAAGGGCAGCTGTGAAGGGGAGGGGTTACAGAAGGAGGAGCACGGAGTGGGAGGATACGGTCAGAGAGGAGGAGGAGCTGTAGAACAGGAGGCGTCCAGGCCTTGTAGAAACCTGGATTGATTCACTTTGGGCTGTGACAGCTTGGCAACGGACCTGTTTGTCTCCAGCCTCTGTCTCATAGTGTGTACGGCCGGCCGTTCTCCAAAACGTTTCAGCTGCGAAAATCCCTGGACGTGCATTCCTGTGGGAACCGGTGTCTCTCCGTGGGTCTGGAGTCTAAAGAATCCGCTTCTCTATTATATCCCACGATGATGAGAGAGGCTCAGGAAACAATTGTTTTGCCAAAGGATGCAAGCAAGAAATGGGGCAGATCCTGGGCTGAGCACTGAGTCCTGTGGACTTTGATGGGTAGGAGATGCACAGGGACCACTGCAGCTTCAGGAAGTTTTGGTGCAAGCATCACTCAGACCCAGGTGGGAGGCAGAAAACCCAGCCAGAATGGTACTTCATGGATGAGCCAGTGATGTAAGGGTGAAGACCAACAGAACCTAGGGCCAACCCTGGAGTTAGGAGGAGCTGGGCCTGGTACCATGTACTTGAAATACCAGCACTCAGGAGACTGAGGCAGGAGGACCATGAGTGAGTTTAAGGCCAACCTAGGCTACGAAATAAAACCCTGAACTGTATCACTCAAGCAAAAGAAGATCCCACTTTGCCAGCAGGCCCTGGAGGTAGTCAGGGAGCTCGATAGTTTCCTGTGTCCTTCCACACATGCCCTGGGTGGGCGTGAGGCATGCATGCCTCCGCATAAGCTGATGTCTCCATACCCAACACACACGTGAACTAACAGCTGCGCAGACATTTACACTCACACACCACACACTCACACCCATAAGAGCCCATGTGCGTGCATCAGCTATAGCTTTTCAGGGTCTTGCTCCTGGACCTGGTGTCTTCCATTTCTCTTTGCTCATGGAGATTAGGTGCTTTCTCCTTTGAAATTCGAATGCTAAAGCCCCTCCCTTGTGGTACTCATGTTAGGGGTGGGGCTTTTGGGGGTCTGGAAGCCATGAAAAGTGAAACTTGTGAGAAGAATGAATGTAACTACACAGGAACCCCGAGAGTCCTCTTGCCCTCTCTGTCAGGTGAGGATTGGGGATACTATTAGAAGAGAACCCTTACCACAGGCTTGGAGTGCAGGCAAGGACACACACAGAACACTGGCCTTGGCTCCAGAATAGGGGCCAGAGTGGAGGGGTGAAGTAGCTCCCAGCCTGGGTCCCACAGAACTGGCAAGTGGGGGGCAGCTATAGAGTGTGTGGGCCACAGAAGACAAGCCTTGGCATTTCACCTTGATTCCCCATGTCCTTAAGTGGGGCTGGCAGGAAGAACTTATGCCTTCCTCAATACTGTCTCCTAAGGGTTCGGAAAGACCAAGGATCCCACCAGCTACCCCCAACCCTAGGCTGCCAGCTCATCTTCTCCCTGGGCAGAATCGACTCCAAGTTTGGGGGAATGGGCAGTCCTGATGGGACACGAAGCAGCAGGTACTGCCCAAGTCCACGGTGGAAGAATGAAGAGCCCCACCCGGGCATAAGGCCGTGCTCAGCTCAATCCCAGCTTCAGATCCCATGGCCCTGGCTAGGTTGGTTCTTATTAGGGTTCCACTCTCATCAAGGCCACCGCAGACCCAAGCCAGCCCGAGAATGGCATGAGGACCAAGGTTGCCTGGGTTCTAGGTGTGGACAGGGCAGAGTAGGTGAGTCAGGGACCAGTGTATGGCTAATGGCCATCCCCTTACACTACTGGGTCCTAGATAGGCCAGGTGGGGAGGAAAGCAGACTGTCCTTGTCCCCTTTGGGTAAATCTGATCCCTGATCCTTCTTAGGGCAGTCGTGGGTTTTCTTGGGTGCCCATGGGTTCCTTTAAAGTGCTTGGCGGGGGAGGGGAATTGGGAGAAATGGCTCCGCAGTTAAGAAGAGCACTGCTGACTGCTCTTACAGAGGACCCGGGTTCAATTCCCAGCACCCACATGGCAGCTCACAGCTGTCTGTTACTCCAAGATCTGACAAGCTCACACAGACATACATGCTGGCAAAACACCAATTACTTGCACACAGTAAAAGGAAATAAACTGCTCCTGGGTCTTTGGGTTGATTTGTGTCCCCTTGGGCCGATTCTAGACCCCTGTGTAGTCTTGTGACCCCTTAAATGTTGACCTGGTTCTGGGTGGTGGGCCTGGATCCCCTTCATGGTCAGTGTCAAGTTTTGTCCTCAGGACTGCTTACTGGACCCTCTTGACACCATTCTGGGACCCTATGCTCTGTCCCCTACCACACTCCAGGATGCTGGTCTGAGGAAAGCTAGACCAACTCCTTGCTGCCCACATCACAGTGGGAGGACACAGGCATCTTCCTGCCCCTGACCACCTGCCCTTTGCCTCCTTGGGGCTGAGGGTGAAACTGAATCCTGGACTGTGACACCAGGGGCTATTTTGGAGCTAGGCTGGGCTGGGCTGACCAGAAATGGGGGTGGGGCAGGGGCGGGCCCAGCCTTCTTCAGCTGACAGCGTTTGCCCGTCCTTTCGTCCCTGTCCAGTCTGAGGACCGGCTGGAGTGTGGGCTGCTGGGTGGGAACCACATCGGCCTGGGCCCCAGGAAGGAGGCAAGACCCAGCAGCCCCTAACTCACCATCTGTGCCCCTTGCCTGGGCGCTGCCCCAACCCCTGGACGCTGCCCCCAGCCCAGGCACACACAGGTGAGGAGGCAGAGCTGCTTGGAGGGCCCACTCTTGCTCCTGGAGGTCAGATGGACTGAAGGTCATGGTGGTTTGTGGAACATGGGGATCTTAGGGGCTTGGTCAACCTGGGCCACTCCCTGAGATGACAGTGGGCTGAATGCCAGAGCTGGGTCCTTCTGTGACTCTGAGTTGAGACCTCATAATGGGAAGGGACAATTTGCCCTCTGGGATTTGGGAGGATTGGGGCTGGTGCTGTGCAACCACTGGCCAGGTTACCCCCAGTCTTCCTGCTGCCTGGGGGTCTGGTGGCCCTGCCCCCAGCTCTTCCGAGATGGATGCCCGCTGACAGCTGGGGCTATTTTGGGCCTTTTGGCTCAGTGGAGGGGACAGCCAGAGGGGCACTGACACCTGACTCCGGGAAAGAATTTCCCGGGCAGCGGGGGAAGCCACAGTCCCGGGGTCTAAGGTGAGGCTGAGCTCAGGGGCTGCCCTTGGAAATCCGTTCTAGAAGGGCACGGGGGCCACAGGCCTGCTGGTTCTGATCTCAGAGTGCTGTAGAGGAGAGAGAGGGCCGGCAAGGTGGAGTTCCAGGGAGGGGATAGCCTCTGCTTCTGGCCAGTGTCTGTGTGTCACCGCCCACTGGGTTCATCCAGAAAACTGGTCCACTCTGCAAGAATCAAAGTAGCCAAGTTCTGTTAAAGTTGTGGAGGGTGTGGGTGGTGTGGCCAGTTGTATGAGCCAGTGGCAGGGGCTCCTGCAATCCACCCTGGGCAATAGTGGGGTCCACAGCACCTGCTGGGTTGGAGAAGTCCTCTAGGGGTTGAGGAAGAGCTGACTTCGGAGGAGGAAGAGGCTTTTGAGAGGATGGGGCTGGTCACCTGGACAGTGCCCTGCTTAGCACACATGCCCAGAGCCTCTAGCCCAAATCAGGCAAGAGGAGAGGCCTGTTACGGATAGATTTCCTGAAGCTTCTGTTATAGTCTCGGTTTCTTCATCTGTAGGAAAGAAAAGAACAGATCCCCCAGTCTCGGGAGCCTCTCTCTGGCCTTAGACCTGCTTGTCAGGGTGGCTGAGTGGCTCTGAGGCTGTCATTCTGACCCCATGATAGTAGCCAGTGCCTTGGTGTGCGACTGACTGGTAACATAGTTGTGGAGTTGGAACCAGGCCTTGAGCAGACAAGGAGACCCAGGCGCACCATGTGTCGGGGACTAGGAGAACTCCAATTACTCTTGCCCCTCCAGGGCCTGTGCACCTGCTGAGGCTGGGCCCAGCTCCCCTGAAACAAGTGTGTGCCAGGCTGCTTGTATATGCTGGTTTATGTGTCCCAGGCTGGGTCACCCCAGGCCGTGTATAGGATGGTTGGTAGACTCAGAAGGTGCCCTGCCGTGCTCCCGGGGAACCCGTAGACTGAGTATGGAGGCCAGAAAGACCTCTGATGCCAGGCCCCTGATACTGATGTGAAGGCAGACCCTCCACGGAACAGATGCCGGAAGGCGGGTTCAGGGGCTCCTCACAGACCGCAGTAGGTGCTGCCTGATGGCTATCCTAACCCTAAGAGATGAGGCCTGTTTGCGGGTGGGGGATAGAGGTGCTGACTGGACAGTGAGTCAGCAAACAGGCCAGTGCAGCTCAGTCCTAGTCCAGAGTCAGCCTCCTGGAAGAGGATTAGGGGGATTAGCTACCTGAATCACAGGACTGGAAACTGGAGGGTCGGGGGAACATAAACCCATCCACTGGCCAGCCCCATAGCAGGCAGCCCAGGAAGCTCTGGTAAAGCGGGGCAGATGTAGAGGCGGTGGTTAAGGGGTGCTCATGTCTGCCAGGGGTGGAGGAGGTGAGCCTGTTGAGCCAGCCCCGTGCCCACTGTTCTTATATAAGACCCGGTGCAGGCAGATAGTCTCATCCACTCACTGGATCAGAGGCTGGCTGGCAGGGGCTAAGCCTTGATCGGGCAGAGGTCAATGTTATCTGGGTGCCGATGATTCCTAGGAGGGCTGAGGCGTGCAATCTCATTCTTGCAGAGGGTCCAAGTTGGCAGGACCGTGCTAAGGACTGAGTAGTGTGACCCGGCCATCAGGCCCCAAGTTAAGCTAGGCCCAGCTGGGTCCCAGCTCTCATAGAGAGAAGCTGTCTGTACTGACCCCAGACTATAGGGACCCTCTTGCTAGCCTTTGTAGCCATTGGCTGCACTTTCCCACACCCGCTCTTACCTGGGGCCAGGCTTTCCCTGAAGACTTGAGGGCAGACAGGTGCTAGTGATTAGAGGACCACCTGCAGCCCAGTGGGAGAGGGCACTTCTGTTAGGATGAGCTTCATTTTAGGAGAAGGTGAGGGTCCCTTTTCTTTCCTGCTGTTTGAAGAACATCTCCCCTTGGCAGTCAAGAGGACTTGCTGGTTTGGGTAGTGAGGCTGGAGTAGCAGGTAGACCGGAAGTACATCAGGTAATTGAAGATGCTAGACTTCTAAGTCACAAAAAGGGGCTAATCAGAACCGATGGATTTTGGAGCTACTAGGCTGGCTTGGGAGTGGGGGAGAAAATGAGGCTTACTGAGGAGGCAGCCCACTGAGTTTTCTTGTTAACCCTGCATAAGGAAGAGGGTCGAATGTGGCACAGGCAACTGGCTCATCTTAATAGCATCACGACCTTCATCTTTGCCCTTTGTAGACCCCTGGCCCTGTTGCTATCATGGACCACTCCTTCAGCGGAGCGCCCCGTTTCCTGACACGGCCAAAGGCTTTTGTGGTATCTGTGGGCAAGGATGCCACGCTGAGCTGCCAGATCGTGGGTAACCCCACGCCACATGTGAGCTGGGAGAAGGACCGGCAGCCAGTGGAGGCAGGAGCACGCTTCCGCCTGGCCCAGGACGGGGATGTATACTGCCTCACCATCTTGGATCTGGCACTCGGTGACAGTGGGCAGTATGTATGTCGCGCGAGGAATGCTATAGGGGAGGCTTTTGCAGCCGTAGGCCTGCGCGTAGACTCGGAGGGCACGTGCGCTGAGCAGGCGCCCCACTTTCTGCTGCGGCCCACCTCCATTCGCGTGCGCGAGGGCGCAGACGCTACCTTCCGATGTCGCGTGGGCGGCTCACCACAACCTGCCGTGAGCTGGTCCAAAGATGGGCGGCGCCTGGGACCACCCGATGCCCCCCATGTGCGCGTGGAAGATCACGGAGAGGCCAGCGCGCTTCGCATCCGGTCGGCGCGGCCTCGCGACGGTGGCACCTATGAAGTCCGAGCAGAGAACCCACTGGGTTCCGCCAGCGCTGCCGCCGCGCTCGTGGTGGACTCGGACGCCGAGGCTGCCGGACCACCCGGAACCTCCACCGCCTCGCTCCTGGCGCATCTGCAGCAGCGGCGCGAGGCCATGCGCGCAGAGGGCGTCCCTCCCTCCCCACCCGGCGCCGGCACACGTACCTGCACTGTGACCGAAGGCAAACACGCTCGCCTCAGTTGCTTTGTGACCGGCGAGCCCAAGCCCGAGACAGTGTGGAAGAAAGACGGGCAGCTGGTGACCGAGGGCCGGCGACACGTGGTGTATGAGGATGAACAAGAGAACTTCGTCCTTAAGATTCTTTTCTGCAAGCAGTCGGACCGCGGCCTCTACACCTGCACAGCCTCCAACCTCGTGGGCCAGACCTACAGCTCGGTGCTGGTGGTCGTGCGAGGTGAGCAAACTGGCTTCTCCACACATGCGCAGGGGTGAGGCTCTTTCCAAAAGTTCGGCTAGGGTCGGGTGGCTGCATTCTGAGTGGGAGATCTGGGCGACTCTGGTTCTTCAAAATGAACAGGCGAGGATGGTTCCTGGCGTGAACCACCGTAGGGAACCCAGTCACCATCCCTACATCCCTTCCTGCACAGCCCTACCTCACACCTCACTCTGCCGTTGTCTTTTCCGTGCTCCACTTTCCCCTTCACTTACTCTCCACTCTATTTCTTCAACTTACCTATCCGACCTTGCACCCTCTTTATTTTTGATCCCTTGGTCCGCCATGTTACCCCCCCTCCCTCCTCCAATAAACCCGTCGACCTCTCTCCCGCAGAACCGGCGGTGCCCTTCAAGAAGCGACTGCAGGACCTGGAAGTGAGAGAGAAAGAGTCTGCCACATTCCAGTGTGAGGTGGCGCTGCCGGCCACCGAGGCGGCGTGGTTCAAGGAGGAGACGCGGCTGTGGGCCAGCGACAAGTACCGCATTGAGGAGGAGGGCACCGAGCGCCGGCTGACAGTGCGCGACGTCTCTGCAGACGACGATGCGGTGTACATCTGTGAGACCACAGAGGGCAGCCGCACCGTAGCAGAGCTCTCAGTCCAAGGCAGGCGGGGCGGGACTGGGCGGCACTGGGCGGCACTGGGCGGGACAGACAGGGAAGAGAGAGCAAGTGCACAAGAAGTGAGTCAGTAGGTGGGGAGGTTCTAGGGCATAGAGGTGTGCAGTGACCTGGGGCTGGGGATAGATGAGGCTGGCAGTGGTCAGAGGGAGGCTAAGGTTAGGGTTAAGTCTGGTTCTGGAAAGACAAGGGACCAGAAGATAGGATTGGGCAGAAGGTGTGTGTGTGTGTGTGTGTGTGTGTGTGTGTGAGAGAGAGAGAGAGAGAGAGAGAGAGAGAGAGAAAGAGAGAGAGAGAGAGAGAGAGAAACAGGTGGGAGGATGGGGCAGGATGGGTAGAGAGATGAGATGGAAGTCACCCTTTTATTAGGGTTGTGTGCAAAAGGAGTATGGGATACACAGGGAAGGGGCTTGTCTTACCATCTTGGCAATCTTCCCACTCTAGGGAACTTGACCAGAAAGCTGCCTCGGAAGACTGTAGTGCGCACTGGAGACACAGCCATCTTCTGGGTGGAGCTAGATGTCCCCGAGGGTCCTGTCCGGTGGCTAAGGAACCAGGAGGAGATGGTGGCAGGGGGCCGGGTAGCCATCACCGCAGAAGGCACGTGCCACACACTGACCATCTTCCAGTGCACCTTGGAGGATATGGGTGAGGTGGCCTTTGTGGCTGGGGGCTGCCGAACGACCACCCAGTTCTGCGTATCAGGTAAGCGTTGGAAGAATGGTCTTTGGGTGGCCCTCCTGGCAGGGACACAGTTGCGCCCCATCCTCCCTCAGTGCTGCGGGCTCCCCTTGCCAGTGGACGTCCGAGGGTGGCAGAAAATTGTGGTTGTGGGTCCTCTACTCTAAGCTCTTTTCTTGAGGAGGGGCCTTCCCACTGCAACTGTATGACAGCAGGTCTGGGGAGGGGCTTCTGAGCCCACTGATGGTGGGTGGTACCATCACTTCCACCAGGGCAGTGCCAGGGAGAGACTCAAGTTCTGACATTCCCTTTCTAAGTGACCTGAAGCGGGGGAGGGGGGAGGAAGTTCTCAGTTGGTGAGCTCAACCTATCTTTCACACAGCGCCCAGGAGGCCTCCCCTGTACCCCCCTGCTGATCCTGTGGTAAAGGCCAAGACAGAGAGTTCTGTGACCCTCAGCTGGTCACCACCACCCCGTGGGGAGCGCCCTGTCACCATTGATGGTTATGTGGTGGAGAAAAGGAAGCTTGGTGCTTATGCCTGGAGCCGGTGTCATGAAGCGGAATGGCTGGTCACAACTGAGTTTACTGTCTCTGGTGTGGCTGAGGAGGGGGACTTCCAGTTCCGTGTGTCAGCCGTCAACCACTTTGGCCAGAGTCCTTACCTTGAGTTTACAGGGACGATCCACTTGGGTGAGTGAGACCATCCAGTAACATCACGGGGCTGCCACCCGCCCTTGAGTTACCCGACCCCAAAGCATGATTCTGCCTACAGGGGAGGCAGGATGATCATCTTAAGGGAACTCTCTATGTGGGTTGGGGATGTTGAAGCCTCCCCATACAGGAGGGGGTATCCTAAGACAGGACCCAGCAGCTGCAGGGAGTCAGGCTTCAGCTACTCCATCTATGTAGGGTCAGGGCAGAAGAGGGAGAGCCAGAACCTGTGCTCTTATCCGTCTCCAACTCTTACCATGTTTCTACCCTCCCTACAGTCCCCGGGCTGGCAGTAAAGACACCTCTGAAGGCGGTGGAGGCAGTGGAGGGAGGTGAGGTCACCTTCTCTGTGGACCTCACGGTGGCCTCTGAGGGCGAGTGGTTCCTGGATGGGGAGCCCTTGAAAGCCAGCAGTGTATACGTGATCCGCTGTGACCGTACCCGGCATACGCTCACCATCAGAGAGGTGCCCGCCAGATTGCATGGGGCACAGCTGAAGTTTGTGGCTGATGGCATTGAAACCAGCATCCAGATGGTGGTCCGAGGTAGGCCCGAGTCCCTGAGTCCCGTTTTCTCTGCAGTGTGGTAGTAGGCAGGAGAGGTAGTTTCTTGGAGAAGATTTGTCTGAGGGCAATGCGATGAAGTGGGTAGGACAGTTGGGGGCTTGAGGCTGGCAGTTGAGGCTGGTGTGTGTGTGTGTGTGTGTTCGCATGTGCATGCATGCGTGTGTACGGGATGCCCCAGGGCTGGATGGCATCTCTGACTGCCTCTTTTCTCATTCTCTTGTCTGTCTATTCTGATGTCACCTCTCTGCCTGCCTGTTCCCTTCTCACCTCTGCCTCATCCCCCCTACCTCTGGCTTTCCGCATGGTCTCCCTCTCTCTGCTCCCCCTACCTCCTCTCCATACCCTCTCTCTCTTGCCTTTCACTAACTTGCTTTCCTTCCAATCCCCCCTTTTTCCTGAGTTTCTCTTTTCCCTTTAATCTCTCTTTCTCCATCCTCATACCCTCTCCCCTCTCCCTCACTGCCTGTGACTTCTGTTGCCCGCTCTCTTGTGGTCTCTTTGTTCCCACCATCTGTCTGACCACCCCTGACCTGTAGCAGCTCTGGGGCTAGCCAGCAACAAGCTTCCTGCTGTGGCTGCCCGCGAGGTGCTGGCCCGGTTGCACGAGGAGGCACAGCTGCTGGCTGAGCTGTCGGATCAGGCTGCGGCTGTGACATGGCTGAAGGATGGCCGAGAGCTGCCCCTAGGACCCAAGTACGAGATGCAGGTGTCGGCTGGGAGGCAAGCCCTGCTGGTGCGGGATGTGGTGCAGGATGATGCTGGCCTCTATGAGTGTGTTAGTCGTGGGAGCCGCATTGCCTACCAGCTGTTGGTGCAAGGTAAGCACAGGTTTGCAGTGGGGCTGGCATCGTGTCCTGGGGCTGCACTGTCTTCTGGATGTGTATCCTCTGTTCCCTAGCTCCTGGCATGCTCTGAGGGGTTCTAGGCAGTGGGTAACTGTTTTCCAGTGTGTGTGTGTCTTAATGGTGGTGGATAGCTCAGCTCTGTAGGGAGAAGGCCTTCCTAGCTGGGGATGGAACTTCTCTGGTATGGGTGAGAGTCAGAGCCACGTGTAGTCTAAGTCTGGGCATCTTCATCCATACCCTGTAGGCCTCACAGCTTTTTATTCACAGACGTAGCAGGTGACTGTGGATGCTGTGGTTGGGAGCCAAGCTGGATCCCAGAGGCACATGTATAAGAGTACTGGGGCAAAAACAGCAAGATGCTTGGGTCCTTCTTGCCAGCGCTTCTTGCAGTAGGACATGGGGATATGGCATTGGCTGAGGGCAGCTTCGGACACCAGACAGGGCAAGGGTATCTCCTCCTGTTCCCTGCATGAAGATGCTGTAGACTTACAGTTCTGGCATAGGTGCATACCACCCTTGAGAGGTCTGGGGTTCCCTACACTGGACCATTGGGTGGGGTCCATGTATGTCTCCACAGCTAAAATCTCTTTGCTGCCTTCCAGAGGCATGCGTTCCTCACACAGGCTCTAAAAGCCTACACATGTATAAATTCTGTGCAACAGAATTCTTAGTAATATGGCTTTTTAAGTTTGACTGTTTCCAACAGTAAAAATCATGGTGCAGTCAGTTTCCAGGTGGTGGAGAAAACTGGGGAGGTGTTTATGAATGGGGCCTTCCTCTGCTCTGTGGAAAGTGTTTTGGTAGGTTAGGGAATAGGAGAACGCTGTCTTGGTCTGGAAGGGCTGGCCTGGGGATTTTCTGTCGCATGCTCTGCCAATCGGATCTGGCATCACACACTGACTGGACACTGCACACGCACTGCCAAGCAAGGGGCTTTGGGAGCTTCCTGGATTCCAGAGTTTATTAACCAGAATTCAGGACTTAGGGGCTTGGAAGGAAGGAACCACTGAACAAGTGTCTTTGTCTGCCTGTTCCCAGAGGCCAAGGTCGTGTTTGCCAAGAAGCAGCAGGCTCGCAGTGAGGTGAAGGCAGAGGCAGGTGCCAGTGCCACACTGTGCTGCACGGTCGACCAGGCCCAGACTGAGGTGACCTGGTTCAAGGACGGGAAGAAGCTGAGCTCTGGCTCGAAGGTTCGAGTGGAGGCCTCGGGCTGTGAGAGGAGGCTGGTGGTGCAGCAGGCGGGCAAGGCAGATGCTGGGGAGTACAGCTGCGAGGCTGGGGGCCAGAAGGTCTCCTTCCGTCTGGACGTCACAGGTGGGTGCCAGGGTTGTGCTCAATGGGGTTATCCCAGGACATATCAGGTATCTTGGGCTGGTGTTTTCCCTGTCCTTAGACCTCAGTTTTTGTGTGTCTTCAGCTCTGTCTAGTGACTTATAGGTCTGATCAACTTAGGCTGCTGGTGAGCCAATCTTGGGGGAGTTTCCCTGGTAACACCAACCTGGGGTGATGAGCTTGAATAGTGAACATAAGTATGGTTGGGGTCTAGTCTGTTGGCTGTGGGGGAATCCCATGGCTGCAGAGCAAATCCTGCAGATGGCAGGAGATGCTTCTGTCTGTCCATTCCTACTTGCTGGTCCCCAGTGTTCTGGAAGCCCTCATTGGCCATGTCATAATTCCCATGTGACCATGAATGTGTGTCCAACCCTCTCCACCCTGTCCTTGAGTCTGGGAAAAGGCCATACACCGTAGCCACTCTTTCCTGCTTGATTTTATTGCATTTTGCTGTCTTGCACTTCCTCTCCGCTGTGGTCCAGAAGGATGTAGGTTTCTGGTTTGGGATTGAGGTGCCCGTTTCTCCAAACTGTGCCTCTTCCTGCTGTTTGTGGTCTCTGAATGTAAGAGGGCTGGTAAATCATGAATGGCCTGAAGTTTCTGGGGGTTCCAAGGCAGGGAAGAGTCAGAGTTCTGTCCTTAAATGTCAGGATAGGTATTGTTAAGGGACACTAGCAGTGATGGCCTTAAGGGCTACAGTAGCTCACCTGCCAGCAAGCATCAGAGTGGGCCTGCAGGTTCTGAGGGCAGTGACAAGACCTTGCATGCCCAGACCTTCCACGCATGAAGGTTCAGCAATGCAGCTTGGGTCCCATGTGACACAGAACCTTGTTTATAATCACGTGATAATCTGTCAGTTATGGGAAGTGTTGCCTTGGCCATGCCTGGGCTCTGATGAGCCCCAGGCCCTGAAGAAGGGTTGTCTAGTTTGGAGTCTCTGACCCAGTGTGTTCCTGTCTGTCCTCAGAGCCCAAGATGGTGTTCGCCAAGGGGCAGCAGGCACACAGTGAGGTGAAGACAGAGGCAGGCGCCAGTGCCACACTGAGCTGCAAAGTAGCCCAGGCCCAGACTGAGGTGACCTGGTTCAAGGACGGGAAGAAGCTGAACTCTGGCTCGAAGGTCCGAGTGGAGGCCTCGGGCTGCGAGAGGAGGCTGGTGGTGCAGCAGGCGGGCAAGGCGGATGCTGGGGAGTACAGCTGCGAAGCCGGGGGACAGAGGGTCTCCTTCCGTCTGGACGTCACAGGTCAGTTGGTTAGACATTTGACTCTGTTATGGGACAACCCCAGGGGAAGCGGTCCAGTGTGGGCCGGGTGCTGGGTGTGTTGCACAGGCTGCACAAGGGTGTGTATTGGATAATTCTCCACAAGTAATCAGCAACCCCAAGTTCAGAGGCGTGAACAAGAAGTATGCTTTTGTCTCTCTAGTTCATGGGGTAGGAGACAGCATGTGGTCTGTGCTCATGGCTCATTTCTGTCCAGTGTGGTGTTCCTGGGGCTGGGAATCCAAGCTGTGTGCGTGTTTGCATCTGACGTCCTCACTGAGATGGCCTTGAAGGAGGGGGCTGTAGTGGACAAGAGGCCTCTTTTCTAGCAATGGAGCTGACCTCAGTGCTTCTTTGGAAGCCCTCTGCCTCCCTTTGTGGTCTCTCTTGCTTGGCAATAGATTGTCCCTAGACTGGTGGTCTCCATGTGGGCCATGTGGGCCTCTTCTTGAGGTTTCCCTCAGGGTGCAGGATCTCTTGAAACTCTGCTCTGGGAGACCTTAGTGTTACCTCTGTTGTTTGGCCACAGTTAAGAAAAAAATCCCTCCTTGTCCCCAGAGCATACAGAAGGAGACCTTTCTGTGGGCACCACGGTGGAGTGTCCCATTGCACAGGGGTCTGGTCACAGTGGGACTGAACCCTGGGTTACCCTTTCTGACCTTTTAGCAAAAGTCACAAGCTTCCATTCTGTGTCATCTTGTTTCAAATTCTTTCTGCCTCATGGTCACACATGGCTCTGACCGTCACCTTCAACTTTCCAAAGAGGAAGGATATGGAAGGATTAGTGCTCTCTCCCTCTGAGTGTATGTGTGTGTGTGTGTGTGCGCGTGCACACAGGCACTTGTGCATGTCTGTGTACATGCACATGCTAAATTAGTTTTTATTTCTTTGGTTTTGGGGTCCTAGTCCAAACCCATTATCTGTATCAATACACTGACTGAGATGTGTTCCCCACACTCCCCTCTCGTTGTCACACCGCGTCTGGTTTTGTGTTCAGGTCTCTGATACATTTGAGTTCATGCTTGAATAGGGAGAGAGTTAGGACCTTGCTTAACTGGTCACTGTGAACTTTTTTCTGTTTTTGGCGGGTGGGGAGGGAGTCAGACCGTATAGTCTTAGCTGGCCTGGAACTTGATACATAGGGCAGACTAATCTCAAATTTATGGAAATGTATCCATTTCTGCCTCCAAAGTGATGGGATTCAAGGCATGTGCCAGTATGCCTGGAGAATCACTGTAAGCAAAAAGATGCCCACATGTCTGTATACCTACCATATGTATGCAGTACCCGAGGAGAAACACAGAGGGCGGTAGACTCCTGGCGCTGGAGTCACAGGTAGCTGTGCGCTGTCGTGTGTGCTGTGAACGGAACTCCAGTCCTCTGAAGGAGCTGTGCGTGCTTGTAACTGCTGAGCAGTGTACTGTGACGGTTCAGTAAGTTTTAAAACTGGAGATGGAACTCCACTAATCTTGTTCCTTTTTTTCTTTTATAATTGGTTTGTTTTCTTAAAACTTTATTATTTTACATGTATGGGTGTTTTGCCTGAATGTATGTCTGTGAACCACACTTGTGCCTGGTGCCCATGAAGACCAGAACAGGGCATCAGATCCCCAGAACTGGAGTTACGAACACTTGTGAGCTGCAGTGTGGTGCTGAGAACAGAACCCAGACCCTCTGGAAGAGCAGCCAGTGCTTGACCGCTAAGCCACCTCTTTGACTCCTCTTTCTTTGAGAAAAGATTATATTGGTCTTCCAAGTTACTCTGAATTTCTGTTAACTTTAATGTCCCTTCTCAAATTTACCAAGTAAGGATGCATAGTTTACATGGCCACACAGATCAGCTTCAGGAGTACTACCTTTTTAAGACTAGGACTTCAGCTGGGCGGTGGTGGCGCACGCCTTTAATCCCAGCACTCGGGAGGCAGAGGCAGACTTTCCACACATGAAGGTTCAGCAATGCAGCTTGGGTCCCATGTGACACAGACCCCCCCCAAAAAAAAAAAAGACTAGGACTTCAGATCTGTGACTATGGCATGCCTTTCCATTTGTTTATTTATCTGAATATTTTCAGTGATGTTTTCAGCAAATAGGGCTTACTTTTATTTGAGAACTTATCACTAAGTTGTGTATTTTTCTTTTTTTTTTCTTTTCTTTTTTGGTTTTTTGAGACAGGGTTTCTCTGTGGTTTTGGAGCCTGTCCTGGAACTAGCTCTTGTAGACCAGGCTGGTCTCGAACTCACAAAGATCCGCCTGCCTCTGCCTCCCAAGTGCTGGGATTAAAGGCGTGCGCCACCACCGCCCGGCAAGTTGTGTATTTTTCAATGTTACCACTGTGATGGAATTCTTTCCTTAATTCTACCTTAAGAATGTATTTTTTTTTAAATTTCATATATGTACATATCTTTTTTTTTTGAGACAAGGTTTCTCTGTGTAACAGCCTTGGCTGTCTGGAGCTAGCTCTGTAGACCAGGCTGGCCTCGAACTCACCGAGATCCACCTGCCTCTGCCTCCCGAGTGCTGGGATTAAAGGCGTGCGCCACCACTGGAGGGCTGTTATCTAATTTGCTGACACACAGTCATTCACAATGTGTTTTGAGAGCCTTTGTAATTGTGGGAAGTCTGTCTTGATGTTTTCACTTTTATTTTGGATTTTATTAAATCAAGCTATTTCTTTTTTCTTAGTTGAGACAGTGGTTAGTCTGTTCTATTGATCTTTTTCAAAGAACTAACTTTTTATTTATTCCAATATACTCTTTTCTTTCAAAGAAAAGGTTTATTTAAAATTGTCACCGACATTTGTTGCTGGTAGTGTCTGCATGTTTGTGACATCTCTGAGCTGGGCCATAGAGGAGATATTCATCACCATGTGACTGGACAGGGCAGGTCTGTGACTGTTGTCCATGGATGCAACTTTTCCTGAGCAGGACCTGTACACTGAACTTAGCATTACCTCAGGCCTTCACTGAGCTTGCCCAGGTGTGCAGGCCTTTCTGAGCATGGCCACTGTGCTAGGAGATACCAACACACTCCAATGCCCTCTGTGGAATTTCATTCCTTAGCTTTTGGTTAGACTTGTTTGCTACAGTCTGTTCTTCACTGTCCATGGAAGCCTGGAATTCGGCAAAGACTTCCAGTTGCCCTATGGTCCTTCTTTTTTTTTTTTTGGTTTTTCGAGACAGGGTTTCTCTGTGGTTTTGGAGCCTGTCCTGGAACTAGCTCTGTAGACCAGGCTGGTCTCGAACTCACAGAGATCCTCCTGCCTCTGCTTCCCGAGTGCTGGGATTAAAGGCGTGCGCCACCACCGCCTGGCCCTATGGTCCTTCTTGGGAGCAGTGCTCTGCACTGAGAACTCAGAACTAATGGAGACAACCCATGAGTGAAGCTCAGAGACTAAATCCATACATACATCAGATGATGCTGGTTGTCTGGGGGCCTGGTCTGCAGCTGCAACCATACCCCTGGGTTCAAAAGCACACTGGAGTAGAGAGGGCGAGGAACAGTGATATAAAATTTCTCACTTGGCTGTCTGTGACCCAGATTCAGAGATTTTTCTGAACCATGTCTGTTCATCCTCAGATTACTGTAAGCCATTGGCCAACTTCTCTCTCTCTCTCTCTCTCTCTCTCTCTCTCTCTCTCTCTCTCTCTCTCTCCTTCCTTCCTTCCTTTCCTCCTCCTCCTTTTTCTTCTTCCTCTTTTTTGGTGGCACAGGACTAGGGCTAATGCTTCAATTTCTCTTATCATAGAAATGGAAAATGAACATCAAATTTATATTGGAAATGCATTCAAAGCACACACTTATTCTGTTGGGCCATCCCACACACCTGAGAGCATTTGAAGACTCACGGAGGTGTCCACTAAGGGGAGCGGTCCTCTGTTCTTTAGATTTCTGGAGATAGGAAAACATGGAGATGATACATTTAGCTTCTAAGAGGCTAAATGGAGAATTGATTTGGATGAGGGAGATCAAAGGCAAACAGAGCAGGTGTGAGGCTCTTCCTTACTCCAGGAGGTGATGAGGTTAGGAGAGACAGTGACTCTGAACACAGAGAGGAGGCTGAGGTTTGAGAACTGTTGTAGGGGTGAGTGGACCAACACTAAGAGGCATGAAAAATAAGGAAGAGGGAGTTGTGAGGTATAGTGTAGACTTGGGTGACAAGAAACAGAAAAAAACGGTGATCACAGAGGTGCACATGCGCAGGCCGTCGGGAAACACCGACAGGGACAGGTCCAAGTAGACAGGGCGCAGGATGGATGAGGACATGCTGACCACTCTGAAGATCCTCATCATCAGCGAGCGTGGGGTGGGCAAGGCCAGCCTGCTCCTGAGGTTCCCAGATGACACCTTTAATCCAGAACTTGCAGCAACAATAGGTGTCGACTTTAAGGTAAAGTGATTTCAGTGGATGGGAATGAGGCTCAACTTGCTGTGTGGGATCCGGCTGGTCCAGAGCGGTTCAGAGCATTAACCCAGCTGTTACAGGGGCGCACAAGGAGTTATATTAGTTTATGGTGTTCCCAGAGAGACACCTTTGCTAAACTGGAGAATTGGCTAAATGGATTGGAAACGCTCTGTACAAGAGATGACATAGTAAACATACTAGTTGGAAATAAAATTGGTAAGGAAAATCATGACCTTGGTAGAAATGAAGGCCTGAAATTTGCATGCAAGCATTCCGTGTTGTTCATAGAGGCAAGTGCAAAAACCTGTGATGGTGTTCAGTGTACCTTTGAGCGACTTGTTGAAAAGATCATTCAGACTCCTGGGCTGTGGGAAAATGAGGACCAGACGAAGGAGTCAAGCTGTCACACAGGGAAGAGCTGTGGAGGGGAGCCGGTGGTGGTTACTGTTCTGTGCTGTGAACTCTGGGGTTTCTTTCTCTTGCATATTTGATCAGATAGTGACATCTTTCTGCATATAAACTCTCAGCTGCTATTAGGGACCTTGCAGTTTACACATAATTGTTTTTACCACGGCAGTGAGTACTTGCAGGAAACCCCCTCATGGGCTTTCCCAGACGAGATGTTATGGTAAGCATGCACAGTTGGCAGTCTCTAGGGTTTTAAAATATAATGTAAAATAGGTGTCCCTTCATGAGTACATTTGATTTTATGATTTACATTTATCTTGTCATTTTTTTTCTTTTTTTTTAAATTGATTTTTATTGAGCTCTACATTTTTCTCTGCTCCCCTCCCCATCTCTCCCCTCCCCTTCAACTCTCTCCCCATGCTCCCAATTTACTCAGGAGATCTTGTCTTTTTCTACTTCCCATGTAGATTAGATCCATCTATGTCTCTCTTAGGGTCCTCATTGT
>NC_022014.1:39517267-39644609 GCF_000317375.1 Microtus ochrogaster
AGTGAGTACATGTGATAATTGTCTTTCTGGGTCTGGGTTACCTCACTCAAAACGATGTTTTCTAGCTCCATCCATTTGCCTGCAAATTTCAAGAGGTTGTTATTTTTTTCTGCGGTGTAATGCTCCTTATCTTGACATTTTAAAAAAATATCATCTGTCTAGGATGTGTTGCTGAAAGTCTGCTTTTGTTTTCATTTTTGCTTAAATACTCTGATCAATTACTGAATTACTTGGTAGCAGAACTAGAACCATGGGGAGGTAAGCAGAAGTCATCAAGCCTATCCAATTTCCCTCAAGGAGGAACAAAGCCCGATTCACAGCTTTTCCCGGATGCTCGAGAGTCTTAGTGCTAAGTAAAATTCTCAGTTCAGAATGGAGCCCAGGCTGATCCATCACTATAACTCTGTTCTGATGATGCTTCCAAAATAGTATTGATAAGGGAGCTTTAATCCATTGCCCACTTTGGGTACCTGATCCTTGGAGCGATGTTTTAGTTACCATGGCGTCTGGCAGGACGGCAGCGAGGCTTTCTTTCATTTGGGATTCAGAAGGCATGAACTGTATATTGTAACTCCTTTAATACTTCTGATTCTAAAACCTAACATCTTTCCCCACGCCTGTTGGCAGTGTTTGGCCAGTGCCTCGACTGTGGCTTGTGTAATGACTATCTGTATCCTGAGGCTTCTGTAAATGGCTAGTTGCTATTCAAAAACCCATTTCTGTGTTTTGAAGGTGGGGGAGAAAATACTAAGTGATAATTTGAGAAAGGCGGATTGCTTCCAGATTCTGAATGGTAGGGAAATGCTATTGCAATGAGATGGCTGAGAATTTACTGTAACAAGAAGCCAATAGTTTATTAAAAACCTGCTTGTACAGAATAATAAACCTTTTCCACAAAAAAAGAAAAGAAAAAAGAAACAGAAAAACAGTGATGGCATGGTGCCCAAAGTATTGAGGAAAATAACTGTCAGCTACAAATTCCATGGCCTGCTAAGCTGTCATTCAGGAGTGAGGGTAAAATAGCACATGTTCAGGAAGTATCTTTAGAGAGTTTACCATTCATGAAAACTTCCTGAAAGAATTGGCAATGGATATGCTGCTCAGAGTTAAAAACCTTAATCAAAAGCTAACAGAATGGGACCCTTGAGTCACCAGAGTTTGGGAACCAAGGTGAATTTTAACTTAGTTATAGCAACTGTGTGTCCCTGTTTATCTCCAGAGCCCAAGGTGGTGTTCGCCAAAGAGCAGCAGGCTCGCAGCGAGGTGAAGACAGAGGCAGGGGCCAGTGCCACACTGAGCTGCACAGTGGACCAGGCCCAGACTGAGGTGACCTGGTTCAAGGACGGGAAGAAGCTGAGCTCTGGCTCGAAGGTCCGAGTGGAGGCCTCAGGCTGCGAGAGGAGGCTGGTGGTGCAGCAGGCGGGCAAGGCGGATGCTGGGGAGTACAGCTGCGAGGCCGGGGGCCAGAAGGTCTCCTTCCGTCTGGACGTCACAGGTGGGTGTTGTGATACTAAGTTGGCCTTTTGGGGGTTCAGTGCCTGGCTCATGCCCAGGGCTGGCTCTGTGTCTTTGTGTCACACACTGTCTCTTCACGTCCCCCCTTTCTCATCTGCATGTTTAGTGCAGCATCAAGCAGGACACTGACCGGCAAGGGTGTCCCAGGAATGTCCTCTCCTCCCTGGCTACCTGGAGAGATGTTCCCAGGTTGGGGAGTTTCATCTTTGTCATGTTTTTGTTCCTTCCTGGAGCCTTCCTGATGTTGCTTGGGTCCATCTTTTTGACCAGAGTGAGGCCGGGTGACCTCACTTGGGGTCTGAGTCCAGGCTGCATTGTGATGCGTAGTGTGGGGGAACTGTGGTTTCATGCTGGGAGGTGCTCAGACTTCTCCTGGGCACAGTGAGCTCTGTGTCTGGAGGGTGTTCTGCTCTTCTGCTGCCCCATTCAGATCTCTGTGTGACTGTCCTGACCTGGATTGTGTCTCTGAACCTGTGTGTCCCTGTCTGTCCCCAGAGTCCAAGGTGGTGTTTGCCAAGGAGCAGCAGGCTCTCAGTGAGGTGAAGGCAGAGGCAGGCGCAAGTGCCACACTGAGCTGCACGGTGGACCAAGCCCAGACTGAGGTGACCTGGTTCAAGGACGGGAAGAAGCTGAGCTCCAGCTCGAAGGTCCGAGTGGAGGCCTCAGGCTGCGAGAGGAGGCTGGTGGTGCAGCAGGCGGGCAAGGCGGATGCTGGGGAGTACAGCTGCGAGGCTGGGGGACAGAAGGTCTCCTTCCGTCTGGACGTCACAGGTGGGTGCTGAGACACTAAATTAGTTTGCAGATGTTATGAGCCTGGTTATGGCCAGGCAGGCCCTGGTGTCTTTCCACCGAGTATCATCTTTGCCTTTCTCATATCCTTTGCCAATCACATCCCTGCATCTGGTCTAGGTGGCCTGGTCCAGGTGCATTTGGTGCATATGTGTTCAGGTTAGTCAGGGCCTCTTGTGTGCCTCAGGAGGTGTCTTAATGCTATAATGTTCTGTTTTATGTTCTCAGCACCTTCTTAGGTGCCACCAGTGTTGCTCGGTGCCACGGACTCTGGTCCTACTTGTGTGTAGGTCTGAGGCAGCCAGTGTCTGTTTGAGGTCCCCCCCACAGCTCTCTGTAGGCTCACCCTGTCCAGCATGAGCTGTCTTTTAAAGAAAATTTTTATTTCATATTCAGCCAGGGTAAGGAGGAATTTCAGTCACATAATCATATTTGAAACTATATCAACACTGAACCTGGGGCTGCCAGGGTTCCGTTAGGTGTTTTGGAATATTCCCCCGCTGTCCCTGGAACTAATGCAAGATTGAGAACAAGACCTTTCCCAGTTCAAAGACCTTTCTGTGCTTGACCCAGAGACGTAGGCACCAGAAACTCAATGACCACCAAAAGTCAGCCTGAGCCAATGGTTCTTAGTTTGTTTCTTTATGCCAGAGAACATAAGAGATTCGGAGATTCTGATAACTTGTGGGAGCAGCAAAGTGGAAGCAGGTTTTGTTAAGAGAAATTAGGGAAAAGTGAAAGACCTCCCTCCCCACCCCCAAGAGTGAGGGGGGGGATCCCAGAGAGGAAAAGAAATTGAACTTCTTTTGTCTGGAAGGTCTTTTTGTTTGTTTTAAAAGATTTATTTATTTTGTATACAGCATCCTATCTGCAAGTCTGCCTGCAGGCCAGAAGAGGACACCAGATCTCATTACAGATAGTTGTAAGCCACGTCGTGGCTGCTGGGAATTGAACTCAGGACCTCTGAAAGAGCAGCCAGTGCTCTTAACTGAACCATCTCTCCAGCCCTGTCTGGAGGTTTTTTATAGGACTCCTGGCAGAAACTGGGCAGAGACCGAGGCAATTACATTTTAGTCAGCCAATTAGAGAGCCCCATATCCTGATGCCCGATTTCCTGGTCCAATCAGAGAGATCGCCTGCAGTGCCAGTCCAGTTAGGGGACAGAAGCCCCTCCTCTTTCATCTCTGACTCCAGTTTGTACTTATCGACCTATAACTCAGAGCTGGCGACGCTGTCCTCTGACCTTGCAGGTACCTCAAGTTCAGTTAATCACTGTGTGAGTTCTCTGTTCTCACAGCTACCAAGAGGTAACTGATGTTGTTTTTTTTTGCTTATTTTTGGTTTTTCAAGACAGGGTTTCTTTGTGTAGCCCTTGCTGTCCTGGAACTCGCTCTGTAGAGCAGGCTGGCCTCGAACTCACAGAGATCCGTGTGCCTCTGCCTCCCAAGGGCTGGGATTAAAGGTGTACGGCACTACTGTCTGGCACTGCAGTTGTTCTTAGTTAACTTCCAGTCTCTGGATGGTCAGGAGTGACTTTAGCTTTCCCCATGGACTTTTTCTCCTTACCAACCGCACAGCTAGCTCCTGCATTATTAGTTCAGGGTTCCTGGATTCCTTGTGGAACACATGAGGACCTGTGGAGCGGCAGACAGATACCATGTGTGTGTGTGGCCCTGTCCTCGTGCGCACACGTGTGTGTGTGTCCACATGCACATGTGTGTCTATGTGTACGCGTGCGCATGCGTGTGCTCATCCTGCTGGTGCCTGCTAGGCAAGTGCTTTACCACTGTGCTTCCCCCTAGTTCAGGCTGAACTCTTTGATGTGAGAATGTCCCCTCGAATCTGATTTATGCTTGCAGATGAGGACTGAGCAGCTCTTGGGGTGGTGGCTCACTTGTCAGCACCGAGTTACTGTTATAAAGTAGTGTCTAGTCCATAGTCCTTCACCAGTGACTCTGCCCTGCCTTAACTGCCCCTGAAGCTGCGGGCGGGATGTGTGGATGAACTGTGGTTTAATGCTGAGAGGTTTGAGGGAGTTCATCCCCCCCCCCCCCTTTCCGGTAGCCTGACCCAGGCCTTTTCTCCATGTGACTTTCATAACTCAAATGGTTTCTGATGTTGTCTGTTCTCAGAGCCCAAGGTGGTGTTCGCCAAGGAGCAGCAGACATGCAGCGAGGTGAAGACAGAGGCAGGGGCCAATGCTACACTGAGCTGCAAAGTGGCCCAGGCCCAGACTGAGGTGACCTGGTTCAAGGACGGGAAGAAGCTGAGCTCTGGCTCAAAGGTTCGAGTGGAGGCCTCGGGCTGTGAGAGGAGGCTGGTGGTGCAGCAGGCGGGCAAGGCGGATGCTGGGGAGTACAGCTGCGAGGCCGGGGGCCAGAAGGTCTCCTTCCGTCTGGACGTCACAGGTGGGTTTTTCCTCCCTCCCTTCCTCCCTCCTTCCTCCCTTTTTTCGTGTTCTGTAGTGTGCATATCCGGCATTAGGGTGAGACACTACCTTGTGACCTATTTTCCCAGCTTCACCTATAGTCACTGCTCGCAATTGCTGGTCTCTTTCGGGTGCCTTGGTTTTGTGAAGTGCATCATATTTGTAAAAGGTTTTGAACTTCTCAGCAATTCTACGAGAAAGAATCCTGACTATTCCCATTTTAAGGTGGGCACAGAGGAGCTTTGACTTGCTAAGCCAGATTATTACAGAGCCAAGGTTTGGGTCAGCGTTAGTTTCCCCCTAAAGACCTCTGCCCCCTGGCGTCTGCTACAGTGGGTCTCCTGGTGTGTGGCTTCTCGAAACTTCTGTTTGAAAATACTGATTTTTGGCAGTTGTGCTGGTTGGTTTTATGTCAGCTTGACATAAGCCGGAGTCATTTGGGAGGAAGGATTGTAAGTTGAGAAAATGTCTCCATAAGACTGGCTTCTAGGCAGGTCTGTGGTGCATTTTCTTAAACAGTGGCCTCCCAGCCCACTGTATGCAGTGCCACCGCTGGGCAAGTGGCCTTGGGTGTGTAAGAAAGCAGGTTGGCATGGGAAGCAGGTGCACAAATAAATCCTCTTCTGCAATTCAGAGCTGATTGTCCAGTATGAGCTTTGGTACCCAAGGCGGCTCAACAGGGATGCCTGTGGATGAAGTTTGAACATGAGGCTGGAGTGGAAGATCCCTTGGATGGATGCTTGTTTCAGTGTAGCACTGGCGTATGCTACACACAGATTAGCATTCTGAGCAATTAGGGAGGAACATGGCATGAACTCATTTTCAGAGAAAAGGGGCATCAGCAAGTGAGAGCAGACCTGCTTTAGGAGGATTCCTAAGGTACATTGTTTGAAGGAATTGCCAGAGGTCCTCTGGTGGAGAACTTCAGAGTTGTCCTAGGTGTGTGTTTGATTCAAAGAGAGATGAGAGAATAGAAGAATCATAGGCTGATAGCACAACTGGAGTAAAGACCTTTCTTTGAGAGGTTACATGTGTGACAACGGGTGTAAGAATATGAAAGGGGCGGCCAGAGTCACAGGAGCCCTTCCAGGGACAGATGGCAGATGGGACAAAACAGCCATGACCAAGAATCCCCACAACAGAAAGACATAAACCCCCAGGCTCAAGATGATCCAGCCCCCAATATGAAGCAAACCATACAAGGTCCTGACTGGAACACTTCTGTCTTAATCAGGGTGTCGGGTGGTCACACATATGCTTCTCTCTGCTTAGTTACGATCCTCTGTGCTCCCGACCCACTAATCTTACGTTGTAGTACACATAAGGACTGCCAGTACCACCGGAAGTAGGTGTGCTTTTAACTGTTGCATTTTCCAGCATTATCATTTCTGTTTGATTGAACAGAATCTATGGATTCTTGTGCACACACGCGTGCGTGCACACACACACAATACACACATACATTTTGGTGTTGAATCCAAGGCCTTTTACAACCTACTTACATCTTCCACCATTGAGCTCTATCCTCACCACGTCACCACGTTTGGGTTTATTCCTTCTATGACTGCACCCTTGTCTGACAGTATACTGAATGCTGTTGCTGCTCCTGAAAGGGCAGCCCCATGACCCACCCATGTCCCACTAGACCTCACCATTTTTGCAGTTGGGGGCTTTTCTCATATCCATTCCTGTCCTGGTGTGACAGAATTCTTTTATTGACTTAGACACATTTGATGTTCCGACAGCTGATTGTGCTGATATCCTCCAGTCCCTCTATTTGCTGGGTGCTCCAGGCTTTGTCTTTGAGGCCACCAACCAGCTCCCAATACATGACACAGAGTCTTCTTATTAGTTTGAATGCTCAGCCTAGCTCAGGCTTGTTTCTGGCTGGCTCTTTTAACTTAAATTAATCCGTTTCTCTTTATGTACTTTTGCCTCAGGGATTTTTACCTTTTTTCCCTGTATGTCTTACTTTTCTTGCTTCTTCCATGTCTGTCTGTCTGGTGACTGCCTGGCTGACTTTGGCTGACAGGCTCCGGAAGTCTCCCTTTCTCCCCCACCTTCTCTCCTCTTTCCTTTTCCAGATTCCTCATCCTATTTATTCCCTCTGCCTACCCCACCCCACCTAGCCTTTCTCCTGCCTAGCTGTTGGCTGTTCAGTTCTCTTTTTTTTTTGATTTATTTATTTTTAATTATGTATACAATATTCTGTCTGCATGTATGCCTGAAGGCCAGAAGAGGGCACCAGACCTCATTACAGATGGTTGTGAGCCACCATGTGGTTGCTGGGAATTGAACTCAGGACCTTTGGAAAAACAGGCAATGCTCTTAACCGCTGAGCCATCTCTCCAGCCCCTGTTCAGCTCTTTAGTAGACCAATCAGGTGCCTTAGGCAGATAAGGTGGCAACAGATCTTTACATAACTAAACAAATGGAGCACAAACAAATGTAACACTTTTTTTCCTTTTTTCTTTTTCTGACTTTTCTTCCTTCCTTCCTTCCTTCCTTCCTTCCTTCCTTCCTTCCTTCCTTCCTTCCTTCCTTCCTTCCTTCCGACAGGATTTCTCTGTGTGTCTCTGGTTGTCTTGGAACTAACTCTGTAGACCAGGCTGGCTTCGAATTCACAGAGATCCATCTGTCTCTGCCTCCCTGAGTGCTGGGCACCTACTTTCTTGCTCACAGTTCCTACCAATGGTGTAGATCTTTTGTATGTCAATGTTCTACTTGTCTGGCTGCACACCAAGGTCCCTGGCTGTGCGTGCCTTAGATACCACTCACCACCAAGTCTAGGTCACCTGCTTCCTTTACTGTGCCAGCTCTGATAACAACCTTGTTTCATGGATGTGTGCACCTTCATCTTCATGGTATAAGTTTGTGCCCCGCCCATGAGACAGTGAAGTGTGAGCCTCTGTGGTTCACTGCCTTCCTAGCTTTGGTTGCCCCTCAGGAGGCCCTCTGCTAACCTTGCCTGTGGAGGTAGTTGAATAAATCAGCGAGGTGCTTCCCCAGCCTGGGATCGCATTTTCTCTTCACCTGCATTTTTTCCACATAACATGTGACTTTGAAGATTTTATGCTAATGAAAAATTATAGCATTTCCTATGTAAATTGTCTTAATAAAATATTCATTTAGAATTTAATGTAATTAAATTGCCTTTGCAATTCATGGACAAATCATTTTAATTTTAAATGAAAGCATCTTACAGATGCAGAAGTGAGCAGAATCATGGGAGCTGGTGCTATATGACTATGACATAGGTTCTGATTAGAGACGGATGAAGCATGCACAGGTTAAGAACATGGATGATAGCAGGCATGGGGTGGGAGATGGAGAACCTGTTAATAGAGCAGTGTCCCTTAAAGCCGGAGAGCCCTTTGTGCTGATTCCATCACCAAAAGTGTAGCCAAGGATGGTCTTAAGACACTCATATTTTTATTTATGTGATGTATATGCCTTGTACGGGTATGTGCGTATGAGTGTAGAGAGGGTGTTGCATCCCCTGCAGCTGGAGTCATGGGCAGTTGTGAGCCACCCAACATGGGTAATTAGTTACTTTTCTACCTCTATGACAAAACACCGCAAGACATACTCATAAAGAAAGCATTTAATTGGACCATCGTGGTGGGGCAGTGTGGCAGCAAGCAGCAGGCGTGTTGGCTGGAGCAGCTGAGAACTTACCTTGATCTTCAAGCAGGAGGCGAAGCAAGGGAGTCATGCAGGGAAGGGTTGGAGACTTTTGTAACCTCAAAGTCTGCCAGCAACACCAAGATTTCTCCAAGACCAAATCTCCTAATCCTTCCCCAAAAGACCTTCCACCAATTGGGGACCAAGTATTCAATCCTGAGGGGGGGGTGCATTCTCCGTCAAACCACCTCAGTGGGTGTAAGAGCAGTTTGAGTTCCTCACCACTGAGCCATCGCCATGGACACTAAGTATGTTTATAGCAGCTTTATTGGTTGTATCTCCAGGTGAACGGCCCAAATGAGCTGTAAGAAAGAATGGGAAAGTCGTTCAGTTACGGTTTTTATGTGGTATAACCCATGGACTGGTACATAACCCCTATGCTGGTGCATGTAGCAGCGTAAAGGAACAAGCTTCCTGTTTTAAAGACAGACTCTCACTATGTAGCCCTGACTGACCTGGAACTCACTGTGTAGTCCAGGCTGCTCCTGTCTCCCCAGTTAAAGTAGTGTACCACAATCCCTCACCTAATGAAGAAATGCTACGTATCATGGATGGGTCCTTCAGACAAGCCAAACGAAAGCACACAAACTCGCCAGAATATAACAAAAATAAACGCGATGAAGAATTTGTTGTTGGGTGATTTTCCATCATGTGGGTACCACAGAGTACAGTCACACAAATGGAGACAGCTCTAATGTTGCTGGGTAAAACTACCTTAAGGGACCATCATCGTAATTTTGGGGTCCGCCACTGAGTGGAGCAACACTATAGAGCATATAACTGGCCCAACAGGTGTGAACTCAGAGCCCAGGCAGAGGCTCTATGTGTGTGTGCCTACACCTGTGTATGTATCTGAGTGTGTGTATGTTTGTGTTTGTGTGTATGTGTTGTGTGTGAGCTTTTTGTACTTCTCTCTCTCTCTCTCTCTCTCTCTCTCTCTCTCTCTGCCTGCCTATGTAGTGACAGTCTGTAGATGGGGAGCTACAGACATGCTCTGTTTGTTCATAGGTTTCAGTTCTGTGCAGAGAGAGAGGTCCATATGAGGTTCACTGAGCTGAATAGATGCTTGTGCATACTTTATGTATGGATAAAACCAGCAGAGAATGAGGCTATAGTTCTCAGAGCACACAGTGTGCCAGCTCTGGGATGTATCACAGAGCAATGGGATCTACCGCAAACATGGCAGAGACACAAAGGTAGAGAGCTGGAATAGCCCAGCCACTTTCTTCTGGATCTTGAGTCAGGATAACTTCCAAATGCATATTTGAGCCACCGAGACAAGACACTGTATCTGTGAAGACAGTCACTGGACACCTGACATCCATGACTCCAAGGACACAATTTATGGAACCTTGCAGAATTGGTGTCTGTGAAGTAGGTAACATTGTCTCTCTCCCTATGTGCCTCTCCTTGTCTTCAGAGCCCAAGGTGGTGTTTGCCAAGGAGCAGCAGGCTCGCAGTGAGGTGAAGGCAGAGGCAGGGGCCAGTGCCACTCTGAGCTGCACAGTGGACCAGGCCCAGACTGAGGTGACCTGGTTCAAGGATGGGAAGAAGCTGAGCTCAAGCTTGAAGGTTCAAGTGGAGGCCTCGGGCTGCGAGAGGAGGCTGGTGGTGCAGCAGGCGGGCAAGGCAGATGCTGGGGAGTACAGCTGTGAGGCGGGGGGCCAGAAGGTCTCCTTCCGTCTGGATGTCACAGGTGGGTGCCAGGGTTGTGCTTAGTGGGCTATTCCAGGACATTTCAGGTATCTTGGGGTGGTATTCTCCCTGTCCTTAGACCTCAGTGTTTGTTTGTCTCAGGGTTCTGGAAGCCCTTGTTGGCCATATCATAATTCCCATGAGACCATGAATGTGTGTCCAACCCTCTCCACCCTGTCCTTGAGTTTTGGAAAAGGCCACACACCGTAGCCACTCTTTCCTGCTTGATTTTATTGCATTTTACTGTCTTGCACTTCCTCTCCGCTGTGGTCCAGAAAGATGTGGGTTTCTGGTTTGGGACTGAGGTGGCTGTTCCTCCCAACTGTGCCTCCTCCTGCTGTTTGTGGTGTCTGAATGTAAGAGGGCTGGGAAGCCATGGATGGCCTGAAGTTTCTGGGGGTTCCAAGGCAGGGAAGAGTCAGAGTTCTGTCCTTAAATGTCAGGATAGGTATTGTTTAGGGACACCAGCAGTGATGGCCTTAAGGGCTACAGTAGCTCACCTGCCAGCAAGCATCAGAGTGGGCCTGCAGGTTCTTAAGGCAGTGACAAGACCTTGCATGCCCAGGCCTTCCACGCATGAAGGTTCAGCAATGCAGCTTGGGTCTCATGTGACACAGAACCTTGTTTATAATCACATGATGATCTTTCAATTATGGGAAGTGTTGCCTTGGCCATGCCTGGGCTCTGATGAGCCCCAGGCCCTGGAGAAGGGTTATGTATAGTCTGCGGTCACTGACCTTGTGCATCCCTATCTGTCCACAGAGCCCAAGGTGGTGTTTGCCAAAGAGCAGCAGTCACGCAGCGAGGTGAAGGCAGAGGCAGGCGCCAGTGCTACGCTGAGCTGCAAAGTGGCCCAGGCCCAGACTGAGGTGACCTGGTTCAAGGACGGGAAGAAGCTGAGCTCTGGCTTGAAGGTTCGAGTGGAGGCTTCAGGCTGCGAGAGGAGGCTGGTGGTGCAGCAGGCGGGCAAGGCGGATGCTGGGGAGTACAGCTGCGAGGCCGGGGGCCAGAAGGTCTCCTTCCGTCTGGATGTCACAGGTCAGTGCTTATCTGTCAAGGTGGCTTGTTTGCAGGTGGTGGGAAATTCCCTGATGACCCCAGTGGTCCTAGTGTTTTTCCCCTTAGAAAAACTATCTGTGCATATGGCTTCCTTTCCAGTTGAACTACTTGCTTTATGCTGGAATGTGTGTGTGAGAGAACAAGGGGCTTGGGTCCCACAGTCCCTTTGGAGGGTACAATCCCAGTGATCTAGTGTCTCACAAGACCCCTAAATACTAAATTTTCCACCACCTCCCAGAGGCACAGTCTGGGAACCAAGCCTCTAACAGGTGGGCCTTTAAGGAGCATTTCTGATTTAAACAGTAGATCCAAAGAAGAAAACAGAGATCCTTTGCTGCACCACGGGTCAGCCTATGCTAAAAACATGTAAAGAAGACATGGGTGTCTCAGTGCAGGGATTGGCAACCAGACTGAAGGAGCAGACGGCAGAGCTCAGAGTGGATTCCTGAGCAATGGATTCCCCACCCCCACCCCGCCTACATCTCTCCTCTCCCCTCTGGGACTCATGGAACAGCTGCAGACAGTATGATTGTTTCATGAGAGATTATGAGAGATTATTCAACCATACTGAGGAGAAAACACTGGACCAGTGATCACCACATACAAACCCAACTATAGTTGGGTTCCAGACTTAGAATAGAAAGAGAAGCACAGAATCCTCAAAGTGACATGCAGGTATTCCTGTGACTTTACTTATAGACTGAATTCATCATTGTGAACATACTTAACATATAACGATCTACAGAGTGACAATGAGGTGCAGAGTGGGGTCTGATAACATGTCAATGATGCGCACTGGTCAAACTTGGGCAGTCTGTGTTTCCAGTTCCTTTGATGCTTATCGTGTTTTTGTTGGAAACATTCAACGTCTTCTCATGTAGTTATCATGAAGTACTTAGGTTGTTCTGTACTGTACAGGTGAACACCAGAATTATGGGATGTCTGTATGTGCCAATAGAATAAATGTACACTCTGGAACACACACACACTTACACACACGCACACACATACTCTTACACACACACACACACACATACACACTGGGGATGGAATACAGAGCTCTGTGCATGCAAGGCACAGCTCTACTGCTGAGCAACCTCGGTGCCCAGGAACAAGAGAACAAACACAGTGACCACCATAAAACACACATGAATACTTTGAAACTGAAAACTGAGTTAGGTCTTGTGAGATGGTCCAGCAGGTTTGGATGAGCTGGGTGAGCAAGCCTCGGGACCCTGGTTCAATCCACGTAAGTGTGAAAGAAGAGAACATACCTACAATGTCGTCTGGCCTCCACCCGAGAGCTGTGTGTGACCCTCCTGGCCATGTCACATACAGCAGTAATACTAACTGAAAAGTTAGTGCCCAGAGACTCAGCAGAGCCTACCAGAAGCGGCGAGAAGACAGGTAGCAGAAGGGAAGTGTCTGGAGTGTATGCTGTTGTCAGTCCGCTACGGTGAGACTAGGAAATATGGACAGAGATCCTACGGTGGCTGCCTAGAAGAAAGGGTGCTATTGGAGTTAGGCAGAAAATTGGCAGGGAAAAAACTGCCTAGTGACACCAGAAAGGAGTGATGGGGTGTGTGTCAAATTTTGATAGTCACTCTTTTCACTCTGAGTAATACTCCATGGGTTTTGCTACCCCCTGTCATCCATGGTTCTAAAATAAATGGAAAATTCCAGAAATAAGCAGTTCATCAGGTGGAGGCCAAGGTGTCGCTTCACTTCTGTTCCTTTGGTCCATATTTTACTTGATCATGGTCTAGAGCATGGGCTTCTGTTACACTATGTTTCTTAAATTTTTCTATTTTATTACTAGTTATGATTTTTTTGGGAGGAGGGGTTTAGTCAGACTCTTTCTACATCACCCTGGCTGTCCTGGAACTCACTAGGTAGGCCAGGTCAGCCTCGAACCCACAGAGATCCGCCTGCCTCTGCCTCCCAGGTGCTGGGATTAAAGGCGTGTACTACAGCACCCAGATTTTTAATTTTTTTTATTTTTTGAGACAAGGTCTTACTATGCAGTCTTGAATGGCCTTGGTAGGAACTTGCTATGTAGACCAGGCTAGCAGCAAACTCACAGACATCTGCCTTTCTCTTTTTATTGAGTGCTGCGATTAAAGCTGTGCACCACCATGTCTGGTTAACGAGTTTCTTACCAAGCCTAATTTGTTAACTAAACTTTTTCAGGGCCCTCCGGGAAAAAGATCGGCAGTATCTGGTGCTATCTGCATCTGAGGCACCATCTGCAGGTCTTGGGATGTATTCTGGATGGATGAGGGAGCTTGACTTTCCCTGTATTTCGAGGCCCTGGGGTTTGTCCTGAGCACAGAGAGTGCAGGGTCTGGATGACATCTGCTGTCCAGCTGACCCTCCCAGGGTCTTTCCCACTGTGAGCTTGCTGATCTAGATAGTGCTCTGACTTTGTGTCCCCATTTGTCCCCAGAGCCCAAGGTGGTGTTTTCCAAAGAACAGCAAAATTGCAGTGAGGTGAAGGCAGAGGCAGGCGCCAGTGCCATACTGAGCTGCAAAGTGGCCCAGGCCCAGACTGAGGTGACCTGGTTCAAGGACGGGAAGAAGCTGAGCTCTGGCTTGAAGGTTCGAGTGGAGACCTCTGGCTGTGAGAGGAGGCTGGTGGTGCAGCAGGCGGGCCAGGCGGATGCTGGGGAGTACAGCTGTGAGGCCGGGGGCCAGAAGGTCTCCTTCCGTCTGGATGTCACAGGTGGGTGTTGTGATACTAAGTTGGCCTTTTGGGGGTTCAGTGCCTGGCTCATGCCCAGGGCTGGCTCTGTGTCCTTGTGTCACACACTGTCTCTTCACGTCCCCCCTTTCTCATCTGCATGTTTAGTGCAGCATCAAGCAGGACACTGACCGGCAAGGGTGTCCCAGGAATGTCCTCTCCTCCCTGGCTACCTGGAGAGATGTTCCCAGGTTGGGGAGTTTCATCTTTGTCATGTTTTTGTTCCTTCCTGGAACCTTCCTGATGTTGCTTGGGTCCATCTTTTTGACCAGAATGAGGCCAGGTGACCTCACTTGGGGTCTGAGTCCAGGCTGCATTGTGATGCGTAGTGTGGGGGAACTGTGGTTTCATGCTGGGAGGTGCTCAGACTTCTCCTGGGCACAGTGAGCTCTGTGTCTGGAAGGTGTTCTGCTCTTCTGCTGCCCCATTCAGATCTCTGTGTGACTGTCCTGACCTGGATTGTGTCTCTGATCCTGTGTGTCCCTGTCTGTCCCCAGAGTCCAAGGTGGTGTTTGCCAAGGAGCAGCAGGCTCGCAGTGAGGTGAAGGCAGAGGCAGGCGCAAGTGCCACACTGAGCTGCACGGTGGCCCAGGCCCAGACTGAGGTGACCTGGTTCAAGGACGGGAAGAAGCTGAGCTCTGGCTCGAAGGTTCGAGTGGAGGCTTCAGGCTGCGAGAGGAGGCTGGTGGTGCAGCAGGCGGGCAAGGCGGATGCTGGGGAGTACAGCTGCGAAGCCAGGGGCCAGAAGGTCTCCTTCCATCTGGACGTCACAGGTGGGTGTTGAGATATCAGTTTGTTTGTGTAGAGATGATGACTGGATCAGGTGCATCGCTGACCTCTGGGTTCTTCCTGTTACACTTTGTCTATTACCATCCTCTGTCCTCCCACATGCTCTCTCGTATCCGTGAGGAAAACAGGCAGGTGTAGGCCTTCTTTACATACCTTGAGTGATGTCATACATGGCGTAGCTAGCTGTGTGTTCCGAGAGCCAGCCCAGCATATTTTGGTTGGTTCTGTTGGAATCAGTTGGTTCTTGGTTGTAAGGTGACCTTGTAACCTTTATCCGCGAGAGTGATGGTTCTTGGATTGAAGGCACTGGAAACTTCCAGGGTCTCTTCCAGAGCCATGTGTGCTTCTCCATAGCCAGAGCTGCCACTTACTCAGGGTAAGGACAAGTCATAGGCCAGGTACTCAGTCACACCTGTAACTGTCTCAGGGCTTTCTTGCTATTCTCAGTTTTTTGTTTCCTGGGCTCCCCTTCACTCCCTTTCCGGGGATTTGGAAGCCAGTCTCCCACACACCTGTCTGTAGGAACCTGCCTGCTGGTGGACGGTTGCACAGCTTGTGTGAAGTGCACAGAGCGGGGAGTGGTCACGTGCTTTGATAGACACATGTCAGGGCAGAATGGGCTTTTTGATCATGTCCTGGGCTCCTGTTGTTTTCCACTAGAACATTCTCATCATCAGCCCTTGGAAGATGATGCACAGAGTTAGTGTGGAGAAGCGCTGATGTGGTGTGCGGCCATGTTTCTGTGAGAGCTGCCACTGACCGGAGTGCTAGGAAAAGCCTCAGTATGTCCCTGGTGGCTGGGTGCCACTGGGCCTCTGACTGGTTGCATAGAGATGGTGAAAACCTCACATATTTTCCTTTTGTTAGGACGCTTAATGCTAAGTCATTGTAGGCTGAACTTCTGCTCTTACCCTGCAGGTTTGTGTTGTGTCCTTGGTGTTCTTAAGAGTTAGTTCCAGGACCCCCACCGCAGATGCAGGATCCTCGGCTGTCCCAGACCTTTATATAAAATGTTGGTGCATTTACGTATAACCAACACACATGTTCTGCACATGTTCTTCTAAGATATATTTCATTTTTTCAAATGATGTGTGTGTGCATGTGTGTGTCTCTGTGGGTATGTGTATGTGAGTGCAGGCACCTGCAGAAACCAAAAGGGGGCATCAGATCCTCTGGAGCTGGAGTTTCAGGTGGTTGTGAGCTGCCCAAACTCAGGTAGTTTGAAAGAGAAGGAAGCATTTTTAACTGCTGAGTCATCTCCCCGTCTGTACACTAAAAAAAACAAAACAAAACAACAACCTGCCACCCCCAAACAAACCAGATTTATTGAGTTTGTGTATATGAATGTTTTGCCTGCATGTATGTACGTGTGCCATGTGCATGCCTGGTGCCCATGGAGTTCAGAAGAGAGCCTCAGATGCCCTGGAGCTGGTAACTGTAAGTCACCGTGTGGCTGCTGGAACCAAACCCGAGTTGTCTGCAGAGCAGCCCGTGCTCTTAACTGCACAGCCATGGGAACCTGTTCTCTCTGGACATCTCAGCTCCTGTCCTGGCTGACGGTATCCATCAGTGTCAGGGCCACCAGCTGCCGTCCATTATCCGGGGACTAATGACAAGAACAAGCCTGTGCTTCTTGTAGATGCCCTTCTGTCCCACCTCCGCATTTTCTGTTTGGTGTCGCTGAATCCGTGATGCAGAGGGCCAACCATACCACCAGTTGTGAACACGGACAACTGTTAAAAAAGCCTGCTGTTTCATTGTTTGAAGAGAATATGACAGCTGATTTCATGGTTTAAAAAACTGGCAAGTTGTGACAGTTTGGCTGATTCCTGGAGAACCATGCCAAAGCTGACAGAAGAAGAAAAACTCAGACAATGCTGTAAGCATTAACTAAATGGAAGCAGGAGTCTAAGAACTGTTTCAGGGGCAGGGTGTGCAGCCAGCAGGGACATCATTCCAGAAGTTCTGGAGACAAATCGTCCTTTACTTATAGAAGCTCGCTTGGGATACAGGAGGAATGCAAGATGGATCATTTTATGCAAACAATGTGACATGCAAACCAAACACGACAGGGAAAAGATGCAGAACTCAAGGCCACATCCACGCCAGGGCTGGATACTGAATGCCTGGTAGAAAATTGCTCTGCAGGAGTTGAAGGCTGTGTGGAAAGGGAGGCCAGGCATGAGGCATTGGCTCAACACAAGGCACAGGTCGGGCTCTGAGAGGGAAATGCACGGAGATCCAGATAGTGCAAGTGGCAGGATTTCATAATATTTAATCTCTTGGGACTAGTGAGGTGGCTGAGGAGGAAGGTGTTTGCTGCCAAGCCTGAGGATCTGATTCCCGGGACCCACATGGTGGGAAGAGAGAACCAACTCCTGCAGGTTGCTCTCTGATCACACTCATGTTGTGGCACACACATGCCTACACACACACACACACACACACACACACACACACAAAATCAATTACCATCTCATCCTGAAAACTCTTCAGTAAAATTCATCATGAATTCTTTACAGAAATCAACACCCCTCCCCTCAACTGTGAAAGACAGAACTGCAGCAAACAGCAGCTAACATCCCACTTCGGGTGAGAGCTTTACCTTTGAAATAGCAACAAGACAATGCAGAGCAGGCCAGTAGGGGTAGAGTTGACTGCCACCAGTTAAGACCATTCCTGAGGCCAGCAGTGTAGTGAGAGCCTTGGGAAGATGCCTCGCAGCTTGCAGGAGACATTGCTCCCTCCAAACTCTGCAGCGAAGCCTTGGAAAGAGAAATTCTACAGAACACACAGGAATGGAAGGTGCACCGTTTTCTTACCTGATGCCCAACAAACGACATTGGAAGCCCAGTGAGGAAAAGGTCGGATATTTCCGAAGGACTATGATCAACACCTGAAGAAGCTACTAGAAACCACAGAAGACTTGATTTCATCCCTAGATCAGGATCTAAACGTATTTGTTTGAGTGTGACAATAATTGACAAACTGATGGCAAAGGTTCTGTGCTCTCTTGAAGATGACCATCTGAGAGCGTTTCCTTCCAGAGATCAGCCCTCATCATAAGGCCAGACTAATAGGACAGTGGAACCAGATGTGGCCATAGGAGAGTAGAGCAGGATGAAAGTGGCTTCTGGACCAGCTCTTGACTGACAGCTGTCATAGGCCCGCCCCTCCTTTCCCGTGGACTAGTGTGAAGCATAGAGCTAGGACCACCTTCCCCTAAGTGCAGTGCACATTTGTTATTAGCCCTGGAAGTCTCCCTGCAAAGCATACGCTGTCGTCAACAGTGAGCTGGGTGACAACCTCAGAGAAAACCAATATGACTGATAGCTGAGTGGGCCACGGCGTTACCATGTGAACCATTTCAGAGCCAGTACGTGAGAACATGGCTTACAGAGAACCAGATGTGTTGCTTCATGAAAATTCTTGATTTAACCAGAACACACACACACACACACACACACACACACACACACACACACACACACACACAGATGGGAGAATACTGACAATAAATGTAGCTGGTGAGAGACTCTGGTACTCAAATACATACAGAACCCCTAGGATCTGAAGACAATGCAGGTATAAATGGGGTCAGCCTGGAACAACGGACCACTGAAGGGGCTGAAAACATCAGGTCTCCACCACAGAGCCTGTGGAGTAGCCATCGAAGGGACAGTCTCCAGAAGAGCTCCTGCAGCAGAGGAAGGGTCTGTGCCTGGTCTGGGTCTATGCTCAGAGGCACCGGGGCTTTTGGGCACAGTGGCTATGGAGTCTGGGTGATGTTCTGCCCTCCAGTGGTACCACTGCCATCAGACTTTCCCCCAGGTGGCCTTCCTGACTTAGTGTCTCTGACTCACTGCATCCCTATCTATTTACAGAGACCAAAGTGGTGTTCGCCAAGGAGCAGCAGGCTCACAGTGAAGTGAAGGCAGAGGCAGGTGCCAGTGCTACGCTGAATTGCGAAGTGGCCCAGGCCCAGACTGAGGTGACCTGGTTCAAGGACGGGAAGAAGCTGAGCTCCAGCTCGAAGGTTCGAGTGGAGGCCTCGGGCTGCGAGAGGAGGCTGGTGGTGCAGCAGGCGGGCAAGGCGGATGCTGGAGAGTACAGCTGCGAGGCCGGGGGCCAGAAGGTCTCCTTCCGTCTGGACGTCACAGGTACCTATTTGGCCTTGTGAGACAGTGGACAGGGGCCTGATTTATCACTTTGACCTTCATCTTTCACAGTTCCCGTCCTTCCTCCTCCCTTGCAACTAGGCTGAGAATGAATACATAGGAGGAAGAGGGCTCCATGTTGTGAGCCTTGAGGGCGTTACTGTGGGGCAATCCAGATTCTCACGTTCCCAGAGCATCTTTGCTGTTCTGTACTGCATCTGGGGCTCTGGCTGGGCCTTGTGCATGCTCTCAATCCTCTCTTACACAAAGAGTATAATCTAAAGCAAATACCACTTAGCCTTTGCTTTCGGTTTGGATAGTGTACTAGGGATCCCCACAGGGTTCCTGCCCTGAACTCAGGGATGGTAAAGGGTGAGTGTCTCCCGCCTCACATTGATGCTGATGCTGGCGCCTGGATCCAGGTCCTCAGGGACAAGTCTGAGACGGACAGACATTTGCCTGTGTGCAGGTGGAGCCTTGGGGACTTAGAGGGTGGGCTGCAATCTCAGCTGGCATCTGGCACTGCCACACTGCAGGGCTCTATTAGATGCCCACATAACTGCTGTCCATGTTTAGACATTGAGAAACAAGCTAGCGTCTTCATGGAAATATCATCATCATCAGTTTTTCTAGACAATTTTTCTTTGTGTAACAGCTCTGGCTGTCTTGGAACTTGCGTTGTAGACCAGGCTGGTTTTTGAACTCACAGAGATCCACCTACCTATGCCTCCTGAGTGCTGGGATTAAAGGTGTGAGCCACCACCGCCCAACAGAAATGTTATTTTAAGAGGCTACCATAAGACGTTTTATGGTAATAAATCTGAAAAGTTGTGACAGTGTGGTCGGTTACTAGCAAACTGTGGAAACGGACATAAAACAATAAATCCCATGTGTTTTTAAATAAGTGGAATAGCAGCCAAATCTTCAAGTAATTTTGTTGGGAAAACCTCAAACAATCCTGGAAAGAGTTATTCCATGATCATGGAGACTTTTTCAGAGACCAGAGAAAGGAAGTGAATCCATAGGTCATTTCATGCAGTCAGCGCACTGACATCCAGATCTGACTGGGAGGGTGGGAAGAGCAGGGACCAAAGATCCATCTGCCGTGAGCGCCACAGTTGAAGTCTATAGACAGGGTTGGGGGAGTGAACTCAGCAGATACAGGAGGCCTTACACTGTGATGAGGGTCATAGTCTTCACATCAAGGCCGAGAAAGTTCTGTCCTCCATTGCCCACGCCGGCTCTTTTCCCTGTGGCCTTTCTGACCCAGACAGTGTCTCTGACCCTGTGTGCCTGTGTCTGTTCTCAGAGCCCAAGGTGGTGTTTGCCAAGGAGCAGCAGGCACGCAGCGAGGTGAAGGCAGAGGCAGGGGCCAGTGCCACACTGAGCTGCACGGTGGCCCAGGCCCAGACTGAGGTGACCTGGTTCAAGGACGGGAAGAAGCTGAGCTCTGGCTCGAAGGTTCGAGTGGAGGCTTCAGGCTGCGAGAGGAGGCTGGTGGTGCAGCAGGCGGGCAAGGCGGATGCTGGGGAGTACAGCTGTGAGGCCGGGGGCCAGAAGGTCTCCTTCCGTCTGGATGTCACAGGTGGGTGTTGCTGTATGAAGTTAGCCTTGTGTGGAGGTGGTGGAGGCTGGCTATGGCTTGGACAGATCCTGGTACTATTCCCTTAGAGAGTGACTTCATTATTACTTTTTAATTATGTATATATGTAGGTGGTATATGCACACGAGTGCAGGTACAAATGAGTCCAGAAGAGGGCAGCATTGGCTCCCCTGGGGCTGGAGGTACAGGCAGCTGTGAGTAGCCCAATTTAGATGCTGGGAACCAAACTCAGGTCCTCTCCAAGAGGATTATGTATTTAACTGCCAAGCATCTTTCCAGCTCTTGCTAGTTCCTCTTTCTACTTGGTCCTTAAGCCCCTCCTTCTGCTTCTGATTTTCCTTCTTTAAGCTGAGCTCAGGGCAGCTTGGAGAGAAGAGAGAGGGCCTCCCGCAGCTTGAATACTGTTTCCATCACTGCATTAGGAACACTCTTCATGTTGTGGGCAGTGTGTCTTGAACAATCCTCCTCAGATCCCCTGGGGACCTCTGCTGAGATGCAGCCAGGTCCTTGGCATCCACCACAGAAGAAAGTCCAGGTTCAGTCAGACTAAAGCAGGATTAGTCAGCTGATTGATGCCGGTAAGAGCAGTAAGACAAGACACATGGAGTGTCAAGTGCAGGCAGAGGAACACAGTTCCTGTTGCTGTGTATGTGATTTGGGGCTCTTGAATTTACTTTATCTGCAATGAAGTTTAAATATTAGCCAAAGAATGTGCTGGTGTATTCCTCTTTTTTTCAAACCCACAGAATTTTGTTTTTGACATCAGAGACTGTCCTACGTGGACTGTGCAGGCTTCCAGCTGGGAGGAAATGCTGGTTAAACTCAAACACTCAGCCAAAGGACTCTCTAGGGACTCACAGGTCACAAGCAGGTGAACTTGAGGCATAGGTCATTGGCTGTTTTCAGAATCTTGTTCTCCATATTTCTCAGAAAGGCAGTATAGGGCCGGGGGTTGGTGGCACACGCCTTTAATCCCAGCACTTGGGAGGCAGGCGGATCTCTGTGAGTTCGAGAACAGCCTGGTCTACAAGAGCTAGTTCCAGGACAGGCTCCAAAACCACAGAGAAACCCTGTCTCAAAAAAAAAAAAAAAAAAAGAAAGGCAGTATAGGGTTTTGTTTGTTTGTTTGCATTTGATCTGATCAGTTTTATCAGAATTTATAGCTGTCAGCCAGTGAAACTCGGGCCTCAGAACCAGAACACTGAGGGACCTTAATTGTCTCTTTCCTCACTTCTACAAAGCTGGGCTTAACCATTCATTTCATAACACCTGCAGCCCAGGTCCCTGATGCTGCGTGGTGGACTCTGGATGCATCTGGCGTGTGGTGGTCCAGATGTCTCTTGAGGGTCAGTCAGACCACCTGCACTCTGTATCTGGCTGGGAGCTCTGGAGGGGAAGGTCACACACTTGAAGTATTTTAATCACCGTTATTGTTATTGCTTGTCTGCGCATGAGCGGGCACGCATGCTACATTATGCGTCAGAGATGAGTTTCGTGGCATCTGTTCTCTCCTCCTACCTTTCTTTGGGCTCCAGGGATCAAATTCGGTTGTCTGGTTTGCAGGGCAAACGCTTTACTCACTGAGCCAGCCCGGCATCCTATACTCTTAAAGAAAGCGCGAGCATTTTCCTCTAGTCTTGTCTGGGATTACTCTACAGCATAGCAACCGGATCCGGGGCCCTCACTGCAGAGCTAGCAATGGATGGAAAGAGCAGAGCCTTGGGCTCTGAGATGCATCCGTGTGTAAACCCATTCCTCCTTCCCGCCCTGGCTTCTAGACCGAGCAAGGAAGGGAGAAGGAACTTTTCATGAGAGTTTTGGGGTATTAAAACACATGGAAAGGAAGAGTTGTCTGCTAGTTCACATCCCAGAGGTCAATTCCAGGTGAACTGGAGACACCAGGGTCCCAGGTAAACCGTAGTCCTGGTGTGTGTTGCTTCAGGTTTTCAGGATAAGGAGAGATTTGTAGGAAACAAGTGCACTAGCCCCAGTGGAGCAACGATGATCCATTTAGCCACATTATGTTAAAAACCAGAGCGAGTAGATGGGGCCGCTGTGTGCAGCTATCGCAAAATAACAGAGGCCGTGCAACTTACAAATCAGTGACTAATGAAGGTTCGGATGGCATGGTACTGGTGTCCTCATGAGGGATCTAATTCCACAAAATGGCGGAGAAGTAGAAAGGAGCCAGGTTAGGAACAGGAGGGGCCAAACACAGGAATATTTGAAGCTCTGCTCTTGTGGGAGGCCATTTGTTCTGTAGACTCAGCCTGTGTCTCCAGATCAGTGTTAACTCATAAGAGAGTGGGGTTCCGATGGTCCAGACCTTCCACTAATTTCTGCCTTGTCAAAAGTTCTCCACCTCAGCGTCACCACATGGGGATCCAGCTTTGCGACCTGTAAACATCTTACCATCTGTAACTGGGATCAGACCCACAGGTTAGACAACGAGAGAGGATAAGTCTGTAATATGTAAACAGACTCCTGAAATAAATGTGAAGAAGCAGTTTTATTGAGAGTAGGGGCTACTTGAGCATCAGCCATGCGGAGGACATGCACACACAGATGGCCAATGACATCACTATGACAGACAGCAGAGGGCCACAGATGGCCCAGGCTCTCCCTTGCAAGGGCTACAACTGACATTACACAGATAGGGAAGGGTGTGGAGCCTTGGGGATTCTCACCTCTGTGAGGCATGGCCTACCAAGTCCCGGGAGACTCTCCATTGTCACTGTGGGACACGTGGTTGTCTTGATTCGCAGCCTGGCCATGGAGGAGTGTAACCTGAGTGACCCTGCAGCAGCGACAGGATATGGAGATAAACCGGGGTTTTGTGTTGAGAAGCCCTGGGCTTCCCTGGACACTGTGTGCAGAAGCTGAGTGATGCTCTGCCCATGTCTTTCCCCATGTGGCCTTCTTGATCTAGACAGTGTTTCTGACCCTGTTTATGTGTCCTTGTCTATCCTCAGAGCCCAAGGTGGTGTTTGCCAAGGAGCAACAGACACGCAGCGAGGTGAAGACAGAGGCAGGGGCCAGTGCCACTCTGAGCTGCAAGGTAGACCAGGCCCAGACCGAGGTGACCTGGTTCAAGGACGGGAAGAAGCTGAGCTCCAGCTCGAAGGTTCGAGTGGAGGCTTCGGGCTGTGAGAGGAGGCTGGTGGTGCAGCAGGCGGGCAAGGCGGATGCTGGGGAGTACAGCTGCGAGGCCGGGGGCCAGAAGGTCTCCTTCCGTCTGGACGTCACAGGTCAGTCCTCTGGGACAGTCCACATGTGTATTCATAATTATTACATCTTTGTCTTCCATTTTGAGTTTTTGAGACAGATTTTTTTCAGTAATTATGGAACTTGTCCTGGAACCTGCTCTGTAGACCAGGCTGGCATAGAACTCACAGAGATCCACCTGCCTCTGCCTCCTGAGTGCTGGGATTAAAGGCATGCGCCACCACTTCCTGGCAAGACATCTTCTTGATGAACTACTCCCTTGACTAAGCTGTAGTGAACTTCTTTGTCCCTCGGGCTAACTTTAGCTTGGAATCTGCTTAGTAGCAAAACTAGCTACCCCTCTCGCCTCCATTTGTTTGACTCCTTCACTCCTAAGTCTGTATTTCCCGGTGAAGCGTGTTTTTTGAACACTACAAATAGTTCCATATTAAGCCAATTATTGACATACTTAAAAATAGCTTTAGATTTATTTATTTTATTTTACATGTGTGAGCATTTTGCTTGAATGTGTATCTGTGCACTGTGTGGATGTCTGGTGCAACTCATATCGAGTTCCAGATGGTTATGAGCCACTGTGTAGATGCTGGAAATTGAGCCTGGATCCTCTGCAATAGCATCAAGTGCTCTCAGCCACTGAGTCATCTCTTTAGTCCCTGGATCTTACTTTTCAACCCAATGCTCTGTTGGGGAGTTAAGATCGTTTATATTTAGGATTATTATTGAGAGGTCTTTTCTGAAGGGAGCATAAAAACCACAGGGCCTTTGACATTAGGCAAAACACTGGAGGGGCAGCATGGAGGAGCAAACACCAATGACCCAAGATTTGAGGTTCCCACTCTCAGGACCAGGCAATAAGGGCCACAGGTAGTCCAGGTTGTCCTCTGAATAGAACAGCTGAGGATGTTTGGAGCGGGCAAGGGAGCGGAGCTTGGGAGACTCTATGAGGACATGTTCTGCACCGTCCTGCGGGAGACTTTCCACTGTCACTGTTGATCAGGTGTTGATCGTGTTCTGAGCCACAGTTCCTCCTCCTCGGAGCTTTGCTCAGACTCTGTTACAGAGGGCCCACTGGAGCAGCCCCTGAATAGGTGGCAGGATGTGTGGGTGAACTGGTTTTGTTCTAAGAGACTCTGGGGCTTCTCCTGGGTATAGCTAGTGAGAGCATGGGGGAGGTTTTGCCTTTCAGCCACCTATTCAGACTCTATCGCTGTGGCCTTCCTGACCTACACAACGTCTTTGACCCTGTGTGCCCTGTCGATTCCTAGAACCCAAGGTGGTGTTCGCCAAGGAACAGCAAACTCGCAGCGAGGTGAAGGCAGAGGCAGGGGCCAGGGCCACTCTGAGCTGCACGGTGGACCAGGCCCAGACTGAGGTGACCTGGTTCAAGGACGGGAAGAAGCTGAGCTCCAGCTCGAAGGTCCAAGTGGAGGCCTCGGGCTGCGAGAGGAGGCTGGTGGTGCAGCAGGCCGGCCAGGCAGATGCTGGGGAGTACAGCTGTGAGGCCGGGGGACAGAAGGTCTCCTTCCGTCTGGATGTCACAGGTGGGTGTTGGAGGGTACTAACCTTACTCATTTGGATCAAATGCTAAGACTAATAACCTGAAGGACCCTGGCTCTTTGGCAGGGAGCTTGCCCTCTGTTTCCACACACAAGGCTTGCTTATGAGAGCAGAAATGAAAGTGATTAAGTCAAGGGAGCCGTCATTATTTCCACGTGGTAGCATTTATTACTCCAAAACATCCCAGGGGTTCCCTGTGTTGCTTTTTGGTTCCCAGGGACATTTGTTGCTCTTCCTCGTGTTTAGGATTAGGATAAGCTAAGGATTAGGCTCTATGAGTGTTCAAGTGTCTGAGGTCCTCCATGCCACAACCCTGCTGAGACAGCCATGTCTAGGGGGCTGACATCTGAACACTAGTTGCCACCTGCTATAACTCTTATGGTCCCTGACAGTTTTCACAAGAAGCACTTCCATTCAATTTAAATAAAGCTAAGAAAATTTGGATTCCCTAACCATAATTGGATTTTCATGCAACAGAAGCTGACTTATTGTGAGTTCAAGTACCTGGCTACTCTGGGTGACACTGCATAACATTTTAAGTGTTTCATTACTAGGAGATGGTTTACAAATAAACATACCAACAAAATAAAACAAGACAACAAAAAGAAAAAAAATCTTGTATCTCTACTGCATTTTACTTTTAGAGAATATGAAACTAGAAAAATAAAGCCATTTGGCTATTTTCTAGAAATTTGTATAAAAAGTGACACAAAACGAAGTAGAAATCTTGAGTAGTCCTAATGTCTTTTTCAAACAGAATCATAAAGACCAATTCATCATAGGAAAGGGCGTTAATACAGGAGCTTGTGGATAATTCATATCATACGTTCCAGAAGGTAATTATTAGTTCCCGTGCTTTATTGCACAGTAAGATGATGATAGTTCATAATAATGTGCAATGCATTTCCAAACAGCTAAGAGGATTTAAAATGTTCTCACCACAAGGAAATGATGAACAGTTGGTGCAGTAAATATGTTAATTACCATGTTTGATTACAATGTAGACAGGTTATTGAAACATTGCATTGCATCCAATAGTTTATTATTTATTGATTAAAAATAAAAAAGAGGAACCAGTCAGATGGGTCACAGGTTCTTTCTTATTCTTTAAAGATTTGTTTATTTATTTAATGCATACCAATGCTCTAGCTGCATGTACAACGTCATGCCAGAAGAAGGCCTCAGATCCCACTATGGATGGTTGTGAGCCACCATGTGGCTGCTGGAAATTGAACTCAGGATTTCTGAAAGAGCAGCCAGTGACTTAACCACTGAGCCATCTTCCCGTCCCTGGGTCAGAGGTTCTTGCCACCAAGTCTGATGGCATGAGAGTTTGATCCCGGGACCGAGTGAGTCAGTCTCTCCTATCTGAGGCCCTAAGACCTCAGTACCTCCACATCAAGGACCAAATTCCTATCGCAGGAACTGTGGGAAACACACAACATCCCAACAAAGCACAGGAGGAAGAATCAGGTGACCGAAGTAATAATGTACCATGTGCTCAAAAATAGTTAGAGAAGAGCATTCCAAATATTTTACCATAGAAAACGTGGAAATGGTTCTTAGTTTTAATTGTCCACTTGGTCCAACCAGGAGTCTCTTGGGAGGAGGCATTGCCCAGAACAGATTGTGTGTGACCACATCTATGAGGAACGGTTTTGGTTGATAATTGATGTGAGAAGATCCAGCCCACTGTTGGTAGCACCATCCCTATGTAGGTGGCCTGGGCTATGTAAAACAGCTAGGCACTGGAGCTAGACAGTGAGCCGCGTTCCTCCGTAGCTTCTGCTCTAGGTCCTGTTCGAGCTTACCCTGTTTTTCCTCAGTGGTCGTTGTGACATAAAAGTGTGAGTGGAAGCCAAATAACCCTTTCCTCTCCAAGTTGCTTTCAGTCATGGTGTTTATCACAGAAAGCAAACCCGAATATGATGGATATTTTATCTAGTTTGTCTTAGCAGTTCCATGCTGTAACATCCATATAACAAGATGCCATATTGTGCCCCATAAACGTGTATGAAAGCTTTTAGATACAGTAGAGGACACTGAGATGGAAATTGTTCTTTGAGGCATTAGGATTTATTTAAACCATGGACAGCTGGGCGGTGGTGGCGCACGCCTTTAATCCCAGCACGCGGGAGGCAGAGGCAGGCGGATCTCTGTGAGTTCGAGACCAGCCTGGTCTACAAGAGCTAGTTCCAGGACAGGCTCCAAAACCACAGAGAAACCCTGTCTCGAAAAAAACCAAAAAAACCCCAAAAAAAACCAACAAAAAAAAAAAAAACCAAACCATGGACAGACAGACAGACAGACAGACATATAAAAAACAGCTTGGTAGGCGCTCTGAAGAGAGTTCAAGCTGTAGTACTGGATACAGACAACATGGTGGATGCTCTGCAGAGGAATCGGGGTCCACATGGCAGAAAGGGGCGTGGTAGAAGGGGGCGTCCCTACTTACAGCTCTTTGAGGAAGAGGAAAGTCTTACAGCAGGTGCCTGCAACCACACAGAGGTAGGAAAAGAACTAGGGGCAGACGGCATGACAACCAACCGCCCCTGGGATGAAGGTGAGAAACCCTGCATCTGCAGTCCCTCAGCTAGCCTCTTACAGACAGTGTCTCAGTGGGGAGCCTGCCAGTGTCTCTGAGAGGGGAAAGCTGCTGGGGAGTGTGGTGGCCCGGCCAGCAGCTGGATTCCTACATACACGTGTATAATGCACAGTTATGATTCCAAGTTAAAATATTAGTAAAACCCAAGTCATTATGTAGAAAGCATTTCTTTCCATTGTCTGGTGGAACACCAGATTTTAAAAGACAACACAAAAAGTCCGTTTCTACTTCTAAATCTAAAAGGGATTCTTTTTTTAAAAAATACATATTTATTATGCATATAGTATTCTGCCTGCATGTATGCCTGCACACCAGAGAGGGCACCAGATCTCATTACAGACGGTTGTGAGCCACCATGTGGCTGCCGGGAATTGAACTCAGGATCTTTGGAAGAGCAGTCAGTGCTCTTACCCTCTGAAACATCTCTCCAGCCCTAAAAGGGATTCTTAAGACATCCATGGAGGAAGAGTTATTACATGTTTTTGGAAGATAGTAAGAAGACCAAAGTGCATAGAAATCCATGGGAGGTGCGAATATATTTATGTCTGATAAAAATCCAAGTGCATGTCTTACTTTAGGGAGTTGGAAGTTAAGAAGATTTGAGGAGACAAGTGTGAACACACAAAGTGGGGTGTCACACAGGTAGCTGCCACACTTGAGAACTCTCATAAACCCAACAAACAGAACAGGAACCATGACCAGAATTGTGAACAAAATAATTGCCTTTTCTTTTATTGGCAGGGGACTTGGCTCACCAGGTAAAGCCACCCACTGCCAAGCCTGGCATATTAAGTTCAATCTCTAGAACCCACATGGTGCGGGAGAACTCTAAATTGTGCTCTAACCTACACACACACACACACACACACACACACACTGTGGAATGTGCGTGCATGTACACACACACAAATACACATTAAGTAAATATAAAAAAGGTAAATCACTTAAAAACACATGTAAACAAGGGTTAGTATAGACAGAAGTGCTAACTTAATAATTTCTGTATTAAAAAATTAGCCCAGGCCGGGCAGTGGTGGCTCACGCCTTTAATCCCAGCACTCGGGAGGCAGAGGCAGGCGGATCTCTGTGAGTTTGAGGCCAGCTGGTCTACAAGAGCTAGTTCCAGGACAGGAACCAAAAGCTACGGAGAAACCCTGTCTCAAAAATCCAAAAAAAAAAAAAAAAAAAGAAAAAAATTAGCCCAGGAACTCACAGCTCACTCAAAGTGAGTGTCAGGTGGCACAAGAGCCAAGTCCCTGAGAGGGTGACTACAGTTGCCTTCGAACATTCTGGGAGTTATCTGTTCTGTGCTTTCTGCTATATCCCCTTAGAGAACAGAAAAGGAAGAAGACCCTTTAGCTCTGCGTATTTAGACAGCACAGCATACTAAAGTCCGGCCAGAAGAGAAGAACTCATATTTTAGGTCAATCTATTATGAATATCAAGGACAGTTTGTGAGACACAGTAGGAGTGAGCTGAACTCAGGACCACCAGGGTCATACCCTGTGAGGAGATTTCTAGCCCAGGAACATCGGTCTGTAATGTTGCAAAATGAGTACAGGCTGACCTTATCTGAGTGACCCAAATGTGAAATTATCTCAATAAGGGCAGAACAAAGGATAAAACTCAGCAATGTGAATTAGAAAGAAGCTTTTGACAAAATTTATCATCGGCCATGCCATAAGATTCGTAACAAATGTCTTTAAGCAGACTGTTTCTAGGCGTGGCCAGCAGTGCTGCGTGCGCATCGAGGGCTGCGGTGCTCTGCTCCGAGATCAGCAGCAGCATGAAGAGGCCAGCTGTCACCACACCCCACAGCATAAGTAGCCAGAACACCCCACAAAAGGCACAAAAGTTAGGAAAAGAATACCCCAACAGAATCATAGAGGGTGACATTTAGTCAAAAGATAAATGAATAGCTTTAGTAACAATTGAGGAAGAATCCTGCACACAAAGGCCAGTGTAAAGTACACCCCTTACCATCTACTAGCAATGAGCATGTTGCAAAACGTGTTTAAAGCTTTAAGTGTTAAAAGGGTCATGTTCATAATACCAAGTCTGATACCACACGTGGAGAGACTGGCTGTGGATCACTAAACATTTTTTGGAGAGACAGCAAGCTCTACACAGATGGATGGAAATAAGATGGATTTTGCAGGTGTCGAGTCACTGTGGGATGGGTTGAAAGTGACTGAATTTCTCAAGTGAGTTACAGCCAGCCCACTTGTGAGGAGAGCTGGTGGTGAAGAGTCGCCGTGTTAGGTACAGGACCACCACAGAGATACTGGATGTCTTTAGTTAGAGAACAGCATGGCTGGAGAGATGATGGCTCTGTGGTCTGGAGCATTTGCTGCACTTCCAGAGCACCCAGTTCAATTCTGAGCACCTACATGGTAGCTCACGGCCATCTGTTAACTCCAGTGTGGTGGGTATATGGTGCCCTCTTCTGGCACCTATCGGTTCTGCATGCATATAGTGCCCTGACAAACATGCAGGCAAAAATACCCCCTCCCACACACAGAGGACAGGATTGTAGCTGATTTATTTGTAATTGTAGAATTGGACAGCTATTTAGTCCAGGGAAAGTTCTGCCCCAGAACACAGGCAGCTTATATTAACAGTCAGAGAAGAGGGAGCCACACATATCAAAGGGAGGTAAGGTGGAGACAGCGGGATTGCTTTCAGCGGGTGCCTGTCTTGTCACAAGAGTAACTTATAGCCTGATCACTTTAAGATAAATTAGAGTTGAACAACAGCAGCACAATCCTCTAGACCAGATTTAATACAAGGAGACAATATTTTCTCAATGCAAGAGTGGTTAACAGATAACAAGAACATATATGCATGCAGAAGGAGGTGTTTTAGTTACTCTTCTGTTGCTGTGAAGAGACACCATGACCAAGGCAACCTCGAAAAGAAATCATTTAATCTGGGGAACACAGAGGATTAGAGTCCATGGCCATCATCATGGGGAGAGTGTGGCAGCAGGCAGGCGTGGCACTGGAACAGTAGTTGAGAGTTTATATGTTATATGCAAGTTGGAGACAGACAGATTGAAACTTGCCCTGGTGTGGGCTTTTGAAACCTCAAAGACACTTCCCGTGACACAGACGCCCCCCAACAAGGCCATGCCCCCTAATCCTTCTCAAACAGTTCCACCAACTGGGAACCAGACATTCCATTATATCAGCCTCTGGGGCCAGCCTCACAGAGAGCATCACAGAGAGCAGTGTCCATCTGCCACCCCCTTAGCTCTCTACATTGGTGTGGAGTTTGTAGAAAGAGACAGCATCTGCACAAACAGCACGTGGACCATCCTACTGTGCGTGGGAAAGACTGTACAGTTAGCATAGCAGCTCAGACCCCATGATCAAATCCAGATGGGCCACAAGAAAAGACAGAAAGTGACAGTGTGAAAGCTGAAGGTGATGTCATGGTTGCTCTAGGGCAGGCACGGGGAGCGTTCCAGGAACGCAGGTGTTCTCATCAAAACCCACGCTGGGTTCTTGGGAGCACGTGGAAACTGAGCACGCTGACTTAGAAGGACCTTTAGCAGAGCCGTGGAGACACTGAGGAAAGCCGAGGGCAGCCCTCTCCCACCGTTAGCCAAGTTAATAACATGTCACCATCCAGTGAACCGAGGCGTGAGCAAGAACCTTGAGTTAGGACAGCACAGTGCACCTGCATATGTGGCCAGAAAGATCAGAGGCTTGCCACCATCGGGACCCGGCAGTAAGGGCCGCGTGTGGTCCAGGCTCCCCTGCAGATGCAGGATCTGGTGATGGTTGAAGCAGGACAGGGCATGTCCTTGTGAGACTCAGACCTTGTGAGAACACACCCTTACACGACCTATGGGAGACCCTTCATTGTCAGGGAGGAGCAAGGGACAAATGTCATGACCCTCAGACTTTCCAGGATGAGCCTAGGAACGGGCACAACAACTCTCCCAGAACAGCCTATGTAGCAGTGGCAAGCTGTGTGCATCTATTTTGGTTCTGTTCTGAGAGGGACCGTGGTTTCCTCTTGGTTCAGCCAATGACAAGCCCGGACAATGCCAGTACTTTCACCCATGCTGCCTTCCTCTTGGATTACATCTCTGACCCCGTGCATCCCTGTCTTTCTCCAGAGCCCAAGGTGGTGTTCGCCAAGGAGCAGCAGGCTCGCAGTGAGGTGAAAGCAGAGGCAGGCGCCAGTGCCACACTGAGCTGCAAAGTGGCCCAGGCCCAGACTGAGGTGACCTGGTTCAAGGACGGGAAGAAGCTGAGCTCTGGCTCGAAGGTCCGAGTGGAGACCTCGGGCTGCGAGAGGAGGCTGGTGGTGCAGCAGGCGGGCAAGGCAGATGCTGGGGAGTACAGCTGTGAGGCCGGGGGCCAGAAGGTCTCCTTCCGTCTGGATGTCACAGGTGGGTGTTGTGATACTAAGTTGGCCTTTTGGGGGTTCAGTGCCTGGCTCATGCCCAGGGCTGGCTCTGTGTCCTTGTGTCACACACTGTCTCTTCACGTCCCCCCTTTCTCATCTGCATGTTTAGTGCAGCATCAAGCAGGACACTGACCGGCAAGGGTGTCCCAGGAATGTCCTCTCCTCCCTGGCTACCTGGAGAGATGTTCCCAGGTTGGGGAGTTTCATCTTTGTCATGTTTTTGTTCCTTCCTGGAGCCTTCCTGATGTTGCTTGGGTCCATCTTTTTGACCAGAGTGAGGCCGGGTGACCTCACTTGGGGTCTGAGTCCAGGCTGCATTGTGATGCGTAGTGTGGGGGAACTGTGGTTTCATGCTGGGAGGTGCTCAGACTTCTACTGGGCACAGTGAGCGCTGTGTCTGGAGGGTGGTCTGCTCTCCTGCTGCCCCATTCAGATCTCTGTGTGACTGTCCTGACCAGGATCGTGTCTCTGATCCTGTGTGTCCCTGTTTGTCCCCAGAGTCCAAGGTGCTGTTTGCCAAGGAGCAGCAGGCTCGCAGTGAGGTGAAGGCAGAGGCAGGGGCCAGTGCCACACTGAGCTGCACGGTGGCCCAGGCCCAGACTGAGGTGACCTGGTTCAAGGACGGGAAGAAGCTGAGCTCCAGCTCGAAGGTCCGAGTGGAGGCCTCGGGCTGCGAGAGGAGGCTGGTGGTGCAGCAGGCGGGCAAGGCGGATGCTGGGGAGTACAGCTGCGAGGCCGGGGGCCAGAAGGTCTCCTTCCGTCTGGATGTCACAGGTGGGTCCTGAGACACTAAGTTGGCCTTGTGGGGGTTCAATGCCTGGCTCATGCCCAGGGGCTCCTTCTGTTTGGCTCTGTCTGTTACACATTGTCTCTTAGTGTCTCTCTTCTCCCTTGTGCTGAGCCTGTCCCGGAATGGGACCGACGTCACCCCATGTGCCACTTTCTGCATGCAGTGTCAGTGTAGAACCAAGAACACAAGGCGAATGGATAAGGAAGGGCCAGTGACCCATGTCTCTGAGCTGTGGGGGTCTTTCTGAAGCAACCGTTATTTTTCTAAGTCAGAATTTTCTGTTTAATATCTTTGAATGAGTTTAATGGGTGTGTGTTTAGGTTTGGGAATGGCTGCGGCACTCATGCCACATCTACAAGCTGTGGAAGACGAGGTGTCTGTCGCAGGAGCAGCTCCACTGGGAAAGCCAGATGCTCCCACAGCACCTTCTTATCAGCTCAGTAACGTGACATTCCCGGCCCGCCCACTGCATGCCTGTGAGCTGACAAGGCTCAAGGGTTGTGGGCAGTGGTGTGTCTCCACACGCTCTGAGGTTTGTTAGTGTAGTGTAGACAAGGGATGAATGGAAGACCCACCAGGATTTTTTTTTTTTTGAAAAATTATTTGAAAGGACTGTGACATCATTTAATGTAGGTAAGTTCCCACAATTTCAATAAACTCTTGGCCAATTCCTGAAAAATGACTATAAAGCTTAAGAAAAACGTCCTAAACCCCCCAAAACTCAAAAAAAAAAACCCAACAACAACCAACTGAATGGTGATAGCACACACCTTTAATCCCAGCCTTTGGGAGGCAGAGGCAGCTGGAAATCTGTGAATTCGAGGACAGCTTGGTCTACAGAGTGAGTTTCAGGACAGCCAAGGGTGTTACACAGAGAAACCCTGTCTCAAAAAACAAAGCCGGGCAATGGTGGCGCACGCCTTTAATCCCAGCACTTGGGAAGCAGAGGCAGGCGGATCTCTGTGAGTTCCAGACCAGCCTCGTCTACAGAGCTAGTTCTAGGACAGGCTCCAAAGTCACAGAGAAACCCTGTCTCAAAAAACCAAAAACCAAAAAACAAACAAAACAAAACAAATCCTAGGGATTCGAATAGTTCTGTAATCTCTTATTTTATATTTATTTTATTTTATGATTTTAATATATGATATATCTATATTTATATACATAATCGCACACATATTGATTTTGCGGGACAGGGCTTCTCTGTATTTCTCTGGCTGTACTAGAACTCACTCTGTAGACCAGGCTGGCCTTGAACTCAGAGATCCTCCTGCCTTTGTCTCCTGAATGCTGGGATTAAAGGTGTGTGCCAGCACCACCTGGCTAATATATTATATGTTGTGTTTGTGTGATATGTATATATATATGGCAAGTGTGTGTGCATGTTCATGTGTGTGAATGTGGGCATGCGTGTGCCATAGTGCATGTGTGGAGGTCAGAGGCCATCCCTGGGTTAAATCCTCTTTAAGGCATAGTCTTTTGTAGTTCACCATGGTGTAGCCAGGCTAGCTGACCCGCAACTTTCCCTGTCTCCCCGTAGGAGCACTGGGGTTACAGATGTGTGCCACTGCATTTGGCTTGCGTGTGGGTCCTGGGGAATCCCAGCTTTGGTCCTCGTGTGTGCTTGACAAGGACTTTATCTGCAGAGTCACCTACCCTAGTATGCTCCTATAGCCTTTTAAAGAAATGCAGCCCTTCTTCAGAGCTTATTCTTATCACAGTGATTCTACCAGAGACTATAAAGGGAATGAGCACTGCCGTGAGCTGCATGTTGACGGGACAGTGTTGACACCGAATGGCAGGCATTCTCTTGTGTGCACTGAAGACGATGTCTGTACAAACGTTTGACAAGGTGAACCGAGCTAAGAGTTAGTGTGCAAGGATGGAGGTTGTCACCCAGGATTGCAAGGTCGGTGAAACACAAAAGTGTGAAAGGGAAGAGCGCAATAAGACTTTTTTAAAGAAAGAGAGAAGACTCTTGTGCATTTAATAAAAACAGAGCAAAGTATTTGCTAAAATTTTGATCATATATCAAAGACAAAGTTTAACGTGCCCTCCTGTTTATTTATTTTAATTTTATGGGTGCATGGGTATTTTGCCTGCATGAATGACGTGTGCTCTACATGTGTGCAATGCCCACTGAAGCCAGAAGAGGGCATCAGATTCTCGGGAACTGGAGTTATAGACAGTTGTTAGATGCCTGTGGGTGCTAGGAATTTAACCTGGGTCCTCTGGATGAACAGCCAGTACTCTTAACTGCTGAGCCATTTCTCCAGCTCAAGAGAGATATTTGTTCCTGATGGCTACCAAAGTGGAGATCTTTTGGTGTTGTCAAAATTGACGTGATGCTTCCAAGGCTCAAGTAGAGCCAAAGGAGTCATGAAGACAGAATACTTCATCTGCTAGATGTCCAAGGTTATTTTGATGCCGTTGTGCTGGAGACAGCTGAACGTCAGTGTAGGTACAGGCAGCAGAGCCAGAAATGGAGTAGGGAACCTGAAAACAGACCCGGCACCAGTCAGGACTCCGCCCTTACTTTGTGTGTGTTTTGACCATGGCCCTGGTTGGAGGCATGAAAAGAAAGTGCCACAGGCAAATGGTGATGCGACCACGCAGCCATCCACATCAGCAGAAAGTGCAGTAGTGATGATGTACTCCCCGCACCAGAAAGATACTGGCCCCCAGCAGCAGCGGACCCAGTGAACACTAGGGGCTGTGTAAGACTCTGGGAGAATATGACAGAACACAGATGCCCTCAGCATGAAGGACAACAGCGCTTTTCCTTTGCCTGAAGCATTGCATCCATGTGACCTATGAGATGCCTTTACGTCATCAGAAGATAGCACTCGAGAGGAAAAAGAAAGGCCCGTGGCTGACAGGAAGACACTAGCTCACAGTACTCAGAGCCTTAGCATGTGAAAATATGTCGTCTGCATAAAAGGCCTGTGAGAAAAGCCTGGCAACACTATTGGTCGCTAAATAAACGTTACACTAAGGGGGACCAAGCACTAACAGCCAAGACCAGACTGGGCTCTTTCTGGAGAGGCATCGGAATAAGGTCTAACCATAGACAGCCAGCCCCTTCCTGACATAGCAGCTGACATCGCTCCTAGCAGGCAAGGGCGTGGGGCCTCAGGGACCCTCAGCCCTCGTGATGTTCTCTGGGCAATGCTATTGGTGGAGTTCTGCTGTCATGGAGGGGTTGAGGCACCTATACTATGGGCCTGCGGTCCTTCCCTCAAGGATGCTTGTCACAGACACTCTGTCAGTGCCCTCCTGCAGTGTTAGTGTCCTATGTGGACGATCTGATTTTTGTTCGTTTTTTGAGACAGGGTTTCTCTGTGTAAAAGCCCTAGCTATTCTGGAACTAGCTCTTATAGACCAGGCTGGCCTCAGACTCACAGAAATCTGCCTGCATCTGCCTCTCGAGTACTGGGCTTAAAGGCGTGTGCCACCACCGCCTGGCAGGATAATCTGATTTTGTACTAAGAGGCCCTGGAGTTCCTCTCCTGGGCATAGCCAGTGCTGAGCGTGGAGGAACTGTCCTCTAGCTGACCCAGCAAAGTTGTTTTCCTGTGTGGCCTTCTTGACCTAGACAATGCCTCTGACTCCATACATCTGTTTGTCCCCAGAGCCCAAGGTCGTGTTTGCCAAGGAACAGCAAACTCGCAGCGAGGTGAAGGCAGAAGCAGGCGCCAGTGCCACACTGAGCTGCACGGTAGACCAGGCCCAGACTGAGGTGACCTGGTTCAAGGACGGGAAGAAGCTGAGCTCCAGCTCGAAGGTTCGAGTGGAGGCCTCGGGCTGTGAGAGGAGGCTGGTGGTGCAGCAGGCGGGCAAGGCGGATGCTGGGGAGTACAGCTGCGAGGCTGGGGGACAGAAGGTCTCCTTCCATCTGGATGTCACAGGTGGGTGTTGTGATAGTAAGCCTTGTGTGGAAGGGATGACTGGCTCATGTCCATGACTGATCCTCTGTGCCTTCTGTTAAGTCTGGTCCCTTAGCTCCTTTGTGCATTAGGCCGTGGTTGACCCTGGCTGACCATGGCTGATCGTGGCTGGCCGTAACTGACTGTGGCTGACCCTATGTTCTCCTGTTACGTAATCTCTTCATGTCTCCTCTCTTCCCATCCCCGTGTTTAGTCCAATGTTGAACAAGACACAGAATGGGAAGGGTGTCCCAGGAAGGTCCTTTCCTTCTTGAGTACCAGGGGAAATTCATCTTGGGCATGCTTTTGTTCCTGCCCGGAGCCTTCCTGATGCTCCTTGGGTCCATCTCGTTGGTGTTGACCAATTAGCAGCAGGCATGTAACCTGGCTGCCTCAGATTCTACTGAGGAGGAAAACAGCTCCAAGCAGACACCGTGCATTCTTTAAGATCCCGGGATAATATCACTACTCTACACAAATGAAAAGCCGCACTTTCGTCTCTGATGGGACCTTGCATTAGTGTATCTTACATCTGACACATGGCAGATGGGAAGATACTGTGAGCACTGCAGGCACCTTAGCATGCAACTACATAAAGAGTATCTAGAACTGACTGCCAATAGGGCAGAAGCAGGTTAGCCATGGAGTTAAGTGTCAACATCCTGGAAGACCACCCCTTAGTGGCCAGAACCAGGAATGGCCCTCCACCTACCTGTGAGGCATCAGGAACTGTAGAGAACCCTCCCGTAGCATAGTGGGATGTGTTCATGAACTGTGGTTTTGTGTCAAGAGGTACTAGGACTTCCTAATCCCTCAAGTATGGAGCCTGGAGGGTGCTCTGTCCTATGGCCCCCATATCCAACCCTTCTTTTCCCTGTGTGATCTTCCTGACCTGGACGGTGTCTCTGATCCTGTGTGTCCCCATCTGTTTCTAGACACCAAGGTGGTGTTTGCCAAGGAGCAGCAGGCTCGCAGCGAGGTGAAGGCAGAGGCAGGGGCCAGTGCCACACTGAGCTGCACGGTAGACCAGGCCCACACTGAGGTGACCTGGTTCAAGGACGGGAAGAAGCTGAGCTCCAGCTCTAAGGTCCGAGTGGAGACCTCAGGCTGCGAGAGGAGGCTGGTGGTGCAGCAAGCGGGCAAGGCAGATGCTGGGGAGTACAGCTGTGAAGCCAGGGGACAGAGGGTCTTTTTCCATCTGGATGTCACAGGTAGGTGTCATTGTGTTCAGGGTAGAGATGCAGCTGACCCCTTCGAGACATGAGGGTTCCTTGTCTGGTTCTCACAGCGCTGTCTCTGTTTTCTTTCACTACTGTCTCCTGCCTTTTACTCTGAGGGCAGAGCCTCTTTCTCATGTATTCCTGATGTCCCCTGTTCCAGTCTGTGCCCCGTCCACCTCCTTCCTCATCACTAGTTCTATTGGGCTGGTCTCTTTCTCCTCCTCCTCCTCTTCTTTTTTTTTTATTTTAAAGATTTATTTATTTATTATGTATACAACATTCTGCCTTGATGTATGCCTGCACACCAGAGGAGGGCACCAGATCGCAGTAGAGATGGTTTTGAGCCACCATGTGGTTGCTGGGAATTGAACTCAGGACCTCTGGAAGAGCAGGCAGTGCTCTTAACATCTGAGCCATCTCTCCAGCCCCCCCCCCTCCTCTTCTTGAGACAGGATTTTTCTGTAGCTTTGGAGCCTGTCCTGAAACTCGCTCTGTAGACCAGGCTGGCCCAGAACTCACAGAGATTCACCTCTTTCTGCCTCCTGAGGGCTGGGATTAAAGGTGTGCACACCACCGCCCGGCATGGGCTGGCTTCAGGTGTAAGAGCTGTTGAACCTCAAGTTCTGGGGAAAGGGCCTTGTGGACCTTCCTGCAGTTCTGAGTCCTTTTGAGCTATCAGGGTTTTGGTCTGAGGTTTAGGAACCTGCTCTTCCCATTGCAGGCCCATGGGCCTTATTTTGGCCTTCGAGTCCTGGTGGTTCAACTGTAGCATGTTGCCATGGTGTTTGTCTGCAGTTGGCTTCTACTGTACCCGCATAGCTGTGCTTGTCCTTAGCGGTGGCTTTGGACAAACCTGCACATCTCCAGCACATGGTTTGTCTAAGTGCAGTTGCTGGCCGAGGCTCTGCCGAACTATCTAGGTCTCCTGCACACCCTCCCTACTTTTGCCAGTACTGTTTTGGCTCCCAGGCTATCTTTTCAGGCAGCTTCTATGACTTCCAGTCTCATCCCAGGTCAGGCCAATCATACCCTGGGCTGCGAGTTGTCTACCCTTCTATGCCATTCTGCCAAGTCTCCCTGGAGGCAGGACTCCTGGGATCTTGGTTGGGACAGTACTGGTGATGATGGCCCTTAGGAGGCATTATGTTCTTGCTGGACACAGAGGGGCAGCATCTAGCACGCATTACTGTTCGAGAGTCATGTGTGTTTGTCCTTTCTTATATGGCTACTTTATTTCTCAGAACCAGAGCCCGAGTCCCAGATTCCAGAGAGACCCAGCCGCAGGGAGCCTCTGGTGGTCAAGGAGCACGAGAACATCGTCCTGACCGCCACTCTGGCCGCACCCTCTGTGGCTGCTGTGACCTGGCTCAAAGACGGTGTGGAGATTCGCCGCAGTAAGCGCCATGAGATCACCAGCCAGGGTGACACCCACACCCTGACCGTGAGAAGTGCACAGGTGCTGGACAGTGCCATCTACAGCTGCCGTGTTGGCAAGGAAGGCCAGGACTTTCCTGTGCAGGTGGAAGGTAAGGAGTCTGGATCTCTTCCAGGGTCCCTGCATCTGCCCCAGAGACAAGTAGGCAGTATCCCAGAGCAGCCCCAGAGTGGAGCTCAGGACACGTGACCATCTACCCAGATCACTGGCTGACACCCTATTCTACCCTCAGAGGTGGCCACCAAGTTCTCCAAACCCTTGGAGCCCGTTGAAGGGGAATTGGGTGGCACTGTGAAGCTGGTCTGTGAGCTGACCCCAGAGCAGGCCGAGGTCGTGTGGCGCTGTGGGAGCACACAGCTGCGGCAGGGCAAGCGCTTCCAGATGACATCGGAGGGACCTAGGCACACCCTGACCGTGTGTGGCCTCCGAGAGGATGACGCAGGGGAGTACGTGTGTGAGAGCCGTGATGACCGAACCAGTGCACGGCTCACTGTCAAAGGTACCCGTGGGTGAGCTCAAGTGGCTTCCTAGGGGAGGGGTCCTTTCGCGTGTCTGCCTCGGGTGCGTCTCTGCGGAGCTTCTCCCGTGGCCCCTGAAGAAGATTTTCCCTCTGCAGTTCCCCGAGTGGTCAAGTTTACATCTGGATTGAGCACCGTGGTTGCAGAGGAGGGCCAAGAGGCCACCTTTCAGTGTGTCGTGTCCCCCAGCGATGCAGCAGTCGTGTGGTACAAGGATGGCACCCAGCTGCTGCCCAGCGAGAAGTTTGTTATGGCACAGAGTGCTGCCACCTGTAGTTTGACCATCTTGGGCCTGACCCTGGAGGATGCTGGTCATGTCACAGTGGAGGCTGAGGGTGCCTCATCTTCTGCCACTCTCCGGGTCCGAGGTGAGCTGGGAGCCGGCAGGACTGTCAGGAGGAGGGGGGGATGATGGGTCAGTGAGACCCACACTGGAGCCTTTGTCCTCCCCATATGTCTTAACATGAGCAGGTGTCCTGGGGCACCGTTAGGGCAGACAACGGGACAGTGGCTGAGGGGTTGTGGAGTGGCCCTACTCAGAAGCCGAAGGCTGGCCGTTGTGGTATCTGCCCATAGTTAGGAGTTCAGCACAGTTGATCACAGACGGGCAGCAGGGCTTGGGATGGGGGGCAGCAGAGATGGGATTGAAGAAACAGCCTTAGCTTCCCCCATAAAATGTATCTATGTAAGGTGTGCAGTTGGGGCCTACCCTGATTGAAGCAGGACTGCTTGCATGCTGGGGTTCTCTGGCCTAGGGTGGGGCCTGAGTAGGCCCCCATGACCAAGATGACCCCTGCCCTTCTTTATCTCAGAGGCACCGGTCCTTTTCAAAAAGAAACTCGAGCCGCAGACGGTGGAGGAGAAGAGCTCCGTGATGCTGGAGGTGGAGCTGACGCGCCCCTGGCCTGAGGTGAAGTGGACACGGAATGCTGTCGTCCTGGCGCCTAGCGAGAATGTGGAAATCCATGCTGAGGGAGCTTGGCACCGCCTGGTGCTGCGCAGCGTGAGCTTCACTGACCGCGGCTTCTATGGCTGTGAGACACCAGATGACAAGAGCCAGGCCAAGCTCAACGTAGAAAGTAAGCCCAGGGTCGGGACCTCAGAGGAAGAGAGGGGTTCTTCCAGAAGTGGGGGCATGGCTTTGTGTCGGCCATGAGGACGGGTGGGATTGTCTTTTGGGGAGACAGGCAGTCCACCCTGGTTCTGGAAAGTGGATCCAAGGAAGGAAGAGATGGAGGAGGAAGTAGAGGGTCAGGCCTGGGGGTCAGCTGGGTTTGATGTAGAGCTGGGTGGAGGTAAGGGCTGGGGGTTAACTCCTGGGGCCTCACTCTGCTCTGTGGCCTCTGGGTGGTCGGCTGAACCCACATCTGTGTCTGAGTCCTGGCTGGTTGGAGGGTCTCAGTTTTCTAGCTCACTGTCCCTCTGACAGTGCGGCAGGTCCGGCTGGTTCGAGGTTTGCAGCCCGTGGAGGCTAAGGAACGGGGCACGGCTTCCATGGATGTGGAGTTGTCTCATGCTGATGTGGAGGGCAGCTGGACTCGAGATGGCCTGCGGCTTCAGCCTGGGCCCGCATGCCACCTGGCCGTACAAGGCCCTGTCCACATCCTCACACTCTCAGCACTGAGGCCACAGGACAGCGGGTTGGTGGCCTTCAGGGCTGAGGGTGTACACACGTCTGCACAGCTGATAGTCACAGGTGAGTAGTGAAGGCTGGCAGCCCCCCTCCCGAGCACGCCTATTTCAGCTCCCTGAGTGGTCCAGGGAGGCAGCTGGGACCAAGTGGAAAGTGGAAAACCCCTGTGTAGCTACAGTTAACCCATAGCATCAGAAAGCGCCTACTAACTCCTCGGCTTCCTTCCCTACCTCCCATCTCAGAGCTGCCAGTGAGCTTCACCCGGCTACTGCAGGATGTGGTGGCCACCCAAAAAGAGAAGGTGACCCTGGAGTGTGAGTTGTCACGGCCTGTGGATGTGCGCTGGCTGAAGGTATTCCTCCCTCCTCCCTGCTTCTCCCTGTGGGCGTCCGGGAGGTGAACCCCTTCTACGGAGACACTCTAGGGCCTGACCAGTCCTCTCTGCCCCACAGGATGGTGTGGAGCTGCGGGCAGGCAAGACTGTGGGCATAGTGGCCCAGGGAGCCTGCAGGAGTCTCGTTATTTACCGGTGTGAGATCGGGGACCAGGGTGTCTATGTGTGTGACGCTCTTGATGCTCAGACGTCGGCCTCTCTGAAGGTGCAGGGTAAGCTCTGGTCAGGGGGGACAGGGAAGGTTGGTAGGTATGAGTAGCGCTGGTATCTCTGGTATCTCTGCTCCCCACAGCCTGATGGCAAACTGGTAGCTTTGCTGGGAGTGGCCTATGCTTCCAGGCACGCCAGCTGTCTCAGTCAGTGTTCTATCACCCTGAAGAGACCCCATGACCATGGCAACTCTTATAAAAGAAAGCATTTAATTAGGGCTGGCTTATAGTTCAGAGGTTTAGTTCATCGTCATGATGAAAGGCATGGTAGGGCACAGACATGGTGCTGAAGAGGTAGCTTAAGAGTTTTACATCCCGATCCACAGGCGGTGGGAAGAGAGAGACACTGGGCCTGGTTTCAAATCAGCATTTGAAACCCCAAAGTCCACCCCCAGTGACACACTTCCTCCAACAAGACCACACCTACCCCAACCAGGCCACACCTACCCCAACAAGGCCACGCCTACCCCAACAAGGCCACATTACCCCAACAAGGCCACACCTACCCCAACAAGGCCACACCTACCCCAACTAGGCCACACCCACCCCAAAAAGGCCATACCTCCTAGTGCCAGGCCCTAAGCATTCACATATAAGAGCCTAGGGGGGCCAGTCTTGTTCAAACCTCCACAACAACCCTCTCTCCCTTCCCCTAGGCCGCAGTGTTCAGATTACGAAGCCACTGGAGGATGTGGAGGTGATGGAGAAAGAGGGTGCCACCTTCTCCTGTGAGGTGTCCCATGATGAGGTTCCTGGCCTATGGTTCCGAGAATCCAGCAAGCTACGGCCCAGTGACAACGTGCGCATCCGGCAGGAAGGTCAGAGGCCTGCAGAGCAGCAGGGTGGGTTTCCCAGGCTGTGCTTCTCTCTCAGTAATACGGAGTGTCCTTTGTCTCCAGGGAGGACGTACACTCTTATCTTCCGAAGGGTACTGGCTGAAGATGCAGGGGAGATCAAATTTGTAGCTGAAAATGCAGAATCAAGAGCCCACCTCCGAGTCAAAGGTGAGGAGGGCTCAGGGGAGGACAGGGACTGGACATGGCAAGCTGGGCCTCACAGACAGCTGGCCTCCCACAGGCCTGGGGTGCCTTAGGACCCCTTCCAGACAAGGAAGCAGTGACTCACGGAGAGGGGAGAGTATGGTCTCCTCAGTGGGAAGAGGAGGTGCAAAGACACCAAGCTCCACTTTGCTGGTGGTCAGTTGTACCCAGCAGATTCTGAGTGGGACGCTTGACTTGGCCACCTGCTGGCCCAGGTGGAAGGCGTGGGCAGCTGGTTTGAAGCAGAAGTCAGTTTCTTGGCTCCTAGCAGGTTGCCAAGGCAAAAACATCCATCCAGGTCACCATCCTGACCTCACTTAACTGTGCCCACAGAGCTGCCTGTGACCCTCCTGCGCCCACTGAGGGACAAGATTGCCATGGAAAAACACCGTGGTGTGCTTGAGTGCCAGGTGTCCCGGGCCAGTGCCCAGGTGCGATGGTTTAAGGGCAGAGTTGAGCTGCAGTCTGGGCCCAAGTATGAGTTGGTCAGTGACGGCCTTTACCGTAAGCTGGTCATCAATGACGTGCAGCCTGAGGACGAAGATACCTACACCTGTGATGCCGGTGATGTCAAGACCAGTGCCCAGTTCTTTGTGGAAGGTATGGGATGAAGGGGTGGACGGTCCTCCTGGGTTTCGGGGAGAGGATTTGCGGTTTCTGTGGCTTTCCCTGGGGATTCTGGAGGCTGCCATGCCATCTCAGACAGATGGGGAAGGATGTTTAGCCACGTGGTAGAGAGAGATAAGAAGGGACAGACAGCTTGTAGGACGGGGAGACTGGTCCCTCTGGCTGAGTTTCGCTGATGACCAGCTCCTCATCCACAGAGCAATCCATCACCATTGTGCGAGGCCTGCAGGACGTGACCGTTATGGAGCCCGCCCCAGCCTGGTTTGAATGCGAGACCTCCATCCCTTCCGTGAGGCCACCCAAGTGGCTCCTTGGTAAGACTGTCCTCCAGGCGGGGGGCAACGTGGGCCTGGAGCAAGACGGCACGGTGCACCGGCTGACGCTGCACAAGACCTGTTCCACCATGACTGGGCCTGTGCACTTTACCATCGGCAAGTCCCGCTCCTCGGCCCAGCTGCTTGTCTCAGGTTAGCATACTGTCTGGAGCGCAGCTCGGAGATGGGGGTGGTCTTAGTCTATGGCCGTGGGTGGGTCATGGCTTGGGGAAAGACAAAGGAACAGTGGCCAAGCACAGGTGGCCTGGGCTGAAGCAATCAGGCTTGGGCTCAAGGCTGTGGGTGGACACTACTCAGTGGATTGACAGCATGTGGAGCAGAACACGGGTCCTGGGTCGTACATGGGTGGTTAGTAGGAGTTGACTTTGGGAGTGGGGATATGGTCAGAGGCCTGAAAAGTGGGATATAGGTACTCAGGCACGGCAGGGCTTTGGGGCAGGGCAGCATGGGGTGTGTGGGCAGTGAGGGGCTTGTGCTGCACACTCCCAAGGGAGGTGACCAGGCACATTGTAGGGGCTGTGCTTGCAAACAGGTTAGCGCCTAGGCTAGGCAGGGCGGTCTGGATACTTGCAGCTCCCAGCCCTTCCTTTGCGTTGTTCTCTCCAGACATTCCCATGGTATTGGCACGGCCACTGGAACCCAAAGCAGGGCGTGAGCTGCAGTCGGTAGTCCTGTCTTGTGACTTCAGGCCGGCCCCCAAGGCTGTGCAGTGGTATAAGGGGGACACGCCTCTGGCCCCGTCCGAAAAGTTCAAGATGGTGCTGGAGGGCCAGATGGCCGAGCTGCGTATACTCCGGCTCACTCCAGCGGATGCTGGGCTCTATCGGTGCCAGGCGGGTAATGCCCAGAGCAGTGCCGAGGTTACTGTGGAAGGTAGAGAGCTGGGAAGGAGGGGAGGGTGGTGGACCCCACGCCAGGGCGGGGGGTGGCTGAGAGCACAGTGCTGAGGTGATGGTGGGTGCCTTGTAGCTCGGGAGGTGAAGGTGACTCAGCCTCTGAAGGATGTTGAAGCCACGGAGGAAGGCCGGGCCTGCTTCTCGTGTGAGCTGTCCCATAAGGACGAGGACATCGAATGGTCACTCAATGGGATTCCCCTGTACAACGACAGCTTCCACGAGATCAACCACGAGGGCTGTCTCCACACGCTGGTGCTGAAGTGTGTCCGTCAGGCCGACGCAGGCACCGTGTGTGCCACCTCCCCCAAGGTGTCAGTTTCTGCCCAGCTAGTGGTCAGAGGTGAGGAGTCCTGTGGAGTCTGTGGGGTGTCCCCCCCCCCCCCGGGCAGGCACAGGTTCCCCTCACCGGCCATGTCGTTCCTCTAGCCAAGCCGGTGGTGTTCCTGAAAGCACTGGATGACGTATCTGTAGAAGAGCGTGGCACGCTGGCCCTGCACTGCGAGGTCTCAGACCCTGAGGCACGTGTGATCTGGCGCAAAGATGGCGTGGAGCTGGGTCCCAGTGACAAGTATGACTTCCTACACAAGGCAGGCTCTCGGGGCCTTACGGTACATGACCTGAGCCATGAGGATGCTGGACTGTACACCTGCCACGTGGGCAGTGCGGAGACCCAGTCCAGGGTCAGTGTGCATGGTGAGTGGCTGGGATTGTAATGCAGGATGGCTATCTTAGTTAGGGTTTCTGTTGCTGTGGAGAGAAACCATGACCACGGCAACTCTTATAAAAGCAAACATTTAATTGGGACTGGCTTGCAGTTTCAGGGGTTTAGTCCATTATCTTCATGGCGGGACATGGTGGTGTGTAGGCAGACCTGGTTCTGGAGAGGTTGCTGAGAGTTCTTCATCTTGAGCCACAGGTAGTAGAAGCAGCTGTGTACTGGGCATAGCTTGAGCATATATGAGATCACAGTGACACACTTCCTCCAACAAGACCACATCTCCCAATAGTGCCACTCCCTTTGGGGACCATTTTCTTTCAAACCACCACAGGGTGCTAAGCCTTCTTCCATCCAGAATCTCTAGGCTGCTTTTCAAGCCCGTAAGGCTCTTCTGTGTATCCAGGAGGCACCAAAGACATTGTCTGTAGCACATAGGGCTTAATGTAGCCCTTTGAGGTCCAGGGGCAGGCAGATGGGCTAAGGAACAATTGTCTACGGAGCCTCACAGGGAGCTGGTGTGGATCCATTCAGGTCTCTGGCATTTGCTCTGTACCATGTGCTGGGATTGGGAGGAAATCAGCCAGGCATGTGTGAGACACTAACAGGTGTGACCAGGAGACAAACTGTAAAGGGCTCCCAGGCCAAGGGCGGATGTCCTGTCCTGCAGGTGAACAGGCCTTCAGGCCATCTATGTTCCTGTTCTTTACAGAGCCCCAGAAAGGCCATAGGTTCATAGGTGCTGCCCCACTCAGCCCTGTTATTTCAAAGAGGTAGGTCCCTTTGAGCACATCTCTCTCAGCCTGGCCCCACCTGGCTCTGGCTCAGGTCCGGCATCCTGGCTCGGAGGAGACAGGTTGGCAGCCTGTTCATTCATGATCTCTCTGGGGCTCTGGGATGGCCTTATGGGAAGGGAGCACAGTGAGGTTTTCATAGGACAAGACTTGCTCTCTCTGGAAGGGGTCATTTATGGGGTCCCTGTCCCTCCTCCCTGGCGTTACAAGATGGTTAGAAGCGTGGAGGAGCCTCCTTCTCTCAACCACCTTGATTGACAACTCACAGGTGTCAATCACGCAAACACTAGGCCATGCCAGCTTGAAGCTAGGATTTTGGTGCCAGTTTTGTGATGGTACTCTTTGTTGTCAGGTGTGGAGCTAGGGGACTACTGTTCCCTGAGGTTGACATCCGTGGGCTGACCTGTTTCTTATATCCCACAGATCTGCACGTGGGCATCACCAAGAGGCTAAAGACAGTGGAGGTGCTGGAGGGGGAGAGCTGCAGCTTTGAGTGCATCCTGTCGCATGAGAGCGAGAGTGACCTAGCAGTGTGGACCGTCGGCGGGAAGACAGTGGGTAGTTCTGGCCACTTTCGGACCACTCGCCAGGGCCGCAAATACACTCTGACGGTCAAAGATGCTGCTCTCAGTGATGCAGGGGAGGTGGTCTTCTCGGTGATGGGCCTCACATCCAAGGCCTCGCTCATCGTCAGAGGTGGGTGCTGTGGCTAGGGCCAGGGGCCGGATACCGTGGACTGGGGCACTGTTGGGATGCCTCTAGGGACTGTCTACCTGTCATGGTGGGGACCCAATATAGTGCTGGGGGAATTTTGATTACTGAAGGGAGTCATAGCCCTGCCTGAACATCTTTGAATTTCTAGAGTGAGCTGAGATTCTAGTCTCTCATCCATGGGCTGACTGCCCTCAGTGCGTGTAGCTTACTCAGCCAGTCTGACCCTTAAATTGAGGTCAGAGAGACAGGGAAGAAGCCTATGGTGTCTTGGAGCTGGTGTTCATGGCTGGATCTGCACAGGAACCAGCCAAACTGTGGCCATACCCTTGTATGAGCCTTGAACGAGCTTCCTGTATAGCCCACGCTTTCTAGGTCTCACTGTCACAGTGGGGGCTTTGGGGGCTTCCAGAACTTCTAAGTCTTGAGCCTCTAGTGGTCTAAGGTCCCAGGAGTCAAAGGCTGTAGGTTTTGTGACTTTGATCTCTCGAGAATGCATGTTCCCAAGTGTCTGCCTATTCGTATCCTGACCCTGGCTGAGGCCGTTTCTAAGAGGTTATTGCAGTCGCGATGTGCCTTAGGTCAAGGCTAGTTCTGCGGCCAAGGGTGTGCCTCATGGGAACCAGCTCTACTTATTTCAGAGAGGCCAGTGGAGATTACAAAGCCCTTGGAGGACCAGCGGGCAACGCTCGGAGAACACGCGACGCTGAGCTGTGAGCTGTCCAGGGCGGGCACCTCTGTGCGTTGGCTGAAGGATGGAAAGGCCATCCGAAAGAGCCAGAAGTACGACCTGCTCAGCGAAGGCATGCGGGCTGTGCTGGTTGTCCGCGAGGCCTCACTCAAGGATTCTGGGGAGTACACCTGTGAGACAGAGGCTTCCAAAAGTACCGCCAGGCTCCTTGTGGGAGGTAAGCACACGACCCTGTCAGCCTCCCCTGTGGCATAGCCTGTGGCCGCCCCCGGGACCTCAGTGGAGGTACCACCTCAGGTCAGCCTGTGTGCTCAGGTTGTGGGGGGACAGAGCCCCTCATCCCTGCCTGTTTTGTCCCTTACCCAGAAAAGGCAAACCGTTTCACGGAGGAGCTGGCTGACCTGCAGGTGGAAGAGAAGGGCACAGCCGTGTTCGCATGCAAGACAGAGCACCCAGCATCTGTCGTGACATGGCGCAAGGGCCTCCTGGAGCTGCGTGCCTCAGGGAAGCATGTCCCCAGCCAGGATGGCTTGACCCTGAAGCTCACCATCAATGCCCTGGAGAGGACAGACAGTGACACCTACACCTGTGACATTGGTCAAGCCCGGACCCAGGCCCGGCTCCTCGTCCATGGTGAGGCAGCCCTAACTTGCATGCTGCTTTTGGTTCCTTCATGGCTGCTCTGGTCTTCTTGATCTGAAGTGGACTCTGGAGGCTCAGAAGTAGTTAGTCATCAGGCCTATGCTTGTTCTGGACCAGCTGAGCCTCAGTTTCTCCATGTCTAAGGGTAGGGCAGATTACCTGGGCATCTCAGGCTTTCCTAGTGTGACCTTCTGTGAAGGAGCTAATGAACTGCCTTCATTTACACAGTGGACACTTTCTGTGTGTTCTTACAGCATCCAGGCCTGTGCTGAGTTCCAGGGTATGTCTTCTGTGTGTGCTTACACACTTGGAGTGTCAGTTATTGTAGAGGGACAGCTTACCGTATTTGTTGGCAACTAAGGAGCCTCTTGTGTTCTCAGTAGAGAACTGACCAATATTGATAGTGTCGGTTTAGAAAGGCTAGAGACAATGTTATTAAAGAACAGTCGTCCTGCTGGGAAGGCATGGCATCGAAATGAAAGCCCAGGGTGCATTCCAGAGCAAGGAGCCATAGACAGGTGGGCATGAGCTGCTTGGGTACAGATCTCAGGGTTCCTGCAGACACGGGGCAGGAGCTGGTGTCTGTGGTTGGTGGGGGTGTCCCTGCTGGGCAGTTGTCTGTCCAGGTCACCTCTTCGGAGTTGCTTCAGAGCTCAAGAAAGTCAAAGACAAACTTTGATACAGTCTGTGCGTATGAAGCACGGGGTGCATGTGGAACAAGAGGGGATCTCTCGGGGCCACGAGAAAGTGTTGTGGATGCCAGGCAGGGTTTTCCCAGGGTTGACAAGAATTCTCTCTGCAGAACTTACAGTACAGTTTGTTGCTGTTTGTTTGCTCTTTGCTTCTTCCGTTTGTTCTCACTTATGAAGCGCCAGTTCCCCTCCACGGTGCAGCGTGAGCGGTTGGCCTCTCGGGTGTGTAGAGAAGGGCAGTGGTGACCAGCCTGGTTAGGAGGGGTGTGCCATGGTGTCGGAACAGAGATGACCCTGGCCCTCCTGGCCGCAGCCCTCACCTGGCTCTGTGATCCTAGCGTGGAGTCCAGGTTGGCATTTAGGGAACTCATCCTGAAGTCTGCCTTCAGGGAATAGTGTTTCTCGTGTGGTGAGAACCCTCTCCATTGATAATTAGAAGTAACAAAGTTTACCCTCTATATTTGCGGGTTCTGCATCTTCAGATCTAGCCTCCTGTTAATAAAAAAAAAAGGAATTGTGTGGCTAGGTAGATGTCCCAGTTGTTAAGGCATTCGCTGTGCAAGCTCTTGAACTTGAGTTTGGATTCCCCAGAGCCCATGGAAATGCAGGTGCTTGGGAAGGTGGAGACGGTAGATCTCAGGTAGTCTAGGTATCAAGACTAGCCATATAAGTGAGCTCTGGATTGACTGAGAGACAGACCCTGCCTCATTGAATTAGATGGGAGAGCTAGTAGGAAGTTTCCTGACATCAGCCTGGAGCCTCTACACGGGTGTGCACATGCATGCATATGTGCTTCTGTACATGCAAACATGCATGCACACACATGCACGCTGCACACACAACTGGGAAAAATATGGCTGTGATGAACACAGACTTTTTTGCTTGTCACTGCTCCCTAAACAGTACGATGTAAAACTGCACCGGTACTTCTATTGCATTGGCTATTAAAAACCAGCTATTAAAAGTGTATCAGCAGATGTATGCAGAGTGCAGACATTTCATCATTCTTTAAATGTGAGACTTGTGTGCCCTCAGATTTTGATATCTGTGGGGGATTCCAGACCAATTCTCCATCAAGACAATGGGAGGTAGAAGTAGGAGGAGCAGAAGTTCAAGATCACAGCAAGTTCAGGGCTAGCCTGGGGTCCATGAGACCCTGCCTCAAAAAAGAAAATCAGTAAATGTAGACCTTAAGTGTAAACCACACAGATGCCTGTGGGTAGAGTAGAGCCATTCTCTGTGTGACAGCCTACTGATCAGAGAAGGGCCCTTTCTCTCAGTGCCATCCAGTATCAGGGTCTTTCAAGAGGAGCCCTACTTCCAAGGTGTGTGTGGGTGCAATCGTGTGTATGTAGGATCCATGTCTATCTACCCCTATTCTTCTCCTTCTTTGTCTTCTTTGAGACAGGGTTTCTCTGTGTAGCCCTGTGTGTCCTGTAACTCTCTCTGTAGACCAGGTTGGCTTCGAACTCATAGAGAACTTCGAACCTCACCTGCCTCTGCCTCCCAAGTGCTAGGATTAAAAGCATGAGCCACCACCAGCAGCAGTGCTACCCTTTTTAATTCAACAATGGAATATTTCTAGGAGTGTACATATTCTCTCCCCTGTGTGTCCGGATCTGAGTGTGTTCATGTGTACCTGAGGACCTAGAGTTCCAGGTGGTGGTGAGCCATCTGATGTAGAATCTTGGAATTGTACTGAAAGAGGTGTACAAGTCTGTGAGACACAGTGTGATCATTGGATGTGTGTTGGCAGCGTGTAGGGATCTGATCAGGCTGCTGGGCATTTCTGTGCTTGAGTAGTTACCATTTCTGTATGTTGTGAAACTTTATGCTTTCCCTCGAGGTCTTTAAAATGTAGGTGAAGTAAGCCAGGCACAGGGAGTCAAATACCACAAATTCTTTATGCTTGTGGATGCTGAAAACCCCATCTCGTGGAAGCAGAGAGGAGAATGGAAGGGACCAGACAGAGAGGGAGGAGGAAGGCTGGAGTCGGTTGACTCTCTGCAGCAGAGTGGGGGTTGGGGAACCACCACCTTTTCTCACCCACCGTTCATCTGTCGATATGAGATTGCCTGCGGTATGACTTGTGCCGTGCTGTGGTGAGCACTGCTGGTGTAAGCGGTTTGGGGAGTGGGTAGTCTATTTGTTGGCAAGCCCAGTTCCGTATGAAGGGCAGGAGAGATTACATGAGCTTCAGCTGGCTGTGGGCCCTCCACCATCTTAGCAAGAGGGCTTCAGAGGGGGATATAGGTTTGGGGTTCAGAGGGTGACCTACAAAGGACTCCTTGGCTCAGATCTGCTTCCCAGTTTCATTGAGGTAAAAAGTAGATCACTTGCTTATGGTCCCACCCAGGGTCTTGGGCGAAGCTGTTTCTCTTGGCACTTAGCCAAGCCTGGCCCTGGGCTGCAGGAGCTCTGAGGTGACCCTTGCCTGGCAGGTCAGAAAGTACGCATTACTGAGGACCTGGAGGACGCTACCGTCCAGGAAGGCTCCTCTGCCAAGTTCTGCTGCCGCATCTCCCCTGCCGACTACAGCCCCGTGCACTGGTTCCTGGATAAGACCCCCTTGCACAGCAATGAACTGAACGAGATCACTGTCCAGCCTGGAGGCTACCACGTGCTCACCCTACGGCAGCTGGCACTCAAGGACTCAGGCACTGTCTACTTCGAGGCGGGTGACCAGCGGACCTCAGCTGCCCTGCGGGTGACTGGTGGGTTTTGTGTCTAAGGGCCATCCATGATGGGGACACTACATGGCCTAGAGAAGCCTTGAAGAGGGGCAGATGACAGCTCTTCCCAAGCTCTGCCTGGTGCCCAGTGTGGTCCCGGGGCGGATGGAGAGGCAAGATTAGCTGTCAATGGCAAGGGGTCTCTCATCCTAGGGGGGTAGCGAATGACATGGGGGAGCACCTCCCATCTCCTAGGACTTGGTTCAGAAGACTGAGTTGTGTCCTTTCAGAATTAATTTCTGAATTCAGTATTTGTGGGTGATGTGATGTGTGCTGTCTTCCTCCAGGATGGGAGCTACACAGAGCCTGCCTTTCTGTCTGGCTCCTGCTTTAGGGCAACAGACAGATACGGGTCCAGGCCTTGTATGATCTACCGTGCTAGTCCTCTCATAGAGGAATCGCAGTCCTAAGCACCTTTGTCTTTTCTCTATCCCCCAGAGAAGCCGAGCGTCTTCTCTAAACCACTCACAGATGTCACAGTCACAGAAGGCGAGGTCCTGACTCTTGTTTGTGAAACCACCTCTCTGGAAAGCTCTGTGCACTGGACCAAAGATGGGAGGACACTGAAGCCATCTGCACGATGCCAACTGAGCTATGAAGGCTGTCGGGCCCAGCTGGTCATCACTGGTACCACCATCCAAGATGGTGGGCGATACAAGTGTGAGCTTGCTGGAGCCACCAGCAGCTCCATTGTCAGGATTCATGGTGAGTGTCAGGTGTCCATGTTTGGGATAAGAATAGAAATATGTCCACAGGAGACAGGGAGTCCCCGGAGCAGATTCTGGTTCCTTTCTGTCGCATGAGGTCTGCTTGTTGGGGTTTCTGTCCTGCCCGGTTCCCATAGTCATTAGGTCCCAAAGAAATGACACAGAGAGTCTACATTAGTGATAAACTGATTGGTCCATGAGCTCAGGCTTCGTATTAACTCTTATAACTTATATAGCCCATTATTCTTATCTATGTTAGCCACATGGCTCAGTACCTTTTAAAGCAGGGCAGGTCACATCCTGCTTCTTTGGTGTCTGGACAGGACTGCAGAAAGAGCTTCCTTCTTCCCAGAAAACTCCTGTTCTCATTGCCCTGCCTCCTTTTCCTGTCTGGTTGTCCCACCTATACTTTCTGCCTAGCTACTGGCCTATCAGTGTTTATTTAAACCCTGATTGACAGAATACAGACAATTCCTCCTGCACCACCTTTCCTTTGCCTCTGCCTGTTATGTGGGGAACTTCACTTCCTTTTGTCTCAGGGTCTCCCACTCTCTTTTGGCCTCCTGACCCCTGCTTGGGGCCCATTCCTGACTTGGCTTTGGTGGACCCCTCTGGAGTCCCTCTTCCTGCCCTGTGGCTTGCCTCTGTCTGGGCTGCCCTAGGCTAGCAGTAACAGATGTCAGCTTGCACAGTAGGAGTCTCTTGTCTACCTGCTGAGTAGGCCGGAAGTAGGAAATCAAGGTTGACTGGCCTTCTGGGGTCTGTCTCCTTGGCTCTCAGATGCCACCTTCTTTGTAACTCCAGGCGCTCGTTCCTCTCTGCTGGTGTTCTAGTTAAGCACACTAGTCTGATGAAATAGGAGTCCATTCTAACAACCTTGTTCGGTTTTATCTCTTTGAAGTCCACACTGTCCAACAGTCACATTCCGAGATTCCCAACTTAGAGCTTCAACATCTAAATTTTCAGGGGATACATTTCTGACTGTAATAATTGCCTTTAATCTGTTCCATACCCACCTTTCCATTTATAAAACTTCAGACCCATCTTTCCAGGAGGTCTTTGGGGTCTTGCCACTGGCATCCACTATCTGAATTGTTCCACGTCTTAGAGCCGATTCTGGACCTCGGGTGGGGTTCTCCTCCAGGAGGCTTAACTGAGTCTGCCTGTTCACAGCTCTACCAGTGCACTTCAGGGAGTCCCTGAAGGATGTGGAGGTACCAGAGGGCAGGGCTGCCACACTGCGCTGCGTGCTGTCGTCCGTGGCTGCGCCTGTGGAGTGGCGTCATGGAGAAGACATTCTGAAGTCCAGCAGCAAGTACAGCCTGCGCCAAGACGGTGCTGTGCTGGAGCTGGTCATCCGAGACCTGCAGCCCCAGGACAGTGGGCAGTATTCCTGCTCCTTTGGGGACCAGACAACTTCAGCCACACTCACAGTGAAGCGTAAGTGCAGCTGGCTGTCCTGTGCTCAGGCTCCAGTGGGAAACTCACTGCAGTGACTCATGCGGTCTTTTGTATCTATCTGTACCTGCTGCAGCCACATCTGCCCAGTTCGTAGGAAGACTGAGAAACAAGGAGGCCACAGAAGGGACCATGGCCACACTACGGTGTGAGCTGACCAAAGAGGCCCCCGTGGAATGGAGGAAGGGGACAGAGACCCTGAGGAATGGGGACAAGTACAGCCTGAAACAGGATGGGGCTGTGTGTGAATTGCAGATTTGTAACCTGGTTGTGGCAGATGCAGGGGAATACATGTGCGTGTGTGGACAGGAGAGGACTTCAGCCACGCTGGCTGTCAAGGGTAAGGACCACACATGGGGTCATGTGGGTCAGTGGTGCTCCAACTCCCCCAGTGCTTTCTCCTTATGTTTGTGCACCTTCTGTTCATCCCACCGTGAATCCCACCCTCCTCTCTGAGTCTTTATATGAGCCAGGAAATACTAGTATGCGCAGCTGGCTTCCCGCTCTTGAGCCCTGGAGGGTTCTGTCCCATTGCTCTGCTGTATTCTGTCTTGTTCCCCATTCTGTCCTATGTCATGTTCTATCCCACAACACTCTATCTGATGTTCCCGTCTGTCTTACTGTTCTAGCTCTGCCTGCCCACTTCATTGGAAGACTCAGAAGCAAGGAAGCCACAGAAGGGGGCACGGCCACACTGCAGTGTGAGCTGAGCAAGGCTGCCCCTGTGGAGTGGAGGAAGGGAGTGGAGACCCTGAGAGATGGGGACAGATACAGCCTGAAGCAGGATGGGGCTGTGTGCGAGCTGCAGATCCGCAGCCTGGCTGTGGAAGATGCTGGGGAGTACTTGTGCATATGTGGGCAGGAGAGGACCTCAGCCACACTGACCATCAGGGGTAAAGACCGTGTGTGTTCCTGTGTGCAGGTGCCCTGTGTGCATGGTCGGCTCTGTGCCTGAGCATTTTCTCCTACCCACCTCCCCTGGTCTTCTATGTCTCATCTTCATCCTGTTAGCTGATATTTATCATGCTTGTTGTATAGGACCTACTTTAGATGCCAGAAAACAATGGAGAATCAGGTCTTTCCCAACTCCAGGAGTGTCCTGGTTGGGATGAGTGTGTGTGTGTGTGTGTGTGTGTGTGTGAAAACAATTACAAAGGTGCAATTATAGGTCCTGAGGGCACACCGGGAGAAGGGCGAGCAGGAAATGGAGGAGTGTCTCACCCGGCAGGAATACAAGAGGGACAGCTTTGACGTTGCCTGAATGGGACGGTGTAGATTCACCATGTGTCAGGCAAGGTTGAGGGCCCACTCCCTAGGAGTCAGATAAAGGTGGGGTCCCATCTTTTGGGAGTCAGGATGGAGGCAAGGGTCCAACATGCACAAGTCAGATGAAGATGAAGGCATACCCTATGGGTATCAGGCAGAGGTAGGCATCTGACCCCTGGGGAGTCAGGTGGAGGCAAGGGCTTGTCCCGTGGTGGTGAGGAGAGGTGAAGACAAGTCTGTGGGGGTGAGCTTGACACTGCTCTCTCTAGGCTTTTCCTGGTCAGTTCCAGGTCTTCCCACTGGAGAGGGGCTTGACGATCCTGCCTCTGGCCACTCTGTGTTCTGTGTTGTACGTGTTGTCTGTGACCACTTTTGTCCACGGCTACAGAGTTTAATTATCTTCTTTGTTACCCCCCCCAGCTGTGTATCCCCCCCAGTTGTAAATAGTACTTCACAGATAGTTAGAGGCCTGGGGAGGGCACTACCGGGAGTAAGGTCACACTGTAGTGTGAACAGAGCAAGGTACCTCCCTGGACATCAGGATATTAGGACATCACAGACAGAGGCTCTCACATATTGAGGCAGATATGATACATGGAACCCTGTAGCCTGGCTGTCATAGATCCTGGGTCCTTATGTATACACCGGCAGCAACACACCTTCCTAGAGTGACTGGCCTGCTGGACCATGCTCCTTAGGCACAGTTGTGCCCAGCCAGGGAACTGGAATTCCTGTCTTGGTGTAACTGGTGACCTAGGAATGAATCAGCTCTCTGTCAGGGGTCCTTGGAGGGCCCGTGCATCCCTGCAGGGAAGCAGATGGAATGCACAGACAATTGTTTGAGGACCCTGGGCATCTTGGAGAGTGAAGATTGAATGAAACTCCCACAGGTGTGAAGCCCTGGGCCTGGCGGGCTCTGCTCTCCTGTGAAGAGCTGACTACTGAGGGCGCTGGTGAGGGCTGGCCATCTTTGTCCAAGCTGTGGCAGGTGGCTTCTGTTATCATCACAAGCATTGGAGACACTTGAATGAAAACCATTTACCATGTAGATGGATCAATGTCAAAACACAGAGACCTGGCGCCGTCACGCATTCAGACATTCCAAGAAATGACAAAGGATGCACCCGAGGCCTGTCCCATGGCTGAAGAGTTAGAGAGAGGTCACAGGAAACCCTTCTCCCTATTCCCATCCACAGGACACACGGTTGATGGCTGAGGTGTAGAGGGTCCTGGCAGCCAGCTGCTTTCAGAACTGGGTTTGTCCCAACAAAGACTAGACCATGATGGATACCTTACCAGGACCTTTCTAGAGAGTGCTTCATCTTCAAAAGCTAGCCCTGGACCACAGTGTCTCGAGGATGCTCCAAGCACGCAGAGCTTGGTGTTCATGAGTTCTCAGTTATGGCCTGGTAGCCAAAGGAAGGCTTCAGCTTTGGCAAACAGGAGCCAATTCGTCCTTCTTCTCTGTGACCACTTCCCACATGGCAGCCAAGGACTTGTTCCTCTCCTTGTTCACTCGTGGACCTTCAACACTGCTCCCTCACACCGGAGAGTTTGCCTGCACCGTGAAGACGGGGCAGAGCCCTGTGGCCACCTATTCTAGGCTGACAGTGCCAGGAAGAGGCCCAGCTAGGCTGTTCCTTCTTCCCAGTCTGTTCTGAGAATTGGGGTTTGCTATGATGAGGGGGCTGGGGTCCAGGCACCCTGTGAGCTCTCCCGGCATCATCAGAATGAGAGCACAAGAACTACGTGGAGTCGTTCACAACCATGACATTCACAACCAATAAAGCCATTGAGCATGGAGTTTGTGTGTGGATCATGGTGGGCACAGAAGCCATGGGGCCAGGAATATTGGAAACGCTTCTGCTGTCCAGTTCCTAGGTGCTCTCTCTAGACCGCCTTATCTTGAGGTGCTCTGTTACTTTGATGCTTCACCAGGGTCAGGATGACTGTTCTCTATGCTGCCCCATCTGTGCTGTTCCCCACGTGTGTCTGCTTGCTTATACATTACTATCTCCAAGGTGTGTTTTACTGTTGTGTGTTGCATCCCATCTTCACCATTCTGTAAGATCCTGATGATCTTTGTGTTGTCCCCAATCCCACAAGCCAAACTCATATGGTCTGAGGCCTGTGGAAATCACAGAATGGGCTGTGGCCACGAGACACAGAGTCTCGACCAAGCAAAGTCCCCTCCTCAGCTTGTCATGCCCGGTGTGTGGCCTGTGTGCAGTCGGGCTTCCTGTTTTCCGTGTCCATCCACATCCAGAGTCTTCCATGTTCTCAGAGAGTGTGATTGTGTCTGTGTCTTTCTGACCTCCCTAGCCCTTCCAGCTAAGTTCACAGACGGTCTGAAGAACGAAGAAGCTACAGAAGGAGCCACGGCTACCCTGAGGTGTGAACTGAGCAAGGCAGCTCCTGTGGTATGGAAGAAAGGAACAAAGACCTTGCAAGATGGAGACAGATATAGCCTGAGTCAGGATGGAGCCCTGTGTAGGCTGCAGATCCTCAGCCTGACCATAGCTGATGCCGGGGAGTACTCATGTGTGTGCGCACAGGAGAAGACCTCAGCCATGCTGGCTGTCAGGGGTAAAGATGGGTGGTTTGGATTTATGTTGTCCCTGTCCTGCCTTCTGTCTTCATGTGTGGCACAGCCCCTGTGTTAGCCACTGTCTCACGCTGATGTCCTTTGAGTATTTTTTTTTTTGCTCAAGTGGATCTTCCTCCTGCTGCTGTCTCTTCCCAGCTCCCTGCCGTCTTCACCATGGGTTCATGAGCTCAGTCGTTCACGCCATGGCTCTTGAGCAATATGTGTGGTTCTTTTTGGGTTCCATGTCCACGCAGAGACCTTGAGAGAGTTTCATGTTCTCTCAGTGCTTGCTTGACCCTTTCCAGGCCTGCCTGCCAAGTTTATAGAAGACTTGAAAAGCCAAGAAGCCACAGAAGGGGAAACAGCAATCTTAAGATGTGAGCTGAGCAAGGCTGCCCCTGTGCAGTGGAGGAAGGGGTCTGAGACCCTGAGGGATGGAGACAGATACAGCCTGAGACAGGATGGAACTGTGTGTGAGCTGCAGATCTGTGGCCTGGCCCTGGTGGACGCTGGGGAGTACTCATGTGTGTGCGGGCAGGAAAAGACCTCAACCACACTGCATATTCGTGGTAAAGATGTGTGGCTGATTGGATCTGTGTCTTGGTGTCTATGGACATGCTGCTCCTCTAGCTCATCCCATATTCTGTCCCTTTGTCTGTGTGTCACCTTTCGTAACTGGATAGAGTCCCAACTTTTTGGGGAACTATATGAAACAGGGAAAAATCACATATGCAGCTTGTGCCGCCATGAGTTAAGTACTACTTTTGTGGTAGAGTCCATGTCCTGTTGTCATCCGGGCTGAGTCATGCCTGCTAAAGTTCTGCAGAGAATGTGGCACCCTTGTGTGTTTCTGGCCCCCTCTGACCATCATGCCAGCTCTATGGAAAGGACCACCGTCCTGACGTTAAGAGGACACGCCATGGAACATAAAATTCATGGCCTGTTCTCAGCACAGCAGCACACGGCCCACCCTCAGGGGCGTTTGTGTATTCTCAGTGTTGTTCGTGTCTCATCCACTTCGTGTGCTCTGAGTGTAACGATTCCTGTGCCTCTCTGACGTTCCTAGCCGTGCCCGCCAAGTTCACAGAGTGTCTGAGGAATGAAGAGGTCACAGAAGGGACCATGGCCATACTGAGGTGCCAGATGAGCAAGGCTACCCCAGTGGAATGGAGGAAGGGAGAAAAGACTCTCAAAGATGGACACAGATTCACCCTGAGGCAGGAAGGGGCCACGTGTGAGCTGCAGATCCGTGGCCTGGCTGTGGAAGATGCTGGGGAGTACTCGTGCGTGTGTGGGCAGGAGAGGACCTCAGCCACACTGAGTGTCAAGGGTAAAGGTCATGTGTGGCTTCCTGAACCTGTGACTTGATGTCTCTATGTTATCTCAGTGCTATGTCTGTTTTTTATATGTGGCACAGCTCCCGTGGTGACATCTGTCCCATAACTGGGGTCATCTGAGTTCTCTACCTTCCTTTTTCCAGGTCTAGGAAATATTTTCATGTTTGTGCCCACCCTACTGCCCTCTCTACACCTCCCTGTGTTCTTGCTTCCTCCCTGTCTGTTCACTGTTCCTGTCAAATCCTTCCAGAATGTGTGGTTTTTGTGTATTCCACGTTGTGCACAGCATGTCCTTCAGATTCCCATGTTCTCAGTCGATGCTTGCTCCTTCCCAGCCCTGCCCGCCAGATTCATAGACGACCTGAGAAGCCAAGAGGCCACGGAAAGCACCACAGTGACACTTAGGTGCCGGATGAGCAAGGCTGCCCCTGTGGAGTGGAGGAAGGGGTCTGAGATCCTGAGCGATGGGGACAGATACAGCCTGAGGCAGGATGGGGCCACGTGTGAGCTGCAGATCCGTGGCCTGGCTGTGGAAGATGCTGGGGAGTACTCGTGCGTGTGTGGGCAGGAGAGGACCTCAGCCACACTGAGTGTCAAGGGTAAAGATCGTGTGTGGCCACCTGAACCCGAGACGTGGTGTCTCCATGTTGTCCCATCGATGCTTCTGTCTCCACACGTGGTTTCCTATGGTGGCCCTGTGATCATCTATTCTGCCCCTTCAGTCATCTTGGCATCTCCACCTATGCTTTCCACATCTGTTCTTGTGTTCACATCCAGGCCACTGCCCTCTCTGTTCCGCTCGAGATCACTGCCTCACCATCTGCACCTTCCATCACATGTTTATGCTGTGTTGCTTTGACTGTGTGTCATTCTTTGTGAGTGTGTGTCCTGTGTGCCGGGTTCTCCAGCTTCGTGTTCTCAGTGAATGCTTGCTCCTTCCCAGCCCTGCCCATCAGATGCATAGAAGACCTGAGAAGCCAAGAGGCCACGGAAGGCACCACGGTGACTCTGAGGTGCCAGATGAGCAAGGCCGCCCCTGTGGAGTGGAGGAAGGGGTCTGAGATCCTGAGAGATGGGGACAGATACAGCCTGAGGCTGGATGGGGCCACGTGTGAGCTGCAGATCCGTGGCCTGGCTGTGGAAGATGCTGGGGAGTACTCGTGCGTGTGTGGGCAGGAGAGGACCTCAGCCATGCTGACTGTAGATGGTAATGACTTTGTGTAGCCACCTGATTGGTCTGCTTTCTCCCATCTCTCCTGTGTAAGCTTTGCCCTCCTATGCCTCTCAGTGTCATCAAGTCGTGCACAGTCCCATGTCTGTGTGATCCATTCTCCCAAACCACATCAGGTTAGCCTAGTCTAGAGCCTGTTCTAGGACATGAACCCAGGGAAAACTAGTACACAGTTGTAGAGGAGGTACTGGCGTATTCCATCAGTGTCGAATGGGAGATCTGTTAGAGCTACTTGCATCTTGCTAAGGCCTGCTGAGACTTTGCGTTCTTTGATTCCAGGCCTGGAGTTGACAGATGTCTGTCCCTTGATGGACGTGCAGAGTAGTGTGTGGTCCTGGCTGGAGGTAGCCAGGCAAGCACTGCTGAAGTTTAACTGTTGCTTTGAGATAACGCCAGGCTCTGAAGGGCTTCTGCCTGAGTCTGCTCATAATTCTGGAGGCTGGAATTCTTTTGTTGAGATATCAGCAGTTTTGTTGTTTCCCCTGAAGGTGTCTCTTCTCTCCGACTCTTCACATGGTCATTCCCTGTGTCTCTGACCTAATAGATGCACATGAGCCACTTTGGACTTGAGTCTAGCCTGACCTCGTTTTGACTCATTATTTACTTAAATGTTCTTGGGAGTGGAGTGACTCCCCGGGACACTGGGGAAATTGCAGCTTCAATGTGTGTGAGGCGGCGGCACAGTTTAGCTCATGTGTAAGTCACTTGCCTATTGCTGTGATTAAAAATGCCATGGCCAAAGCAGCATAAGGAGTTTATTTGGACTTCCAGGTCGAGAGAGATAAGAGTCCATTATGGGAGAGAGCCGTGGCAACAGGCAGTAGGCATGGCAGCAGGAGCAGGAGCCTGGGTTTAAATTTTGACCAGCAAGCATGAGGTGAAAAGAGTGAACTAGAAATTTTATGGCTCTCAAAACCTCTCAAGGTGACAAACTCCAGCAAGGCGGCACCTTTGAAATCTACCCAGACATGGCCACCAACTGGGAACCAAGTGTTCAAATGTCTAAGACTAGAGGGGCTGTGTCATTCAAACCACCATAGCCTGTAACTTTCTACCTTCTGGCCTCCGCAAATCCTTTGCTCTTTTTGCATGTGGCAATGCATTCCTCCGGTTCCTACAGCCTGAGGTCTGTCTCTTCTAAGTGTGATGTTTTAGGTTCCATTCACACGGAGGCACATTTGCCTCTTTCTTATGAAGCTACAGACCCAGGTAGAACCATGATTCTAGAACAATGGGTTCCTTCCCTCAGGTCCCCATCCTTCTCTAGTCTAAGTGGTATTCCATCTGGCTTGACATTCTCAATGTCCTTACTTTCCTGTGAATTCCCAAAGGGTCCTGCACAGCTTTGCTCTCTGTCTGGACTTCTGCAGAGATGACACGGTTAACTGCGTCCTGAGCTTCTCTTCAGAACATACATCCTCATTAGTTTTTAGCAGCATGGGTAGGCTGTAAATTCTCGGAATCTTCCATTCCTTTACCATTTACATTTTAGTTCTTTAGTTTACCTCTGTATTCTCTCACTCTCACTGTAAGCAGAAAGAAGAATCCAGACCATGCCTTGGACACTTTCCCTATAAACCCCCTAAGATAAATGTCCAATTTCAAATTTACAAATTCTGCATCCCACAAGGCACTAGAAGAGAATTTGGCCAAGCTCACTGATGCCGAAGAAGGGTCACCTTCCTTCTTTCTAGTTTTATTACCCCATTTCTTTCTGAGGCCTGACTAGATGTGGAATTAATATCCATATTTCCATTAACAGACCATTCCCAGCAATCTTGATTTTCTTTGATATATACATCAAAAGCCACCCAGCCTCTAGTCATCAATTGCTGCCAGACAGCTCCAGATTCTTAGGTATTTGTTACAATAGTATCCTCAAATATGTGTTGTTTGGGTGACCATCATGCAGAACAGTAGATCAGGACTCTTAGAAGTTAGTTTCCTTCCAGTTCAGAAGGCTGGAGGCCTGTGAGCAGATGGCCAGCAGGGTTGGCCCTTCCAAGGCCTCTCGCTGGCTCCCAGGCAGCTGTTTTTCCCATGATTATCTTATTTATTTATTTATTTATTTATTTATTATGTGTACAATATTCTGTCTGTGTGTATGCCTAAAGGCCAGAAGAGAGCACCAGACCCCATTACAGATGGTTGTGAGCCACCATGTGGTTGCTGGGAATTGAACTCAGGACCTTTGGAAGAGCAGGCAATGCTCTTAACCACTGAGCCATCTCTCCAGCCCATGATCATCTTGTTTGTATCCAGATGTCTTATAAGGACATTATCCCTACTGGATTAAGTACTTGTCTGCATGACTTCATTTAGTATTTTTCTCCTCTCAAGGGCCAAATACACTTATTTTCTGAAGCTGTATCAATTAGACATTTAATATACATTTGGAGGGGCACAGTCAATTACAATATCATCAGGGTGAGCTCTGACCAGTCAGTGGGGAGGACAGCAGGACAGATCCAAGGGTCAAAGGCCCGTCTAGGAGTTCCCAGCTGCAGTCTATCGGACCAGGAGACACCAGCCAGGGAGGTGGCACCATTGGGTGGAGTGTGGTTCTAGTAGTATCAGGACAGGAGCATGAAGTGGAGGAGATAGGGCCTCGTATAAGCTGTCAGGGTGAGTCCAAGCATGGACAGTGCTGGATGGAGGCCCTGGGTGCGTGGGCATCTTATCTATAAGGCTGGAAGGCATCGCAACTGGAAGATGCCTGCCGCGGAGTTCGGTCAGGAAATGTGTTTGCATGCACGATTGATCTCAGATGCCTGGCGTGTCTCCTAGTGATGTGAGGACCACAGGAAGGCGAGTCTGGAATGGTACCCACCTTCCAGTCCACCTGCATCTCAGTAGGCACAGCACAGGAACCTCAGCTCGTACACTTTGATCTGCTCCTTCCCATGATCTCTAGCCCTTCTGCTTCTGATTCCTTCCTGGATACTCAGAAAGTGACCTTCAAAACTTTCATAGAGTTTGATGGCTTCTGTCCACCTGATCCTTCCTAGCCCTGCCCACACGGTTTATTGAAGAGCTGAAGTCCAAGGAGGTCACGGAAGGGTGCACGGCCACTCTGCAATGTCAGCTCAGCAAAAAGACCTCTGTGGAGTGGAAGAAGGGCACAGAGACCCTCAAAGATGGAGACAGATACAAGCTGCAGCAAATGGGAACCATGTGTGAGCTGCAAATCCCTGACCTGACCATGGCAGACGCTGGAGAGTACTCATGCGTGTGTGGGGAGGAAAAGACCGCAGCCATGCTGACCATCAAGGGTAAAGATCTGTGTGGTGGTACCCAAGTCTGCGCATCATCTGCCCGTCACTGCGGGGGATCCATTCCTGCTTCCTTGTTGTGTTACCCAGAAGATAAGAACATCTGCAGCCACTCTCCCACTGCTGTGTGCTGTGTGGGATTTGTGTTGTTGGATCCCGTGTCTCTTGTTCTCACTGTCGTGCCCTGAACCTCAAAGTTCTCTAGGAAATCTGAGGTTCTCCATGCTATTCTATCTTTGACTCTGCATGCCAGGTCCACATGAAATATAGGAGCCAAGGAAGCTGCAGATGGAGCAAGTGCAACTGTGCACAGTCTAGCCTGAGGAATGCCACGCCAAGTTCTCAGCACGCTCACATGTGTCCTTTGGTTGAGTTCTGTGTCTTCTCTGTGTCATCTGTGTCCTGTCTTCCACTTGCTCTGACAGAATGACCATGCCTGTGTCTTTCTGACCTCCCTAGCCCTACCTACCATGTTCACAGAGGGCCTGAAGAATGAAGAAGCCACAGAAGGGACCGTGGTGACTTTGAGGTGCCAGCTGAGCAGAGGAGCCCCAGTGGAGTGGAGGAAGGGAACAAAGATCCTCAGAGATGGAGACAGATACAGTCTGAGACAAAACCAGGCTGTGTGTGAGCTGCAGATCTGTGGTGTGGCTATGGAAGATGCTGGGGAATATTTGTGCCTCTGTGGGCTAGAAAGGACCTCAGCCACACTGAGTGTCAAGGGTAAAGATCATATTTGGTCACCTGAACCTGAGGCGTGGTGTCTCAATGTTATCTTGATGCTATGTCTGTTCCCCCATATGTGACACAGCTTCTGTGATGACCTGTGGCTATCTGTCATGAAACTAGGGTCATCTGGACATCTTCATCACAAGTTCCTTTTGTTGAGGAAATATTCTCATGTTTGTGCCCACCCTACTGCCCTCTCTACACCTCCCTGGGTTCTTGCTCCTCCCAGTCTGTTCACTGTTCCTGTCAATTCCTTTGCCAGAATGTGTGTCTCTTTGTGTATTCCACGTTGTGCACAGCATGTCCTTTGGAGTTCCATGTTCTCAGTCGCTGCTTGGTCATTTCAGCCCTGCCCACCAGATTCATAGACGACCTGAAAAGCCAAGAGGCCACGGAAGGCACCACGGTGACTCTGAGGTGCCAGATGAGCAAGGCCGCCCCTGTGGAGTGGAGGAAGGGGTCTGAGAGCCTGAGAGATGGGGACAGATACAGCCTGAGGCAGGATGGGGCCACGTGTGAGCTGCAGATCCGTGGCCTGGCTGTGGAAGATGCTGGGGAGTACTCGTGCGTGTGTGGGCAAGAGAGGACCTCAGCCACACTGAGTGTCAAGGGTAAAGATCGTGTGTGGCCACCTGAACCTGAGGTGTGGTGTCTCCGTGTTGTCTTATTCTGGGTGATGGCACCTATGGCACAGCCTCTGTGGCAACCCTGTGGCCTTCTGTCCTGTAACTGGAGTTGTTCTGCTTGCTGAAGAGATACTTTCATGTTTTCAGGCATCTCACTGCCCTTTCCGTTCCTCCTGGAGTTTTGCCCCTCATCATCTCCCCCTCCCTCCACTTGTTCTCTGTGGTGGTTTTTGTTCTTTGTGAGTTGTGTGTCCTGTGTGTGCGAGGTTCTCCAGTTTCATGTTCTCAGTGACTTTTTGGTCCTTCCCAGCCCTGCCAGCCAGATTCATAGAAGGTTTGAGAAACCAAGAGGCCTTGGAAGGTACAACAGCCACACTGCAGTGTGAGCTTAGCAAGAAGGCCCCTGTGGTGTGGAGGAAGGGGTCTGAGAGCCTGAGAGATGGGGACAGATACAGCCTGAGGCAGAAAGGGGCCACATGTGAGCTGCAGATCCGTGGCCTGGCTGTAGAAGATGCTGGGGAGTACTCATGCGTGTGTGGGCAGGAGAGGACCTCAGCCACACTGAGCATCACAGGTAAATGAGCTTCCTGTGGCCACGTGATGATTTTGGACTTCTCTTTCTACTCTCTACGTACCCTGTCCTGCTCTACCTCTCCCCACGATGTCCTCTTTCATCTTTTCTGTGATGCTGTGTTTGTCCTGTCTGATCTCAGCCACGGCATTTCCAGGGACTTGGTGTCTGTAACTTACCACTTGTGTCCTCACACTGCCGGACATCATGTTGGGGCCGAGCATGTTATTTTGTGTTCCCAGATATCCTACCCTTTGCCATCTACATTCAGGTTCTGTGTGTCATGCTTAACCAAATATTCTCTTGGTCTGGGGCAAATTGAATGTTCAGAGGTGACATGTGGATCCCCCGGTGGGTCCTGGACCCCGCAGAATGGGGTCGTGTTCCTGGTGTGGCTCTGTGAAGCCCAATGACTAATGTATCTTAAAGTCTCCAGAACATGGAGGCCAGAGCCCTGCCTGATCTTGAGAGGACTGGCTATTTCCTGGGGTCTATGGGACACACTGTGCCCGAGTATCAGAGCGACCATTCCAGCAGCCAGGGAAGAGCTAAGCTATGCTCTGAGGTCTGGTCTAAGGCTGTGATCTTGGAGGACAAAGCCCTTTCCTGGGTTCTGGTCTGTGGGGACATGACTAGACTTGATTCTATTCTGGGTAGTCTGACCTTAGTGCTCCCTAGATCCTTTGGATGTAGCCCTGTAGGGGACTGGTCTGTCTAAGTGGGAGGCAAGCACCCAGAGGCAGCTCTTGAACTCTTCCCAACCTCCCCACTGGCTCTCTTACGTTGAAGCCCACCTAGCCCCACGGTCTTATTCAGCATCAACCCCAGGGCCACCCTAGGACCCTGTCTGGCTGCCTTTGGGTGCTCAGGGGTGCACCTTGAGTTGAGTCTGTTAGCTTCTCATCCTCTCACAGCCCCACAGGTGGTGTTCCAGAAACCACTGCAGAACCTGAAAGTAGAGGAAGGTTCCACGGCCAGCCTGCAGTGTGAGCTGTCAATCCCCAACGCTGCTGTGGTCTGGAGCAAGGGTGGCCTGGAGCTGCAGGCCGATGAGCGCCGAGAGTCACGGCAGCAGGGGTGTGTGGCCGAGCTGCTGCTTAGGGATGTACGCCGTGAGGACGCGGGCGAGTACAGCTGTACCTGTGGCTCTCAGAGCACAGGTGCCACGCTCATGGTCACAGGTAGGTGTCCCAGGCTGGTCAACTCCAGTGTTGGGGGCTGGCTGTGTGGGTACAGTTTTTATGCTGACTCCCACGGTTGCAGCTGTGTCTCATGGGTCCCAGCCAGGAGAACTCATTCAAATTAGCGGCCCTGAGGTCTGCCTCCCTCACCAGTAGCTGGGTCCCTGAGATTCTCCTGGGCATACCCTTCATTCTGTCATTGTTAGGTGACCCACCATCACATGCTGTCCCTCTATGGTGGCTTCTCCACTGTCCTGCCAGGTGACTCCAGTCTTTTTGTGTTCTCTGTCACTCTCCATATCTGCCCCATAGTTCTTTCTGTCACCTGCTACAGTTTCACTGCCATGTCTCTGTGACCTTAGCTGTTCCTGCTCTCTAGCCCTCAGAGTTATTTCTTCAGGCATTCTCCCCATCCTGGTAGCTTCCTGGGCAGGCGCAGCAACCCCACTCACTGCTGTATGCCAGTCCCTAGTTAGTTCCTCCTGGCGGTGTCCCGTGGATCCTGACCACAGATCTACTGTGGGTGGTTCCCTGACAGAACTCCCTTCACGACTCCAGGACCTGCTCTCACGCTGTCCCCCAACCTTGCAGCTGCTCCTGTGCGGTTCCTCAGGGAGCTGCAGGCCCAGGAGGTGGATGAGGGGACCAGTGCACACCTGCAGTGTGAGCTGAGCCGGGAGGCCGTGAGTGTGGAGTGGCGCAAGGGCTCCCTGCAGCTTTTCCCTTGTGCCAAGTATCAGATGGTGCAGGAGGGCACCACTGCCACACTGCTGGTCCGTGAGGTGGAGCAGGAGGATGCAGGTGAATACATCTGTGATGCAGGCCACTCGCAGAGTGTCGCGAGGCTCTCAGTCCGAGGTGAGCTGCCTGTAGCTGTGCCCAGCCCCCTCCTACTCTAAGGAGCAGGAGATCTTGTTCAGTCCGAGTCAGGGGATGAGACCTGCGATTTTAAGTCTTTTTTTGATGCTCCTCAGCCCCCAAGCCCAAGTTCAAGGCTGGCCTGCAGAGTACACAGCAGGAAGCAGGGGGCGTGGCCCGGCTGTGTTGTCAGCTGAGTGAGACTGAACCTGAGGCTCCAGTGCAGTGGCTCAAGGAGGGTGTGGAGCTGCATGCCAGCCCCAAGTATGAGATGCGGTGCCAGGGGGCCGTGTGTGAGCTGCTGATCCACGAGCTGGAGACTAAGGACACGGGAGAGTATGCCTGCGTGGTGGGTGGCCAGAAAACCCTGGCCTCTCTCAGGGTCAAAGGTGAGTAGCTAGACTCCAGGAGGAGAACTTGAACCCCTCCTGTCATGCCCACCCCTTGGGACTCCCCTGGGTGCACCTTATATTGGGGCCAGGACCATCGCATCACAATTCTGTCCCCGTCATTCCTACACTACTTCCAGGTCTGATTCCCCGGATGAAGGGCCAGGGCAGCCAGGACAGACCTCAGTCCCCAAAGGCAACCCTGACTCCTCTTCCCCAGAAGGCAGAACAGCATTGCTGGCCTTTGAGGTGTTCTCTGTGCCTGACTTATTCCTACTGAAGGTTTTGCTTCACAGTTACCTAGCCAGAACAGGGCTGGCAACAGTATTAGGGCCAAACACAGCCCTCACCATTGTATGCCCAGTTTCTCTCTCGGCCTGTGGGGAAGCAAGGGCCCCAGCTCAGCTTCCATGCCTGTGAGACCAGGTGACAGGAGAACTTTCAAGGATTGGGCTCAGGCTGATCAAGAGCCCCTCTCTCTCCCCTGTCCCTCTCCTACAGCGCCTGAGGTGGCCATTGTGCGGGGGCTGATTAACATGGAGGCACAGGCTGATGAGGATGTGGAGTTTACTTGTGAGGTGTCGCAGGCAGGAGCTGCGGATGTGCAGTGGCATCTCCAAGGTCTGCCACTGCAGAGCAATGAAGTGACAGAGGTGGCGGTTCTTGGAGATGGCCGTACGCACGTGCTCCGACTGAAGGCCGTGACACCAGAGGATGCTGGCACCGTCTCCTTCCACGTGGGCAGCCATTCATCTTCTGCTCAGCTCACAGTCCGAGGTATCTGGCTCCGGGGGACCTGGCCTTCCCTCACCTGGAATGAGACTGTTCAGGCTCAGATCATTTTGGGGGATGATAGATACTCTTTGTTGGGGAGGGGAGGTTCTGGTAGTGAGGAGAACCTTGTGCTGGTAATTCTACAGCTGCATCTGGCTGGTAGGCAGGTTCAGTGAGCTCCCAGAATCTCAGATTGTCTTGGCGCTTAGAACCTACCCACCAGCCCTCAGAACATTCTGCAGACTGTGCCAGTCCTAACCCTAGGTCACCTCTAGATTCCCTGTGGGTCAGAGCCCAAGCTGTGTTATCTATATAGATAGAGGTAGAAGAAGGGGGTTGGTAGTGTACTCCCATGGATTCATTCTCAGGTATTGGGGTGAGGTAACATGGGATTTCTGTGATATGAGAGCTCTGTCATTCAAGGGAGCATTCTAGATACCAAGGCTGACACCCATGCTTCCTGTGTCTAGTCCCCGAGGTGACCGTTCTGGAGCCCCTGAAAGATGTGCAGCTCAGCGAGGGCCAGGATGCCCACTTCCAGTGCCGGCTGTCCAGGGCCTCAGGCCAGGAGGCCCGCTGGGCTTTGGGAGGGGTTCCCTTGCAGTCCAATGAGATGAACGACATCACTGTAGAGCAGGGCACGCTCCACCTGCTCACTCTGCATAAGGTGGGGTTCTGGGACCTGCCTCTGCCTCAGAAGGTTCAGAGTCCATTAGGGAAGATCCTCTTCCAGGGCGGTGGGCTGGGGAGGTGACAAGCCCCTATCATGGGGTCTGGGAAGATGGATCGGCCCCTTTTGATCAGGATGAGGTGCAAGGGCAAGAATCTACCTCCTGCCTCCTCAGGTGACCCTAGAGGATACTGGAACCATCACTCTCCAAGTGGGCTCATGCTCCTCAGAAGCCCAGCTGAAGGTCACAGGTGGGCATCCCTATCCTACACCCACCCCATGCCCCTGGATGTCTTGTGTTTCCTAGCACTGCAGCTGTAGGAGGGGAATCAGGAGCCCCAGACTTCTAGCTGGGATTTTGCACTGGGGATGTCAATTTTGTAGTGGTATCTCAGACCAGAATTGATTCTGCCTCCTGGACAAGCTAGAGGGTCTGACTAGCATAGGCTTGGGCCTTGAGTGGAGACAGGATCAACTCTGTGGTTTAGGTTTTTGCACATGCATGTATGTCTATGTTGATGTACATTTGCTTACTCAGAAGGGTACAATCACATACCTATGACACAGGTATGGATTTGACCATGGTAAACATGTGTTCAGGTAAGGCTTTAGGAATCTTCAGTTTAGAGTAGACCTTGTCTCCAGAATAAGGCCATCCTGTAGAGCTTGGCTTTGAGCAACCTTCCCATGCTGCCTTGTCCTGGTTCTCGATGTGATGCCATTGGCCCCTCCATCATCTGCCACTTCCTGACTTATCCTCTATCCATCTGCCATGCACAACACATCCATCCATTTATGGTCACCACTTGTCACCCACCTAAGCCCATTCTTCATCAACCTTCCATTCATCTGTCATTCATCTTCCACATCACACTGACCCACTTATCGAGCTACTCATGATTTGTCCATCCGTCTGCCTATTATCCATCTAGCTATCCATTTACTCAACTTACCATCTGTGCACTTATCTGCTTACCATCCAACAACTCAGCCTTTTACCTACCATCCATTCATCCATCCATCCATCCATCCATCCATCCATCCATCCATCCAAGCCCCTATTTGCCACCCAGACATCTGTGCACCATTGGCTAACACCTCTGATCTACCCTTCATGTCTAGGATTTCAGGATGGGTTATACAGACAGCTTTGCCACGATGGAGCCCTCAGTCTCCTGAGGGGAGCTAGATGTGTAGGATAGAGCATGTTCTGGATCCCATGTTCTGGAACTTCAGAGATGGTCAGGCATGGTCAATTCTATGGCCCGTGGGGCTGAGAAAGACTGCCAATTGCAAATGTATGACGTGAAAGCTGATTGATAAGAATTTCATAGTTGTCATGAGTAGGGGGCAGGGCAGCAAAGGTCTGTGTTTACTAGGGGACAGCATGGAGCTGCAGGCTGTGTTTCTGTCCTGCTCTAGGCTAGCTGTTCCCATTCTGAGAGAACTGCTTGTGTACAGCTTTGTGTGGCCTTGGGAGGAATGGTTGTCCAGGTAGCTTTGCTATGGACAGGCTTGGGAGCTGGTGCTGGAGGAGGAGTGTCCATGGGGAATGGTGTGGACAGACTTCTAAAGGAACCCTCTGGGGTGACCCTGAGGGCTGCCCCATCTTGCTGGGTACTGATGTCTCTACAAATGGTTCCTGACTGACTTTTCAGCCTCATGCTGTGGTGTAGAAGCAAATGCAACAGAGACATCTGGACTTTATCAGTTGTCCCCAGGAAGGCATCTGGTAAATGCTCAGGGAGAAGCATGGGGAGAGGGGTTGCCAACCTCCTTACCTGGTCCCAGGTAGCAAGTGTGGAAGAGACCACTGGTCTTTTCCTGTCTGACCCGGGCCGTTGGAAAGTCAGCTAAGAGACCATTCCTGCCCCGGAGTGCTTGGGCTCTACACCTGCTGTGGTTCCCTCAGAAGGTAGATGGGCCACAGGGAACTAGGTCAGAGCACATCTACATCTATGAGGCTCCTGAACCCGGGGCTTGCTGTGAGGTGGAGGAGCAGTGTACCCAGCCATTAAGGCCAGGGTGGCAGGATCTCGGAGGACATCTAGACAGACTTCCCCCGTCTGCTTCTATACCCTGAGGAGTGGACTGGGCCCCACACTCTTGGACCAAAAGGTCCTGGGGTGCATCCTTCTTGCACATATTAGATTTGAGGAGGCACCTGTTGTCAAGAAGAGCCCCAAATGTGGAGTTCATCCATTGCTCCTTCTGAAAAAGATGCCAGATAGGTGCCATTGGCCTCCTGGGGGTGAAGCTAGGAGTGCTCCAAATGTCCGTGGGATGTTCAGTGGCTCACATGCTTTTCATGTGCTGGTGTGGATGGCCTCTGTGCCTTTCTCTTTGATTAGGGTGTGCCAACTGTCTAGGGTGGGTTTCTGGACCTTTGGTCCAAGCTATTCTGGTCTGGATAGTGCCTGATCCCAGGAGATGCCACGTGGCTCATGTCAGTCAATCTCAAGATTGTTCTACAACTTGGGACCCCAGTTGTAGGGAACAGTATTCTTACTGCTAATCCCCTCGACACAATACAGGACACCTGACTAGAACAGTGGGTTCCCCCCACACCAAGCAACTGGATGCAGTATAGCTCGTTTCAATTCTGGTGTTACCCAAGTTAGAACAGATTCATTGGTTATAGACTCAGCCCCAGGAGAGTGCCCCCCTCAACAAAGTCAGTTGCAAACCTAACCCTTGCTAATTAAGCTGGTGTGAGTGGGGGGCTCGCACTGCCTACCTGGGTTTGACCAGTTTGCTTGGACAGCTGAAAGTCATGAAACAGTTGCTGTCACTGGTTGTCAACCCAGCAACAGACAAAGACTAACATAGCGAGGGGGGAAGTTGACAGGTACCCCTCCCCGCTTCTACGTCATTCTCCACCCCTTTGTACCCAAGACCTCGAAGTCAATCAGATTTGTTTACATTTATCCCCAGCCTTATCGCTATCCCGAGGCTGGTGGGTTGGGCTGGACATTTGAACCCTCTTGTCACTTGGTCCTCCTGGTGACCGGGTCCCCCCTTCCTGGAGCTGGCATCTCATTAGCATAGCCCCTGATGTGATCAGAAGGTGTTGGCTGTGTGTAAGAGCACTTGTGACACTCAGGAAGTTCTGTGCTAGGAACCGGGACAAAGACCGATTTGGCCATTGGATCACTTTCCCACATCAGTGCCCCCTAGTGTGACCCCATTCCCACAGACCCCAGGGAGCCCCAGCCCAGACTTCCTTCTCGCCCTCTTGCACAGAGGCAGCCCTGTGCCTGGTACGTGGCTTGCAGAATGTGGATGTCTTCGCGGGGGAGGTGGCTACGTTCTCCTGTGAGGTATCTCGTGCAGGTGGGCCGGAGGCCCGCTGGTGGCTGGATGGCACGCTGCTTCAGAACAGCCCTGAGAGTGCCATCACTGTGCAAGAGGGGACTGTTCACTCCCTCATGCTGTCGGGCCTGGGGGTGGCCGACTCGGGCACCATCACCTTCCGCACAGGGCCCCTGGTCTCCACAGCCAAGTTATTGGTCAAAGGTATTGGCCAAAGGGGACCTCCCCACGCTGGCGCTTCTGCCCTTGCTGTCCCCGCATGCTTCCTGCAGGGTCCTGGGGAATTGAACAGTGTCAGGTACTGACCCCAAGGGCCATGGTTGAGGTATTTACTCTCTGCCTATCATGGACCCAGGGCAGAGGATGGGCTTCCACTCACCTCCTGAGTGGGAGGGTAAGTCTCTGGGAACTGTTTTGTTTGGAGACCGGCCTCCTGCACATTTGCCGTGTGGGACCTACACACACTGGCCCTTGTTTACTGCATGACTGGGTAGATATCCCAGCCACAGGCCAGCTTCTTGAAGTGGGGAGGGATTTCCTGGGCTCCTGATGGAGAAGCCACTGCTTCCAGTTCTGGTTTTACTCCTGTGCACACCTGTTCCTCTTCCTGTGCACACTCTTCTGGGGAAGTGCTGGCTGGATAGGGAGGACAGCAGGTTGTCAGGGGCTCCAAAGGGCTCCTTTCTAATCTTCCACCCAGTGTCTTTGCCTAAGGCCTCCTGTAAGGCCTCATAGAACCAGATCCAGGATGGACCGTTATTGGTTGTGTAGGATCTCAGCAGGTGGGAATGGGATGGAACCCCAAGGGTGTCAGCAAGCATCCCCACACCCTTGGAGAGGGACAAGATGGTCTGCAGCTGCAGACTTGCAGGATCTGGGGTGTGTTTAAGATGGGACCTGGTGTTCGCTCTGGGCTAGAGGGTCCCAGCCTAGACGGACATTGTCCTCTGCCTTGGCGTTGTCATCTGCCAGGGTGCAATGAGGCATGTCTGGTATGTAAGGCAGCTATGATGGGTCCCCTTCCTGGCCACATGCCAGGCACCTATTGCTAAGCCATTGCCCACCACAGCTCCATGCTTGCAGCCGCTGAAGCAACTAACATAGACAGCAGAAGGTGGGTGGGCCATGGTGGCACTGTCCCAGGGGCTGATGCTTGTCTGGGATGTTGGCCGACAGATCCCACAGTGGAGGTGGTGAGTGCCATGCAGGACCTGGTGGTGGAGGAGGGTGGCTCGGCTGAGCTCCTCTGCCAGTACTCGCGGCCCGTGCAGGCCACGTGGAAGATGAACGAGCGGGAGGTGTGCGCAGATGGGAACCGTGTCATCATAGAGCAGGACTGGACCGTAGCCAGGCTGACCCTCAGGCCAGCCCTGCCCTGTGACAGCGGCATCTATTCTTGTGAGGCCGTAGGCACTCGAGTTGTGGCACTGCTCCAAGTGCAAGGTGAGGCCACCTGGCAGGCAGGCCTTAGCATGATCATGGTAGGGAGGCAGGCAGTGGCCGCGAGCCTTGCAACGCAGGTGACCTATAGAGTGAGAACACCCATGTGGGTGCAACGCAGAGCTATGATAGCTAGGTTAGGACACAGTCTCGGCTTGTGGCTTCTATGAGAAACAGTGACTAATATAACTGGAAAGAGGGGATAAGGGGGGAGTATGGACTTGGGAGGCCTCCAGTTGACACCGATTTGAAGATAGCATCCCAGGTACCAGGACAAGTCTAGCAGGGTTGGGTGGGGGTCTTGAGGAAAGGATGTAGCCCACACCTTGAGGCTTTAGGCACCATTGTGGGAAAGGACACAGATCTGTATCTCCAGTGGGCTTGAGTCTGGGCTTGTGAGCTTCTGGTCTGTGAATATCTATGGCGTTTCTCATCTGAGACACAGGATGCCCCTGCTAATGTGAAGGCTCTGGAGAGGGTGATGGGGTGGGTGGGGCTGGGAAACCACACCTCCTCCAGAGGACCCTGAGTGCCACCCTTTACAGTGGCTGCTGGGGTCGATCCTGTTCCCTTTAGCCTGCTATAGTTTTGGAGGGGTCTTGCAAGAGACAGTAGTGAAAAATTATTGGAGGTCCAAAAAAAAAAAAAAAAACAAAACAAAACCCTGAGCCCTGCTTTCTTTGCAGCCAAGAACACAGTGGTGCGTGGCCTGGAGAACGTGGATGCGCTGGAGGGCGGCGAAGCCCTCTTTGAGTGCCAGCTGTCCCAGCCCGAGGTGGCCGCCCACACCTGGCTGTTAGACGATGAGCCTGTGCACACCTCGGAAAACACGGAGGTGGTCTATTTTGAGAATGGCCTGCGGCACCTGCTGTTGCTCAAAAACCTGAAGCCACAGGACAGCTGCCGAGTGACTTTCCTGGCGGGGGACGTGGTCACATCTGCATTCCTCACAGTGAGAGGTGCTGAGGGAGGGCGTGGTTGGGTAGCTGGGGCTCTTCCCCAGGAGGCTGAGCTGCAGGCAGAGGTGGTAGTGAAGGGGTCGTCTTAGAAGGTGGTATTCATTCTCTGAGATCTCGCCATCGAAGCCCGTGCAGGACAGGAAAGATGTTGGATCTGAGTTCCTTCCATGGGGCTGCTATCTCAGTGGAACTCAGTAGGATGGAAGGACTGGGATCTGGGATGGGAGCCACAGGTGGGAGAGTCATTTCCAGGTTGAGATTCTATTGCTGCCCCTCAGGAGTGGAGACTCCATTGAGAAAGATGACAGCCCTTTCAACAAAGGCTCTACCTGCCTGGGGGAGTCAGGTGTCAGCTCTCCAGGCTCTTCCCATGGGCTGGACCTCCTTGGTCTACAGGAAATTAGGGGCACTGGGCTGGGGAGTGGCATAGGAAATAGGAGACACCCTCCTACCAGCCCTCCCTGAAATCTCCGGGGCCCTGGTGGCTGCCAGAGCAACGGGACTGGGACTGCAGATGAGGGCTGTTGGCCTCTCAGATTCCCCAACACGAGGCCTTCCTGGGCCAGGAGAATCAGGTGGATCAGTCTGAGACACCTCCAACTTGAGGAGAAGCCAGAGGCCTTGCATTTCCCTTCCGGGTCACCCCTCCTGCCAATGCTCATCCATCCTGCTCCCCACAGGCTGGCGCTTGGAGGTCCTGGAGCCCCCACAGGATGCAACTGTGAGAGCTGGCATGCAGGCCTCCTTCACGTGCACGCTCAGTGAGGCGGTGCCTGTGGGCGAGGCCACGTGGTACATCAACGGGGCTGCCGTCCAACCCGACGACACCGACTGGACCGTCACCGCAGATGGCAGCCACCATGCCCTGATGCTGAGCAACGCCCAACCCCAACACGCAGGAGAGGTCACATTTGCAGCACGTGATGCCGTGGCCTCTGCACGCCTCTCTGTGTTGGGTGAGTGGGTGGCAGAGGTCCCTCCCCTCCACTTTGGGTCTGGGGCACACCTGACCTCTCCCCCCAACTCAGATGGGCGACCATTCAGAGCTGGCTTCTGTGCAGTTCCATTAGACCCTACGAGTCTGAGGATAGTGGCTGCAGTAGCTCCTGCTGCAGGTCCAGGAACACCCTCTGAGGCCCCTTGAGAGTGTACTCTCCTCTTTGCCAAGTGTATATCTAACCCCAGCTCTTGGGGGAAGGGTCAAGAGAAGTGAGATCCTCCAGTCCCAGTGCCTGCCCTTAGTGGTGGGTGCCGAGATGCATAAACACAACCCCATCAAGGCTTCATCAGCTTCCCTTGCTCCCCAAAGCAGTCTGGACCACTGGGTTCAGGGTCCGACAGGACTCATAAGGGAGTCTACCCCGAAGTATATACCATGTTTAGTATTAGACCTCAGTGACTTCCGGAAGGACTTCAGGTTCCAGTGTGTGTGCTAACCTGCCTCTTCCATGCAGCTCTCCCTGACCCCCCTGAAGACGCTGAGGTGGTGGGCCGTAGTGGTCATTCTGTGACCCTGTCCTGGGTGGCTCCCATGAGCGATGGTGGCGGTGGTCTGTGTGGTTATCGTGTGGAGATGAAGGAGGCATCCACAGGCCAGTGGAAGCTGTGCCACGAGCTGGTGCCTGGGCCAGAGTGTGTGGTGGATGGCCTGGTCCCCGGCGAGACCTACCGCTTCCGAGTGGCAGCTGTAGGTCCTGCAGGTGCTGGGGAACCTGTACATTTGCCCCAGATGGTCAAGCTAGGTGAGTTACTGCTCTCAGTCCATGGGAGTTCCCAGCTGCACAAGCTGGAGGGAGGGAGCTCTTTAGGGTTGGCTGGTGACCCTGGAATCCATCGTGGCTGAGGCTGATGTGGCTTATCTTCTTTCTGTGAGCACTGTTTGTTTTTTGTTTTTTTTTTTTTTTTCCAGCAGAGCCAACGGAACCAGTCCCAGCCCCAACCCCAGCCTCAACCTCAGCCCAAGTCCCAGCTCCAACTCCGGCCCCAACCCCAACCCCAGCCTCAGCCCCAGAGACACGTCAGGCAGTGGTTGGTGAGGACCTGTGTCTGGAGTTGGAAGTTGCTGCTGAGGCTGGTGAGGTCGTCTGGCACAAGGGAACAGAGCGCATCCAGCCCAGCGGACACTTTGAGGTCCTCTCTCAGGGACGGCGGCAGATGCTAGTGATCAAGGGGTTTAGGACAGAAGACCAAGGAGAGTACCGCTGTTGTCCCACCCGGGGCCCGCCCTCCTCAGGGACAGCCACTTTTAATGGTGAGTCTGAGCTCTGGGGTTGGATGCTGTGGGAGTGGAGAAGAGTTGATTTGAATTTTCTTCTTGATGTGCTCTGGACCCAAGGCTGAATCCTTCCCAAGACTCCATGAGATGTGCAGAGAAACCAAGGCTTGGCCAGGCGAGGCAGGTCTCATGTGATTGAACTGTGCTGTAGGCCAGCCTCCTGTCCCCGAGTAGGACTGGTGGTGGATTTCTTAAGTCCTGGGACCTCTGCCCACAGGAGTTCTGAGACCTCTTCTGAAGCTCCTTATAGTCTTTTCTCAGTCTGCTCTGCCTTCCAAGGCACTCCCACACACCGATACTGTCCGCACCCTGACCCACCCCTGCTCTGAGCATCATCCTTGGGAGGCTCCCTCTGCACCAGGCACTTTGACCCTCTCCTGCTTCCCTGTGCCTGAGGTCCTACCCACACTGAGTCTCCTGTCCCTTGTTCCACGCTCCCAGACCTTCCATTGGTGCTGAGTCTATCCCTTATCAGCCCTCCTTCCCAGAGCCCCCCTGTGTTATGTGTATCTCCTCCACGCACTGTCTTCTGAGCCACATGATGTACTGGGGTCTCCTCCCCTCACGTGCTGAGCCTGCCCCATTGTGAGCATATCCTCTCTGTGCGGTGCTAATGTCCCTGCGAGCCTGGGCATCTGTACCAGCAGCAGTGCCAAACAGGTGGAAATACATCTAATTTTATTTTGCTGGGTGATTCCCTGTCCTGGTTGAGTGACTGTGCCCCTGGCAAGGGGCAGACTGAAGGGGAGCGAGAGTGAGGGTGAGGAGCTGAGCCTTGGAGCATCTCAGAACAGATAAGGTTCCTGGTGCAATCTGGGGGGCAGAGGTCCAGAAGACCACATCCAGGCCGTACCCGACCCAGCAGCAAAGGCAGGTGTGGGGTTGCAGCTCTGTCTGACTTCACCCACTGACTGCCCTGTTGCCCTCCTCAGTGGTCACGACCTCTGGGGATGAGGTCCCCACACAGCCCAGCCTGCCCCCTGAGGCAGCCCAGGAGGGTGACCTGCATTTGCTTTGGGAGGCCCTTGCCCGGAAGCGCCGCATGAGTCGGGAGCCCACACTGGACTCTATCAGCGAACTGCCCGAGGAGGACGGCCGAGTGCAGCATCCGCGGCAGGAGGCGGAAGAGACAGCCCCTGATCTCTCTGAGGGCTACTCCACAGCTGACGAGCTAGCGCGCACAGGAGAGGCTGATCTCTCACACACCAGCTCTGACGATGAGTCCCGGGCTGGCACCCCTTCCCTAGTTACCTACCTCAAGAAGGCTGGGGGTCCTGGGATCTCACCCCTGGCCAGCAAGGTGAGCCTCCTAGTTGGCATGCAGGAGACGGCTGGGGGAGGTCTCAGAAATTGACCATCCTTTTCTGTGCCTTAATCCCATAACGCATCCATCTATTTATCCATCTCAATACCATCTACCCGTACATGGATAGTAGGCTTACCATCCTAACATCCATCAAATGACCTGTCATTCACTCTCCCCCATCCTTGCATCTGTCCATCTGTCCATCCATCCATTCTCTACTCACCATTATTCCATTTGTTTATCAGTCTCTCTACCCATCCAACCATTGCCCTATACATATGTCTATCCGTCTGCCTATTTGTCCACTCACCTGTCACTCCTGCACCTGTTGAACCGTTTGGTCACTTACCCGTCGGCCTGTCCCCACCCACCTGTCCATGCATCTACTCTCCATACCTCCTGGACTTTTTCCCGGCGTATCCGTTCATGTTCTGTTTACCCAGTCATCTCTCCGTGGTCCACTCTCCAGCATCACTTGTTCTTCCCCTCGCTCATTCATTCATTCATTCACCATCTCCCATTCATAGTTCATTTGCTTGTTACTCCTGTATTTGCTCACCTGGTCACTTACTTTTCTCCTGACTTACGTCTCCACCCATCCACCCAACTGTCCTTCCATCCGTTCATCCTCCCACTACCTGCTCAACCTCATAACCAGCTGCCTGCCTATTTTTTCTTGCTTTCACCGTTCGCCTCCCCACTTACTTACTAAACAGTTACAGCTTTTTCCTGAAGAGATGGGCCTGGCCTTTCTGGTGTTCCCCACGGTGCTGTTGGTCCCCATCTGGGTCACTGCATACTGGGATTTCTAGGATGAGCATTTGCTTTGGGGAGCAGACGAAGCAGGGGTTCAGCCAGCGCCTGGGCAGATGGAGTGCCGGAGGGGTACTGGGCCTGGAATGTTATTGGTCTTCATTTCCCAGCCTTGCTCTGACCTCACATTCTGTGTCCACAGCATGGGGCCCAGGTCACCACCTCCACGAAGCCACAAAAGCAGCAGGAGCAAGGAGTGCCCGTGGGCTCACTGCCTGGAGACTTGAGTGCAGCCGACTTGAAGGATCCATCGCTGGACAAGGCAGCTGTGAAGATCCAGGCTGCCTTTAAGGGCTACAAAGTACGGAAGGAGATGAAGCAGCAGGAAGGGCCTGTGTTCTCCCGGACATTTGGGGACACAGAGGCACAGACTGGGGACGTGCTGCGCCTGGAGTGTGTGGTGGCCAGCAAGGCTGATATGCGGGCCTGCTGGCTGAAGGACGGCATAGAGTTGACGGACGGGCGGCACTACCACATAGACCAGCTCAAGGATGGCACCTGCTCTCTGCTGGTCACTGGCTTGGGCCCCACCGACACTGGCCGGTACACCTGTCAGGTGAGCACCAAGTTCGGCCGCGTGAGCCACAGTGCCTGCGTGGTGGTCAGTGGGACAGAGAGTGAGGCCGAGAGCTCCTCAGGAGGCGAGCTGGATGACGCCTTCCGGCGGGCAGCACGGCGCCTGCACCGGCTCTTCCGCACCAAGAGCCCAGCTGAGCTTTCAGAGGAGGAACTCTTCGTCAGCGCTGATGAAGGCCCCGCCGAGTCAGAGGAGCCCGCAGACTGGCAGACATACCGAGAGGACGAAAACTTTGTGTGCATTCGCTTTGAGGCACTTGAAGAGGCCCGCCGGGCGGTCACCTGCTTCCAAGACATGTTTGCCACCATGGGCATCCAGGTGGAGATCAGCCTGGGAGAGCAGGGACCCCGGGGAGTGGAGATGCGCATTGGGAAGGTGGCGCCCAATGTCACCCCTGCCGTGCCGCTAGCCAAGACACCTGGCCTGCAGACTTCAGATGCTGGTGAGCCTTGGGCTACAGTGGCCTGGGGTGGGGGTGGGGGTTGCCCTGAGATAGAGTAGAGGGAGAAGAGGATGGGGGCTGAATGAGGCAGAACCAGAGGGGAGCTCTGATTGGTTGTCCCCCAGCCTATGGGGGAACATGGCAAAGCCCCAAATTTGAGGTTAGACAGTTGATTGTGAACCTCAGTTTTATCTTTCACTAGCAGTGTGTGCTGAGGTCCATTCCATATGGTAGTTTCTGTGTCAACTACTGGAAGTAAGACAACCTCACCGTGCACTCGAGTCTCTCCCAGGCCACCAGGAGGTTATAATGAATGACCCTCAGTGCTGTGTCTCTAGACTTCTCCCTAGTTTGGGGTACCTGAGGTTTAAACTTCAAGCCTGTGAATTCTTTCTGTCTGCACTCCTCTGCCTCACTGGGAACCAAAAGAAACTTCTAAGAGAAGGATGGAGAGAGAAGCTCAGGGTGTCTAGCTGTGGAGTTTAGGGAACCTCTTCTAGGAAACCCTGCTATGTCACACACCACCTGCCTGCATGGGTGTGGCATCTGCATGCATGGGCATTCCAGGGTTAACTCTCTGTACCCTCTACCTGCCTGTGCTAGCCCCAGTGTTCCTGACCGAGCTGCAGAACCAAGAAGTGCAGGATGGATACCCTGTAAGCTTTGACTGCGTGGTAACAGGCCAGCCTGTGCCCAGCGTGCGCTGGTTCAAGGACGGGAAGCTGCTGGAGGAGGACGACCATTACATGATCAATGAGGACCAACAGGGTGGTCACCAGCTCATCATCATGGCTGTGGTACCAGCAGACATGGGTGTCTACCGCTGCCTGGCAGAAAACAGCGTGGGAGTCTCCTCCACCAAGGCTGAGCTTCGTGTAGAGCGTGAGTGCGGGACTGAGCTGGGTGTCTCCCAGGTGGCCTGGGTGCGGTGTGACCACCCCCCAAAGTCTCTGCCTCCTAATACCAATACCACTCTGGTTCTTTTTTTACATTGTATGCGCGTATGTGTGTGTGTGCACGCGTGTGCATATATGTGTGTCTGCGTGTGTGCCATGACACCTGTATGCATTCAGAGGACAATTTGTGAACTCAGGTTGTTAGGCTCCGTGCAAGCACCTTTACCTGCCGAGCCGTCTGGCCAACATTAATGTTTTAACATGCATATTTGTGGGACACAAACACTGGATGTGTAACAGCATAACTGCAGAAAAATCTAGTCTCTCTTACTATATCCTGCCTGGAAAGTCTGCGGCTTGTTGGTTTTGAAGCCAGTATTTCTTTAACCCCTCATGGTATTATAAGATGGAACTGGAGGTCCTGCCTGTGCTGTTGTAACTCATGGAGACGGCAAATTGTGTGATGCCTATAGTTTGTTGGGTCAAAGAAGCCTGCAGTTAGTTAGAGCCTGGAAGTGTTGGCCCAGTCACGGGAGGGTACGCGCAACTGTTGCCCTTCTCCAAGCTGAGTATGGTAGCTCCCTGCAGGGTTGCTAGGTCAGAGCCTCACACAGCCAAGACAGCCCTGGCACACTGTGTTTTAGGCCTGTCCCTGAGTCATGCTTTCTTTCCCAGTGACCAGCACAGACTATGACACCGCAGCAGACGCTACTGAGACCTCATCATACTTCAGCGCCCAGGGATACCTGTCCAGGTGGGGTCTCAGGATCTCTGAGGAGGCAGCCATGTGCTGCTGCCTGGGGCAGGGGGTTAGGGTCCTTAGATTGACAAGTCAAATCTTGGGGACTTCCACCAGGCCCTGGTGGCTCTGCTTCCTCTGTCCCACAGTTCAGGAAGCTTCAGGTTTCCTCCATGTCTGACATCACTCCCGGGATCCTCCTGCCTTGAACCTTCTGACTTGTTGCTTTATGGGCGCTCCCTTGTTTGTCCTTCTTGACAGCCGGGAGCAAGAGGGGACCGAGTCAGATGAGGGGCAGCTTCCCCAGGTGTTGGAGGAGCTGAAAGACCTCCAGGTGGCCACTGGCACACGCTTGGCCAAATTCCAGCTCAAGGTGAAAGGTGAGGAGGAAATGGCACTGTCTCACTTAACAGAGACCAAGTCCTACCGGCCACAGTTGGGAGGGGACCCCAGACAGCATGGCTGGTCGTGTGTGTGTCCTTTCTGCATAAGGAGGCCAGCACCCTTTGGTCTCTGAGGGACCTCTGCCCAGGGTCTCCCGTCATCACAACCACCTGCCTTTGCGTCCCCAGGCTATCCAGCCCCCAAACTGTACTGGTTCAAAGATGGCCAGCCTCTGACCACATCCGCCCACATCCGCATGACTGACAAAAAGACCGTGCATACCCTGGAGATTGTCTCGGTCACCCTGGAGGACAGCGGCCAGTATGCAGTCTACATCAGCAATGCTGTAGGTGCTGCCTATTCATCGGCCCGGCTGCTAGTCCGAGGTGGGTTCCCTGAAGGACTGGACAGAGCTGACCTGCTACCCTATCAGGCTTGCGTCCAAGGTCCTGAGGTCATTGCTCTAGTGAGCAGAGACTCAGCGGGCCAGAAGTCAGCCCTGCAGGGAACAGCCTTGAGGCTCCTGCTTTCTGAACATGGGAAGTGAATTCCAAACTTGAACCAAACCTATCTTGCTAGGAGGGACCTGTGGCCTCTTCTGCCAGATCTTGGAAGATGCGGTTCCCTAAGATGCTGGGTTAGTCCTGTGCCCATGCATTTGGTTGCAGATCAAGGCCACAGGTCTGGGGAGGCTGAGGGTAACAAGAACGGGTAGCAGTATGTTTTCTATCAGGTCTGTGTGACCTGCAGCCATCCTCATGCTGAGTGGTGACTCCCACAGCTCTCTGACTAAGGTTTCAAGAGGTTTGGGTATCTTTGCCTTGGGAGTGGAGCTACCGGGGCAGCTCAGCACCATGTATGGGATCAGAGCACCTATGAGAGCTCAGTGTCTGACTCTCTCTGTGCTTTCAGGTCCCAGTGAACCAGAAGAGAAGCCAGCATCAGGTGAGATAGCCCCAGATGGGCTCAAGAGGGTGGTAGACCCTGGCAGGAAGCCAGAATGGATGGACCTGGGGCTGGCTGTTGTGGAAGTGTGGATGGTCAGTGCGCATAGGTTTCAGGGCATCCTCTGGGATTAGCACACTGGGGTGGGGTGGGTTCTTTTATGGCAGGGGGTCCTCATGGGTTGGCCGTGTCATTCCAGATGTGCACGAGCGGCTGGTGCCACCCCGGATCCTGGAGAAGTTCACCCCCAAGAAAGTGAAGAGGGGCTCCAGCATCACCTTTTCAGTGAAGGTGGAAGGTGAGGCAGCTGTCCTGGAGAGGCTGACAGCCACATACTGCCTGTCCCTGGGGGCGGGCCCAGTTCCTGGTGGGGTTCTGTCTCTGTCAGGGATGGACTCACTGCCCTCTGTCCCTCAGGACACCCAGCCCCCACTGTACATTGGCTCAAGGAGGAGGCAGAGAAGGGAGTGCTGTGGATTGGCCCCGAAACCCCTGGCTACACCATGGCCAGCTCTGCCAAGCAGCATAGCCTGGTCTTGCTGGACGTGGGCCGAAAGCACCAGGGCACCTACACATGCATTGTTACCAACGCTGCTGGCCAGGCTCTCTGCTCTGCTAGCCTGCACGTCTCTGGCTGTGAGTGAAGGGTCAGGGGGAAGGCAGGTACATATGAATAGGAGGGGACCCAGAGCTGGGCAGTGCAGGCTCACGGACTTCTTAGGGCATGTGGATGTTCAGCGTTTGTATTTCTCATCCTTCTATGGTCTCAGGATACATCCAGAGCATGTCTGGCCTCACGGGTGCAGGGGCGTTTGGTGTGGGGTTTCAGAGTCTCTCAGGTCTAGCACTCGCCCTGCTCTGTATGTGGGGACAGGTCTCTAGGGTGAGCTGAGTTCTCTGCTCCAGAGCCTTGCTCAGTCCCCCGTGGGCTGGCATTCTGAGGGTAGACTGTTTGTTCATGGTTACCATTGGGGTGACCATGGTCAGGAGCAGGACAGTACCATTTCAGAAAAGTGCCTGCTCAGGGCTCGGAGAACAGAGTCTAGGTTCCTGGAGCAGCTCAAATGTCCAGAGTATGTCTGAACCTGAAACTTCAGAGTCCAGGACTTCATGCTGATGGGCTCTCTGCTCTCTTGTCAGTGGCCAAGGAGGAAGAGCAGGAGAGAGTAAAAGAGGCCCTCATTTCTTCCTTCTTGCAAGGGTGAGTGGATGCTATCCAAGGCCCCAGGGCCAAGATCACAGAATAGGTCTGGGAACTGGGAACAGGACAGCTATGCTGGTGGAGATCGCCCTGTCCTGCCGATAGACCAGTTCTGGCCTGCACATGGTGTGCACTTGGGCCACCCCCTGTTTCTTACCATGCCTCAGTTTCCCCAGCATAGAATGAGGGTCTCCCAGGGGCCCTCTGATGTGGAGATGTGACTGGTGTCCTAGACCAACAATGGAAGGTGGGAGACAGTGGTAGTTCCTATCTCAGGCCTCTCAGGATGCCCCTGTCTCCACAGGACAAGCCAAACTATCTCAGCCCAGATGGCGGAATCTGCAGGTTTTGCTGATCTTGCCGGGCAAAGGAAAGGTACAGGTGGGATGGGCACTCTAAGGACCCTTCACCCTGAGCCAGGCCAGGTGAAAGGGACGCCACTGGCAATGGTGCTGGATCAGTGGTCTCCTATGGACTGAGCTTTGGTTGGAGTCAGAGCCATCTATGACCTCTGTAGATCTGGGAGCCTATGGGATCCCAAGGGAAGCCTAACCTAGATGCAGAGCTCACATCCAATGGGCCGTGGAGGCCAGCAAGCCAGGCAACAAGAGCAGAGGTGGCATGGGCCATACTCCAGGTCCTTCACAGCCTGATAGCTGAACTCTGAAGCCTCTGCAGCTTCGTCCTCCCTGTTCACCCTCTACCCTGTAGCCATGCTGGCCACCTGCGGCCAGTGTATCCACTGTCCACACTACCTACCGTTTAACTCTGCCTACTGTCCCTAGTAACTGTCTGGATCCTGGCTATGTTGTCCATTCCCCGACTGGCTGTCCCTTGACTGCCCAGTGGGTACCCTGCTGATCCTTAGCCACCCCTAGTGTCCCTCAGCTGCACCTACTGTGTCCTCTCTGTCTGGACTTGCTTGCTTTTCTTCTCAACTACATTGGCTGCATATTGGCTCAGACCACAGCACGCCTTCTGTCAAGGGCAAGCCTCAACACCCCTGTCCTAGAGGGTAGTCTCCTATTCAGACCCCAGCACCATTAGTAAGCCTGGTCTCGTGTGCTTGGCATCCCTCAGCGCTAAAATTGAGCCTGGAGTGTAGGGAGTACTCAGTTGACACCTAGGAGAGGATGGTTGATTAAGGGTCACTTTTGCCACCCCAGGGGAGTCCCTGGCGGCTGATGAGGCCCATGGACACCTGTCCCTCGCTGAGGTGGGCACAGAAGAGTTCCTGCAGAAGCTCACCTCACAGATCACCGAGATGGTGTCGGCCAAGATCTCACAGGGTGAGGCGCTAGTGCGTGTCCCAAGGGGGCGGTGGGGCCCAGTGCTCTCTAGCAGGGGCGGAGGCTCTCCTGCCTCCATGATCTAGAAAGTGGCTATTGGGGGGCATCACCACCCTTGTGCCCATCCAGCCAAGCTCCAGGTGCCTGGCGGCGACAGTGATGAGGAGTCCAAGACGCCATCTGCCTCTCCTCGGCACGGCCGGTCTCGTCCTTCCTCCAGTGTTCAGGAGTCATCCTCAGAGTCAGAGGATGGGGACTCGCGTGGTGAGGTCGGTGGGTCAGGACCCTTGGAGAATATTCTGGGGAGGGTACTCTTGGAGGGAAGGTATAGGGATGAGAGGTACAGGGGCAGGATCCCAGGGAGGAGGTCTTGGAAAGCGAGTGCTTCACAGGCCCTCAGGAAATGCGTTCCCGGCTTGAGGGCAGGAACTGGTGAGGAACTGGGTCCCTTCCCCAGGGATCCCTGAAGACTTCTTCCCCTGAGTCCTCCTCACGCCTTCTCCCCTGCCCTGCTCCCTTTCCTTCTGCCACCCGCCTCTCCCTCTGGTGTAGCAGGCACCCTGTTAGGTCCCAGGCAGCAGGTGGACAGGTAGTAGGATCTGAACAAGTAGTATAGGCAGCCCCAGCTAGAGACCCTGAGGGTGCAGTGCTTTCTTTCGGGGGAAGACAAGGGAGAACATCCACATTCCTGCCATTTGTGTGGGATTGGGAGCCAGGGTCTGCACTAAATGTCCACAAGATTCCTGTCCTGCATTCTGGGACTTGACAGGTTTGGCTGATACCTTCTTGGGACTCCTGACTCAACCTCTTCCCCAAGGTTTTGAAAGACTTCTCATCTTCCCTTCTCTGGTGGCTACCAGGGATCCTGACAGGCTGGGTCTGCCAAACCGACCTCCCCCCCCCTCCCTTCCAACTCATTTCCTCTCTCTGCCCAATCAGATCTTTGACATCTACGTGGTCACAGCTGACTACCTGCCCCTGGGGGCAGAGCAGGATGCCATCATTCTGAGAGAAGGCCAGTATGTGGAGGTCCTTGATTCGGCCCATCCTCTGCGCTGGCTTGTACGCACCAAGCCCACCAAATCCAGCCCTTCTAGGCAGGGCTGGGTGTCGCCTGCCTACCTGGACAAGAGGCTCAAGGTACTTGGCTGGGAAACTCAGGGAAGAGGGTCTTCAGGTCTCCGGCCCAGAGGACTCTGGCATTGTCGTTCCCCTTTGGAGCTAGGAGCCCCCCTCCCCCCCCCCGCCTCCCAGGGGCGGAGCCAGGGCCCAGCTCCGCCTCTGACAGACACCTCTTTCTCACCAGCTATCTCCTGAGTGGGGGCCCACCGAGGCCCCCGAGTTCCCTGGGGAGGCCGTGTCTGAGGATGAGTACAGAACAAGACTGAGGTGAGCTTTCCCTGGCTGGCCCACTGCCCATGGAGACCTGTTTCTGCCTCTTTCAGGGTCCAAATGGAGTTCTGACCATTTTACGGGGGCCTTTGAATGCCTGCTCTACATGGGGATGGGCGGAGGTCGGGAACAGAGTGGGCACCAGTTTGATGCTGATTCCCACAGCTGGCCTCTCATGGGCTATGCCAGATTACTTCTGTGGAGGGTGTGGCAGTCATGTGGAAGAGTGGTTCCTCCCGGTACCCCTCATTCCCTCTCTAAAAGTTGACTGAGGGGTTCTGGTAGCAAGAAGTGCCCGAATTTGGCAGTTGAGATAACGGGGGCTGCGAGAGAGTCGGCTTTCTGGTAACAGTGCCGTTCCCAGGCCTTGACGGGGACAGGAGCCTGTGGCCACTGGAGGCCCCAAGTGCCCCGTAATGGCTTCTCCTCCTGCCAGCTCTGTCATCCAGGAGTTGCTGAGCTCAGAGCAGGCTTTTGTGGGTGAGCTGCAGTTCCTGGAGAGCCACCACATGAAGCACCTGGACCTATCTCCCCGCGTGCCTACAGCGGTGGCCAGCCAGAAGACAGTCATCTTTCGTAACGTGCAGGACATCAGCCGTTTCCACAGCAGGTAGAGGGGGTGGGACTGGATACAGGCACGCATGTCTATGAGCACCCAGCCCCTACCTGCAGGCCAGGCCTCATGGCGCGGGGTAGGGGGTAGGAACTGAGGAAAGGGAGAGCCTGTACTAGTGTGTCACAAGGCAGACTTTCCTCTTTCTGCTTATCTGGCTCATGCAGGATGAAGCCTGCAGTATACCTGCCTCTGACAAGTGTGTGCACAGCCATATGCATGTAGATCTTCATGCGCAGGCGCGCGTACACACACATGCATACATGTGTATAGGCATAGCTGCCACATTATGCATGCACATGTGCTTAATATGTATGTGCATATTTGCACACACGTGCAAACTCATGCTTACATCCCTGCTCAAGGATATACATAACGTTTCACATCATGTACCTATATTTGCCTCACAGCATACATGCCAACATGTGCACACACATTTGGGTGTCTATACATGTGCACTGCACTGTCACACAAGGCATACAAGTACACATGAATATATATGTGTGTGCACCTATACCGAGATTCGTGCACACCAGAAATGTGCACACCACGTTGCACATAGACAATGTCTGTACATGCATGTGTTCACATTTGTACATGTTTACGTGTATAGGCATGCATACATTTAGAAAACCTGCACCACATATGAATGCTATTGTACATGTGCACATATAATATATGTCGTACTTGTGCATGGATGGTGGGCACACAACTGTGCCCTTCTTGCACACATAACTCACCATACTCTCTCAGAGGGCTCAGGCCCTGATAAGGAGTCTGGCCTTCTAGAGAAGGCCTGGACTGGTAGGTGGAGGGAAGCGCTGACACTGTCCCCTTTGTGACAGCTTCTTGAAGGAGCTGCAGTCCTGTGACACCGACGATGACGTGGCCATGTGCTTCATCAAGAACCAGGAAGCCTTTGAGAAGTACCTCGAGTTCCTGGTGGGCCGCGTGCAAGCTGAGTCCGTGGTTGTCAGCACCCCGGTCCAGGAGTTCTACAAGGTGCTTCCTGTCTGTCACAAGGCCACCCACCCTGCTTGCTCCTAGACCTTACCTCTTGCCCAAATGCCCGTTGAGGTGTAGCTCTGATGGTCCACATGGCTGGCCCAAGCTTGTCTTCCTCAACCCGCATCACTGCCTGCCCACCACCTGCCTGAACCCTGGCTCAGTGGGAACTGCCAATAGGAGTACCCACACTTTGCACTCCTGAGTCGTTACGTAAGCTGCCCAAGCCCTATGCCACCCAGTGACCCTTGTGCAGGGCTATGTGTGTCGGCACCCTTGGTATACTCCTCTAGCTCCCAGGGGCCATAGCCGTGCCTGGGAAGTCCAGGGCCATGCCTATGACACCCTTGCAGTGACTCTAGCCACCCAGGGACCACGCATTCATGCGCAAAACCACTTCTGTGGCTCCTACAGAAATATGCAGAAGAGACACTGTCAGCCAAGGACCCCACACAGCCACCGCCACCTCCACTTCAGCACTACCTGGAGCAGCCAGTGGAGCGGGTGCAGAAATACCAAGCCTTGTTGAAGGTGATATGCTCCAGCCTTGTTTGTGCAGGCTGCACCTGTTGAGGGAGGGGGATTCCTGGGTTCCGAGCATCCTGGATCCATGACTATTGACCCTCACCCCAGGAACTAATCCGCAACAAGGCCCGCAACCGGCAGAATTGCGCGCTGCTGGAGCAGGCCTATGCTGTGGTGTCTGCCCTGCCACAGCGTGCTGAGAACAAACTGCACGTGTCGCTCATGGAGAACTATCCCGGAACTCTGGAGGCCCTGGGAGAACCTATCCGCCAGGTGGTGCCCTGGGATGCTGAGGGTGGGACACTGTAGGAGGCTTTTGGAGGTGGGAGCCTGTAGATGACTTCATGGTTTCTTGTGGCTGTCATCGGGGAAGCTTGGTTGACCAGGGTTCATTCACATCTCTAGGGCCACTTCATAGTATGGGAGGGGGCACCAGGGGCCCGGATGCCTTGGAAGGGCCACAACCGGCATGTCTTCCTCTTCCGAAACCACCTGGTGATCTGTAAGCCCCGGAGAGACTCTCGAACTGACACCTTTAGCTACGTGTTCCGGAACATGATGAAGGTCTGTGTGTGCAGGGGCTGCTGAGGGCTCTGTAGGCGGAGTGGCTGTGCCATGGGGGGAGTCCCGTTTCTCTCTCAGGCTGTGGCGTGGATGCTGGTGGCTAGTCCTTGGCCAGCGTGTCCCTCCTGGGGTCATCTCACATCATCTGAGCATGGTCACATCCTCCCTACTGATGTCCTCTCCCCACAGCTGAGTAGCATCGACCTGAATGACCAGGTAGAGGGGGATGACCGTGCCTTTGAGGTGTGGCACGAGCGGGAGGACTCTGTGCGCAAATACCTGCTTCAGGCCCGGACCGTCATCATCAAAAATTCGTGGGTGAAGGAGATCTGTGGCATCCAGCAACGCCTGGCCCAGCCTGTATGGCGTGAGTGTCCTTTGGTAGGGCTGGGCCATAATGGTCAAGACTGGATGGGGACATGACTCTTAACCCTAGGTGTCCAGCTGGGCTGCACCCAGGCTGTGGGGACCCTGAGTCTCAGGTTGTGGGGTGACACTGCCTTGGCCCTTGCCTACTGGACATGAGGGGTTGCTTTTGGGAGCAGAGGGCTCCACTCTCTCCTGTCAGCTCTGAGTGGGGTATAAGAACTGTACCCTCACTGGGAAATCCAGGTGGAGTATCAGGTTACCCCCAACTACAGAGAGGAAACACTTGGGGAAATCATAGGGGGTTCCCATACGAAGACCCTAAGATTAGGACATCCATCTGGATTCTGCAAGATGTGGGGGAATCTTCTAACTTGGACCAGATTCCTCAGCCAGACCAAAAACATATCATCCAAACTATATGTTTTAAAAAATTAATTAATTTAATTAATTAACCAAGTGGTGGTGGTGCACACCTTTAATTCTGGCACTTGGGAAGCAGAGGCAGATGGATCTCTGTGAGTTCAAGGCCAGCCTTTCCTTCAGAGCAAGTTCCGGGTCAGCCCGAACCGTTACACAGAGAAACCGTGTCTCGAAAAAAAATTAATTGACTTTTGGTGGTATATGCATGTGTGTATACATGTATGTACACATGTGTGTTGGTATATGGGCCTGTGTATATGTGCTGGAACCAGAGGAAGACATCAGGTGTTCTGCTTAATCACTCTCTGCCGGGATTTCTCACTGAATCTGGAGCTTACGTTTTAGAGGGAGGCTGTCTAGCCCATGAGCTCCAGGGATCTGCCTGTATCTTCCTCCACAATGCTAGGGATACAGGCACACGAGGCTACATCCTCATGTGGTTGATGGGGATGCAAACTCAGGTCCCAAACTCTTTATTTTTTTACTATAGTCCCTACTCCTTCCCACTCTGTATCCAGTTTGCCTCACTCACCTTTGATTCTACGTTGGGACTGCAGATGGTAGCAGCCACACTGCTGAACATGGAGTCCTAGTGTTGGGTGGGGGTAACCTGCCAGGGCGTGTGCAATTGAGACGGTAGGCCTGGCCTGTACACATAACATGAGGACCTCCTTATGTATCCTCAGGTCCCCCTGATTTCGAAGAGGAATTGGCTGATTGCACCGCTGAGCTGGGCGAAACCGTCAAGCTGGCATGCCGAGTGACTGGCACCCCTAAGCCTGTTGTCAGCTGGTACAAAGGTACCCAGGGATGAGGGTCTCCAGACTTATTGTGGGGTGCTGGCTCTGCAACAGGGAAGGACCTCTTGAGAATGTGGGCTCTGTCCAGTGGTCCATGAGGCCTGAGAGGCAGGAGACAGGACAAGAGGATGGTCAAGAGGAGGATGATGTAGGGTAGGGGACAGGTAATGGACTGATAAATAAACCTAAAGCCAGATAGTGTTGTGGCTACCCAGAGGACTGGTGGCTTGGGGCAGTGACAGAAGACAAAGCAGCCCTCTGAGATAACAGGTCTAAAACTTCTGCATTGAGTAGGCAACAGCTGTGGCATTGAGGAGCAGCCCTGGTCAACAAGTCACATGTCACAAGCACACAGTCACATGAGGAAGTAGAGCCGAGAGGATGGAGGGCTTGAGACAGTGCAGGGAACTCCTCTGGGGTATCCTGTGGCTGGCATGAGTCTTGGAGATCGTGTGGGTGCCATTTCATAGGGCTAGTCCTTTCACCAGCTCTAGCAGGTCCTAGATGGGGTAGATGCTAGGGCGGGTCAACTCCAGGCCTGGCAGTAGACCTGGATGGTAGCCAAGCTTGCCACCTTGGGCGAGTAGGTGGAATCAGCTCCCCTACATGCATGCCCTCAGGGTTGGTTCACCCTGACCTGTAGTGAGGGGTGGGAGCCATCTCTCCAGTGTGCAGAGACCAACTCTTTTGCCAGTGGCCAGTGAGAAGCAAGGTCAGCTTTCCCAGGGCCAGCAAAGGGCGGGGCTGGCTCAGCATAGTCCTCTGATTTCATCTTGCATGGTTCCAGGGCCTTCTGCAGTGACTCAGGCCACAGACATCCACACAGACCCCAGCTGTAGCTGGACCACAGACCCAGACATGGCCCGTGGTATCAATTTGAGTCTGGGAGACATCCTGGCTCTAGTTGGAAGGACTGGCCACTCAGGGAGCACCTGGTTTCCTGATGCCAAGTTCAGAGGTCTCCAAGAGCACCCACAATTCTGGTGTCAAGTTGGGGAATCCCCAAAGCCCTCTGACTTAACACTAGCTGCAGGCTCAGAGTCCCAGGAGCCTCCTCCAGTTCCACAATTCACCCCATGGACTCACGGAAATGCCCAGAGCTGTTCTGTTCGGGGTTGTGTTTTACTGCAGCGCAAGGGGCCAGGCTGACTGCAGCTGGGCAGGGTCCGTGAGTTTCCATATGTAAGTTTGTGTTTATCCCTCCCAGGGCCATGTGCCCAGCTCCCTTGTCCCCCAGCATCAGTGCCTGATACCGAGAGCAACAGAGTACTGTTAGCCAGAAAGCTCACTCGAGCCTTCCAGTTCAGGATGTTACCTGGGTCTGGGTCAGTGGACATGCCAGACTTCTTACGCTGCCAACCTCAGTCTGAAGTCAGGTTGACACTGCCAGAGCCCAGAGTGCCCACCACAGACACTAATAGGAGGTGTCTGTAAGGCCTGGAGCTTGTACCGTGGACTCCTCATTGGCATTAGTGGGCCCATGTGTCATCTGACTTCCAGAGTCTGGGGATATGAGGTACAGTGAGTGGAGAGAGAGAGAGAGAGAGAGAATGGACCATCAGCAAGGATGAGGGCAGGTGACCAGCTTGACAGTGACCATCACTTAGAGCCAGTCCCAAGACTGAAATAAACCTGTGTCCACCTGCCTACCTGTGGACCACCCCATCACAATCATGCAAACTGCACATACTTGTATATACATGACACACATATGTAATTTGAACATTAAACCAATACATACTTAAACATGCCATATGTATGAATATAATGCAAAAGTACACACTAGACATACATGCCTGGATATATACTTGCATGTGTACACATATACAAAGATACAAACATATTCATATGTATACTACACAGGTATATGGACAGACAGTACACATGCCATACATACAAACACACTACAGACACAGACATAGAGACTCACTAATACATATGCACAGATACATGCTCCACACATTTATACATGCACACATATATGAACATCACAAATATATATGTACACAGACATGCCGCACACATACACAGATGTATGCACACACAGACTTAAGGTCTAGGACAAAGGCATGTTTGCTCCTGTGATACAGTGGACAGTAGCATCCTGAAACATGCCTAGTTCTCACTGGGTGATGGGAATAGAGGGACTGGCTCCTGCTGGTGACTTGAGAGAGCTGCCCTGGGTGTCATCTCTTGGCTCTAGAGAAGATCACTTGTGACCATTGCTCTTGGGACTGGAAGGTTCCTTCACAGCTAACTATGCATAACTTGCCCCTTTACCCATCTATCCAATCCCCCTCCTTATGTTCAGAGGTCAAGTGTAGGAAGCAAAGCACCTTTTCATAAAAACAAGTCAGAGGTCAATTTGAACACCTGGTGCCTCATCTCTCTTGGCTGGGTTGTTAGTGGGAAAATGACGCCTTGTAACCAGCCCCTGCCCTTTTTTCCTTTTATCCCAGTAAGAAGCCTGCAGGGGGAAGAGACAGTCTTTTGGGGAGGAGGGGGCAGCTACTTTCAGTGACCCAAAAAAACCTTCCTGAGGAGCGTGGACCAGAGGGCATGAGGGACAGCTAGGTCCTGGCCACTGTGGACAGTCATCAGATGGCAGGAGACCCCCATGGCATCACGTGGCTCATGCTGGCCACAAGGCCACATTCACTGATCAGAAACAATATGTCTGGTTTTGCGGGACCACCTGCCAGGGTGGGGTGTAGGTTTTCCATGTGATGTGACCATGCTCTCTGTAGACTTGAGAGCATCTCTCAGTAGCCTTCTGTCTGGTGTGAGCATAGCTTTGGTTCTGCCTAGCTGGTGGTGTTGTGTTGTAATGGCTCCATCCAAGAGTCCTGGTGGTCTGGGTTAGGTGTCCTCAATCTTTCAGGTGTTTATTTGATTTATGCTTTGTGGCCCCAAAGAGGGACTCCTTTAACCTGCCACTCTAGCTGTTTACATGGCAAAACAGCTGGCTCAGTAAGGAAGTAATGGTCTTCACTAAGGAGAGCAGCATGGGGCAAAGCTACAAGAATGGCTTTGAACTCTGCCCACTGAGCAGAGGATGGCACCTCTGCCCAGCTGCAGCGCTCAGTCTGTGTGCTGCTGACTTTTTGTTTGTCTGGGAAATGAATGATTCATGGGTCCAGACCTTTAGGGAACTGAAGAAGTTCGGCCTTGGGAGTAGAAAGGTAGAGCACCCCATTCTGGGAGGGTCGTTGCTTTTCATGTGAATTTGTTGACTGAAGCTGGCTGGGCACTGCTTGTCATGCTTGTCATGGCATCCAAGCTGGCTCATCATAGAATGGACACATAGAGCATCACTGAGCGGAATGACTGGTTTCCACCAGAGCCCCACAGCATGCAAAGAGTTGGTTTTCGGAAGTGACGTGTCTAGTGGCCATGTTGGAAAGAGGTCAGATCCAAACCCCAGGCTGGGCTTCCTTTGCCAGAGTCTTCAGTTGGAAAAATGATGGGTCTCAGAAACTTTAAAGTTTGCCCAAGACCATGCAAAAGCCTGCTGACATTCGGGCTTCTGTTTCCTGTTGCTGTAACAAAGCAACAAGAATTTTCTTTTTTAAGACAGGGTTTCTCTGTAGCTTTGGTGCCTGTTCTGGAACTTGCTCTGTAGACCAGCCTGGCCTTGAACTCACAGAGATCCACCTGCCTCTGCCTCCTGAGTCCTGGTATTAAAGGCGTGTGCTAAACTTAAAAAAAATGTATTCTTTATAAACTAAAGAGATATTTTTTATATCAGGGTTTGGAGCCTGAAAGGCCTAAAAGCAGTGTCACCTGGTGAGGTTCCTGTTGTCGGTCTGCAATACAGTGTGGCCACGGGCACGATGATGGGAATATCAGTTAGATGGAGGGAGCAATCATGGCAGACCAGAAGGAAGAGGAACTCCATCTGGGCTTGCTCTCCAAATAACTCTTGAAAATTTGAGTTACACTTAAAGATCAGTATCAGTCCCTTCTCAAGGTGCTTTTATCCATGGTCTAATCCACTTCCTCCGCGGGCCAATCCACCATCCTCCATGGCCCAATATACTTCACCTGGAGCCCTCCACTAAAAGGTATCAACACTGGGGACCAAGCTTCCAACACAGGAACTTTCAGGGGACCCACACTGAACCCAGAGCAGTGCTCACGGGAATCCCTCCCATGGGGGAGTCCAGAAGGTCCACAGCTAGCTGCAGCACTCTGGAAAACCCTCAGGTCAACCCCAGACTGACTGGCTGAGACCGAGGAGAGGGTATAGGTGGGGCATACTGTACCCCAGGGTCCAAGAGTCCCATAAGGCATTCTCCCATAGAGGATGCAGAAGACAAAGATTGGTTATTGTGAATGCCGAAGTAGTTCTGAGGCACTCCCCACTGGGAACAGACCCCGAATCTTAGATTTCTCAGCCCGCCCTGCTGGTGAGCACACTTAGGCCTGAACATCTGAGGTGGATGCTCCTAACTGACCAACCAGAAGAGCACTGATCCCATAGAAATGGACCGTCAAAGGACCTTGAAGGCCGGAGTACTGAGTCCAGACTTGGAGCTCCAATGGATGTATGTCGCAGACCTGGTCTTGTGAACTCAAACAAATTTTGACAGTTATTATCCAAGACAAAAGGAGCCACATCCGATGTCCCTAAGATGGCCCATCAGCAGCTGCTAGTCTCACCAAGGATGTCCGTACCAGCAGAAGCCACATAGGCCATGCCTGATCTAACCGAGCCAATCCATCTCCTGTAGCTGGCACCCTGTCACCACCCAAGGTCACCAAGGAGGACTTGACCTCCAATGATCCTTGCACTCTTTTCCCTCCTGTGTTTTGTGCTGTCTCTGAAAGCCAATCTGGGAAGGGACCAGGAAACTGGGTTACCTGAGTTGTTTAGGTGGATGCTTGGATGACTTAGCCTACACACACACACACACACACACACACACACACACACACACACACACATTTTGAGACAGGGTTTCTCTGTGTAACAGCCCTGGCTGTCCTGGAACTTGCTTTGTAGACCAGGTGGACCTCAAACAGAAATCCACCTATCTCTGCCTCTCTCTCCCAAATGTTGGGATTGAAGGTGTACACCACCCTGCGAATCTAGCCCTCGAATCCTTTACCGTGAGCCACGCATTGCTTTCACTATTGTTTCAGAAGTTGCTGCCAGTCTTCAAATATGTTTTACCAAGGTGATGATTTAAAAGCTAGGTGTCTGGTGTGTCTGCTGCAGATGGCCCAAGAGTGTCTAACTTTAAAGTGAGCAGGGACAGCCCTGAAGGAGATGCGTTTTTCCCTAAATGGAGAGGGGAGGTTCTGGTTGCTCATGGCTGAGGAAACCGGAACTTTACCTTTGAGAGGAAAGGCAATAGGGTGTGGCCTGGGAGGGGGGCTTAGTACTGAGGTCTGAGCTGTCTACTGGGAGTGGTCTTCACTTGCTCAGGGGAAACCCTGGGTGCTTGTCTTGCTACAGGGGATGGCTGGCTGTAGGACAGGGTTGGATGAGGGAGGAGGAGGAAGGGCCGCGAGGGAATGGCTCATGCGGTTAGGCTTTCAGAGTGGAGGTGATTGACAGAAGAGGGGTCCACATCACATATGCTGGGTGTTGTTGTCTTGGAAGAGCAGGTGCAGTTGTTGAGGAGGTGACCAAGAGCCAGTGCCCTGATAGTTCAGACCCTTTCACCACCCTCTGTTTCTAGAATGTTGAAGTTGGATGGAGACAGATAGCTGAGATAACCCTTGTGGAGAGACACTCAGGAGTGGGGGAGGGAGAAAGAGAGGGAGAGGGAGAGGTAGATTGCACCCAGCCTCTTGTTCTCCTTTTGGGACCTATTCCATAAGAGCCCGTCCCTGCTTTCCAGATGGGAAGCCGGTGGAGGTAGACCCACACCACATCCTCATTGAAGATCCTGATGGCTCCTGTACCCTCATCTTGGACAACCTGACCGGTGTAGACTCTGGCCAGTACATGTGTTTTGCGGCCAGTGCAGCTGGCAATGCCAGCACCTTGGGGAAGATTCTAGTACAAGGTGAGCAGGATGGGTTTCCTGGTGTGGTGGACACCCCTCCATTGTCAGTGGTGTGGACTCTGCCCAGAATACAGGCGGTGGGAGGGTGGTGTGTGGGGTGAGCCTGAGGATGGAGCAGGCCCGGTGACTTGGGGTCTCCTAGAAACCCCCAGAGGAGGGTCGCTTCTGGAGGTGAGGGCACGCCAGTCCCCACCCCAGCTGTCCCTCAGCTCCATCGCAGACATCTTTCTGTCTTTCCTGCCCTTGCCTACCTCTGCCCACAGTGCCCCCACGATTTGTGAACAAGGTCCGGGCCACACCCTTTGTGGAGGGGGAAGATGCACAGATCACCTGCACTGTGGAAGGTGCCCCATATCCTCAGATCAGGTGAGACCTGGGCTGCAGAGAATGGGAACACAGCTCCTGCGGAGGCGGGAGGGCTGGGCAGCATGATCTCCTAAGCCAGGGAGGTCGTCCATGGCCACTGATCACTGCAAAGTGGGTATCATGGGGTGGTGATTCCTGCTGGAGATGCCCTCTGTAGCTGGGAAGAAATGGCTGGACTGTGGCTTCCAGGAAGGGAATTTAGCTAGGGATACTGGACCTGGGGTAACCTAGCAGGGGTTTTAAGCACTAGTAGCTCTCTCTGGAGGTGCCCTGAGACCCCTGAGGGTACCATGAGGATGGCTTTGGCTGGACACTGGCTCACAGGACCTCCTGACTGGTTCCAGGTGGTACAAGGATGGTGCCCTGCTAACCCTGGGCAACAAGTACCGGATGCTGAATGAGCCCCGCAGTGGCGTGCTGGTGCTGGTGATCCGGGCAGCCAGCAAGGAGGACTTGGGACACTATGAGTGTGAGGTGAGGCTTGTGTGTGAGGGACAATAGCCATCCTCAGTGGTCTGACTTAACCCAGGTTCCACCGTGTAGGTGTCGAGGCTCTAGGCCAGCCAGAGGACATCAGGCTGCTGCCACCCACCATCCCCAGCCACCTGTCCTCTGCCTTCTGGCCTGTCTCCTGTCACATTAGGCTGTGCCCTGTTACCTTGTGCTCTTGCCATTGTCCCTACCATTTTAAGATGATGTTTAGCATCTGCCTGGTGGAAGGGACCGGGTGCTGACCTCAGTTGTTACTCACTAAGGTAAAAATGTCATGCCGTTTGCCCAGTGAGTCTGGCATTGCACACACGGAGCTCACCTTTGCCCATGCACAGCTAACCTCCGTCTCTGTGCTCTTCATCCTCAGATCTGAGGTGGAGACCAGCCTGGGTCCTCTGGCCTGTGTCCAGCTCTTTACTAGAGCTGTTGTCTGGAAGCCAGCCCCCTCTGTATGGCTTCATCTGCAACCCTAGGGCACTTGTGTCCCATCAAGTTTCCTGGAAGCAAGGGTTCTCTGGATTAGATAGCACAGATGCCAGGGGCCATGTAATGACTTCAAATTAAAGTGGAGTCCGCTTGTAGGTTCCTGCTATTCTTGTTCAAGTGTCCAGCCCCTGCCCTCCACCCCCAGCTGAGCAGCCACATCCTGGCCAGGGAAGAAAGAGATCAGACTTTACATTATGGTTCTTAGTGGGCCTTTGCTGTCCTTTTGCCAGCTGGTGAACCGGTTGGGCTCAACACGTGGTGGGGGAGAACTGTACATGCAGAGCCCTGCGCTGCGTGCCCGGGACCAGCACCATCGGGAACAGCTTGTGGCTGCTGTGGAAGGTAGGTTCTGTGTCTGTCTGTGCTGTCTCAGTGACTTGCGAGTTCTAAGCCCCAGGCGGGAATCTCCACCGGCCTGGAAGGAGCCTGGTGGAACTGAAACTCTCATTCCTGCCAACCAGGAGGGGCCTCTAGGAGGAGGAGGCTAGATCTCAGGGTGGGAAATGATGGAGGCCGAAAGCTGGGGAGGCTGTAGAGGCGGTCCGAGGAGGCGGCTGCAGGGTCATGTGTGTACCTGTGGGTGCTGGGGAGGCTGTGCAGGAGGTCAGAGGAGGCGGCTGCGGGGTCATGTGTGTACCTGAGAGTGCTGGGGAAGACAGGAGCCCAGAGTGAGAGCTGGAAGTTGCCCTGGATAACAGGCATCCCACAGTCCTGCTCAGCATTATCTCTGCAGAGGAACATAGCAGGGCCTCCATCAGCTTGACTGGCAGTGGTCATGGAGGCTCCGTGCAGGTGGCAGCAGGAGTGGGTGAGGGGCCCACACTGAATGCAGAAGGCACGACTGCCTGGAGCAGGGGCAGGTGTCAGGACACCTGTGGGTGTGGACTGCCCGTGAGAAGCACGATGCTGCAGTTCAGGGTCCTGATCTTGGCTCAGGGTTACTCCTGGTGCACCTGGGTAGGGGTGGGAGTAATCTCACTAGGGACTGAGATTTAACTCAGTGGTAAGAACATTGCTGCTCTTGCGGAGGACCTGAGTTCAGTTCCCAGTACCCATGTCAGGACACTGCCTGTCGATCTAGCTCCAGATGGGCATCGGACGCCATCTTGTCTCTGTGAGGGTCAGCACCCATGTGTACAGAGATGAAATCAAAATAAATATTTAAAACAAGATGATATAGATTAGCCTGACTAGGGACAGAAGGCAAGTTTTGTTAATTGTCCTGGAAGATGTAAACAGACATCTGTTTGTTCACTTCTGATAGGGTGTCAATAACGGACCCAAGAAATAATTCTACACAAGTCATAGTAAGCTGATGAATTTGCTGGGATTGCTTAGAGGCATATGGGTGGGGGATTACTTACAGAAACATGAACAACTCAAAGGCAGCTGTGTCGCCAACAGGCACATCCAAGCATGGGTGTTGTATGACCCAGCATTGTATGACCTGGAGGGGGGCCTTCCTTCCTTCCTTCCTTCCTTCCGTCCTTCCTTCCTTCCTTCCCGTGCCCTCATCGAAGGCGTGGTTCATTGGTTCAGTTTGGAAGATGGAACCTCATCATACTCCACCCCTTCCCAGAACCCTTCTTCCATTCTTTCTGACTCCTTTTGTTGTTTGATGTTTTCTGAGCCTCAGAGGGATGGTAAATATGTCTGATTATTTTCTCCTATCCATGGCTGAGTGGCAAAGAAACAGTCATTTAGTTTCGGGAGCTAATGGATTACAGGTCTCTGTAGCACACCCCTCCCTGGAAAAAAAATAAGTTTTCCTCTATGACTGATCAAAATGACTGACCAAAGCTAACAGCAGCAGTAATTGATGGATGTAAATACAGATGTTTAGAAGGTAGTTTGATAGGCACATCACAGCCAGTAAAGAAAGCAACACCAGTTGCCTCCACTCAGGGACCACGGGATTTTGCCCTTCCTTGAGGTACCGTATGTGAATTTCCTCTCATGGAGTAGGCTTTGAATCTAATAGGAAATGGTTGCCCTATGACAGCTGTGCCACTGTTTCCTAGCAAGCACAACTTGTGTGGCATGTTAGTGATGTAGTGCACATGGCCACTCCTAGCTGATGATGACCATTAGTGACCCAGTGGTCCAAGCAGCACCTACTGGCACTAGCCAGCAAAAAGGGAATTTCCTCTTCAGTGCTAACTTACTTCCGTGTCCTGTGTCACAGCGTGTCAAGGCTTCAGCAGCAGGTTCTTACCATTTAGACCTGTGTTTTGCAGCAGTGACAACAGCCTTTCTCGTTGTAAGGCCTTGTAGAGGAGTAGCCCAGCCCTGGCTCTGGGAATTTTAGTCCATACTGTATGCTTCTTCCTGTCCATGTAGGTGCTTTTGTTTGAACTCCATCCCTGTTCTTCCAGATGCTTTTAACAAATCTGTAGGAGTCTCCTCAGGGGTCAGCACTATATGATGTCACTTCTTTTTTTTTTTTTTTTTTTAAAGCAGAAGGCGGGTGGGTTCTCTGAAGGCCAGCCCTCATCCATTCTAAGTATCAAGTGGTCTTGGTCAGCTAGGGCTTTACTAAAATAGAAACATTATAAAAGGCCAGTATAGTAGGAAAAGATCACATCCGTTGTTTCATCCGAGAGCGGTGTCAAGCACAGACGGGAGGTCCTACTTCATCTAGCCTTCCATAATTCACAGACATTTGTCACGAACCATCTGGTCTCCTCATCCTGAGGTGCCATCGCTGCTGCAGGACTCGTGGGCATCACCCCACTTTCGATGGCCTCAGCAGGGTGGAACCCGAGTTGCATATGTCAGCACCCACTGCAGGATCCGTACAACCCCTGCATCCCACGTGTCCCTCACTCTGCTGGCCCCTATGCAGCCACCACTAGTGTTCTGCGATTGTTAACTAGTGAGACAAAATGTCTGTTTATCCAAGATATGGCACGGTTGACAGATTGAAACACATGTTTACTCAAGTCTTGATTAGCGAACCAGTGAGATGGTGGAGGGTACTTTCAGGAACACAGGTGACGCAAATGTGGGCATATTACTGGAAGCCTTCTTTGGCAAGGGTGAGGACTCAAAAAGCCATATTCTCAGAACTTGCACACAGCCTGGAGGCTGCTCTGCTGGGCTCCACTCCCCAGCAGTTGTTACTGCTGAGGTAACTTGAGAAGCTGGCAGCGCCTTGGAGATTTTGTGGATTTCTTGAGTCTTAATGAACCTCCCTCCAAGAGCGGGTGTTTCAAATTGCAGTAAGTGACTACCTCAGGAGGGTTATGACAAGACAGTCGCGTGGACAGTCAGGACGGGGAGGAGCCAGCTAGTGCTGTCCCATCTGGAAGGGCTCCAAGATGCTTGAGAGCCTCACATCCCTGGGGGCATAAAAACAGAGACTGGACCAGTACCAAGTGAGCCACAGTGCCCATAGTAGAAGTGGTGACATATATATCTTCTGAACATCGAAAGTTGGCTCGTGATCCCTTGGCCACTGGAACCAGTTCTTGCCATCTAAACCCTCTCAGAACTGAGGTGCTCAGAGCCCAGCAGCTCAGCCTTGGGACCTCTGATGTCCTCCACTGTCCTCTCAGAGAATCCCTCCTTCTTTGATGAGCAAAGGTCTTTGATTCTTGTCCCCCATAGGGTCAAAGACCCTTTCCTGTGACTTGCCACACACATGCTGTGTCTGCCCACAACCTGGTTACTGGAGCACCGTGCATACTGGCATCTGCCGCCACCGGCACACTCTCTTCCCATTGGCATCTGTGGGGTGCACACCTCATGGCGTGCAAGCGCATCCACACAGTCATTTACTTGGTGGTCGTGATGAGTCTTTTTCTGGGACAGAAGAGGGGTGGCAGCATGGAAGAGCAGGCCCAGGACTCACTGGGATTGGATGTGTATCGACGCCTTGGGGAGGCGAGAAGGCTGGTCCTGGAAGACCCTGGAGCCAGAGTCCAGCCAACCTGCTTCCTAACTCCCGTCCTGCTTCCTGTTAACCCTGCGGCTCTGCAGCCAGAGTAGCCTGACAGAACTCTGTGGGAGTGGCTGCCCTCTTGCTTTGTCCTGCCTCAGGCTGGGAAACCTGCTTCGCATTATTGCAGCCTGCCTGTGGCTGCCAGTTACACCCAGGCCGAAAGCTGGTCATGTTGAGCGCTGTGAGCAGAGGGACCAGGAATGTAGCATCTCCGAGGTGTTGCGCCCGCTGCTCTTGAGAGCAGTGAAGTTGGATCCATTAGGGAGGGTGAAGGTGCTAGAGCAGGTGGGAAACAGGTTGTTCATCTGTGTACACCGAGCTCTGGGGCTGGAACCTAGACTCTCGCTGCGGGGTCCCTTCCCATTAGGGGAAACCTTTACACGCACACATTTACAAACACATACATGCCTACATGCATATGTGCATGCATATGTGTGTATCCATGCACACAGAGCACACATACACATGCACACACATGTATGCATATGTGTACAAACCTATGTATGTACATGTATAAGCATATATGTGCCTTGTGAAAGATAAATATGCATGTATGTGCCTATACACAACACATAATAAATGCATCTTCTATACACACAGACTGATGGTACCTTATCTCACGTGCACCTCTGCTGAGAGAGGTTGTCACGCTCTGTTGCCTTCCTCTGTGTGAACTTGCAGCAAACCAGGGCTTATGAGATAGTGTCCCAGGCTACACCCCTGGACAGTTTCCCCCACAAGGTTATAAAGAAGTCTACTAAGATGTAAGGATGTAGGTAGTCTATGAGCTGCCTATGGCCCGGCTGTCGAGCCTTTGCGGGGTGCTCCTGGGAGAGCCCATTTGAGGGTACTGTAGAGAAGAGCCCTCTTACTGCATAGAGCCAGAGACAGTCTGGTCCCAAATGAGTACCAGCCAGTTTCTCAACCTAGAGCTCCACACACGAGGTGGGAGTTGCTGGTTATAGGACAGAGACATGCTGGGGTTGTCTCTCCTGAGAGACAGGTCTTCTTAACCTGAGGCACTGTGTAGGGCTGTTGCTAGAAGGACATCCGTGGCCTCCCACCACGGAGCTCAGCTGTGCCATCCCCATTTTTAGTCTTTGTGATGTTATTGTGAAAGAGGCATCGGTCATCCTATCCTAGTCTTAGTGTGGCTGTTGGTTCCGTGTGCAACTCCAGCCCCAGCTCCACCCCCACCCCTGGCCCTGCCCGAGCTCAGATTCTATGTCTGAGAAGTGGAGCCTTAAGTGTGACAACTTCACAGGACTCCCATGGCCTATGGACTGAGTGAGGTTTTATATAGAGGCAGGCTCTTCTTCCCACCCACCCCCAGTCCTGTGGTACCCTAAGGTCACTAGGTACTCCATGTGAGATGCAAGGTTGACACTTCCCATAGGACAGGTACTGTTCCCTGTTTCACAGAGAGGGAACTGGATTCCTGGACTGCAAATATCTTCCCAGGAACACGCAGATAGGCAGGGCCAATGCTCCTACACCAAGCAGGTTGCTACGCTATCAACACCACTCAGCTCAGCCCCCGGGCGCTGCTGGTCTGTAACGGTTGCTGTTCCGACTGTTTTCTTTGTAGTCACTGAGCAGGAGACAAAAGTCCCCAAGAAAACCGTCATCATGTAAGTGCAGGCGTGACTCTCATCTTCTTTTGACTGTCGTGCCCATGCATGCTACTAACCCCCTCACCTTGCTGGCCTGATGTCCTTGCTGCCTGCCAGCCTGCCCGCCTGCCTGTGCACCTAACCTTCACATACCGCATGGGTCATCAGCATCTTGTGGATTCTTGCAGGCACCTAGCCCAGCCACTTCCCGGGGTCTGTGGACCCCGTACACACCACAGCTCTCTTCTGAGGCCTCAGAGCACACACTGCAGGGTGCTGCTATTCTACATAGTTCATGGCGACTCACCAGGATAGTGGCTTTCCAGTAGCTGGGGAGAGCTGGCAATGAAAGCCATTTCCCTCAATAGGCTCAAGACAGGTTTCTGCCCTTAGGCAATGTTGGTAACAGGGCTTTCTGCAGCGATAGAGTCCCATTCCATAACCTGCCCTGCCCAACAGCGTTTAAACATGTCTAGTGCAACAGACAGTCAAATCTTAAATGTGACCCGGTTTTTATTCATTGGATCTAACCTATGATATCAGAGCCCTGGGGCATTTGGGTCTCCAAGTCCAGCTGTTACATTTAGAAGATGGGGAAACTGGGGTTCTGGAAAGTAAGGAGGCCATCTGAGAGCCACTTCGCCAGCCAGCCTTTTCTTCATTCTCCAGTGCTTTTAAAGCTCAAACAAAAATCCTATGTATGAATCCCAGGAGCTCGGAGCAAGGTGACCCCACTGAATGTGGGATTGTGGGAACCAGGAGAATCTGGGAGGCCTTCCTCTATAGAGGGTACAAGAGACAGGGAAGCCCAACAAAGGGAGGTCTCTTCTGTGCCATGGGTGGCCATGTTGCTGGATAATTCTGTCTGCAGACCTTGGATGAAATCTGGGTTATCCTTTAGTGCCCTGCATCCACCTCTCTGCTTCTAAGGCGGCTGCTCCCATGTTGCCACCCAGCCTATGCTCACCACCCCAGCCTTGGAAAGGCCCCATGCTGGAGGCTGGCACAGATGATTGCCTGTATCTGCCTTGTGGGGAGCAGTATTATCAGACACTTTGAGGCATCCAGATCATGGTCCCTGGTGCCAGAGGAGACCCCAGATATCCAGTATTTGTGACATAGCCCTGGGAAAGTTCGCAGCCTTTCCATTTTTTATCCCTTCCTTTGCTGGGAGCAAGAAGCAATGGAGCCCAAACTCAAAAACTTGGAAAGTCCTAGCCAATGCCTGTCACTCACCCTGGTGCTCAGGTTTTACCTCCTTCTCCTGCCACCTTCACTCCCATTCTGGAAGGTGGAACTCAAAGAGGGGACAAAGTATGTGCGAAGTCCCAAGGCCTTTGGCAGCCCAGAGAGGTCCAGAGCTAAGTAGCTCCTTCAGGTGTCCTCGTTGGCCTGGGGAGCTCTCACTGCTCTCATCCATTCAATCCCAGAGACCAGGAACCCCAGCTGCAAGTCAGAGCCAGCGGCATGCTGGGCTTGCTATTGTGCATGTGGCTGCTGCACTAGCCAGCCATCCATCCCTATTAGCCGAACTGCTTGGGGCACTGAGAGCTGGCCAGGTACTATCTCCTTGGGGACAAAGCACAAAGCCTACTCCTGGGATGGGAAAGAGGGGTGACCAGCACAAGGGATATTTGCAAAGCACACCTCACTTGGTGGTGGAAAGTACCCAGGACTCTTGTTTCAGATCACATCCTGATGTCTGAGGTTGATCACTGGGACTTTGTGCTTTGTTCCTATGGTTTTCTTAGCGAGGGCTGTGCAGGGTGGGCTCAAGCGCATGCGCAGGAGTCTGTGCTGTCTTAGCCTCTGCCCACTCACACATGTACTAACCTGGGCTCTGGCGTATGCTGATGGCACTGTGCTGGGTGAGGCTGTGGGTCTCCGTGCCCATCTCTTCTTGGGCCCTCTCCCCTTACCAGAGAAGAGACCATCACCACAGTAGTGAAGAGTCCCCGTGGCCGACGACAGTCCCCGAGCAAGTCTCCCTCCCGTTCACCCTCCCGCCGCTCTGCCAGTCCACTGAGGCCAGGGCTGTTGGCCCCCGAGATGCTGTACCCACCAGGGACCAGCCCATCCTGGAGACTTGAGGTAGAAGCAAGCAGGAAGGCCCCAGTGCCTGCATTATATGTGACAGAAGCTGAAGCCGTCGCTCCAGCCTCGCAGCCCAAGCCCAAGTGGTTAGAGGTTGAGGAAACCATTGAAGTCCGGGTAAAGAAGACAGGGTCACGGGGTGCATCTCCTGTCCGAGAGATGCCCAGCAGTGGAGAGGGGATCCTCTTCACACTGCCTAGTGGGATCGCTGGCAGGGACCCAAATGCCAACAACTCCAACAACAAGAGTGTGTCCCAGGAGTCTCGGACCGGCAGCCCCCCTATAGTCCACGTTGGTAAACCCTTCGTCTTCCATGTGGACCCAATGGGCAATGTGGACTGGACAGCTGCCAGCCCTGAGCTAAAGGAGGTCGGAGCCTCCCAGGAGGAAGAGAACATTGCAAAGGATGAAGGAGACAGCGACAGAGAAGAAAATACTGTCCTACTAGAAGAACCCCAGGATGCGGGTAGTCTTCAAGGCCGTGACCCCAAAATCCTCACGCACAACGGCCGGGTGCTAACATTGGCTGACCTGGAAGATTACGTACCCCAGGAAGGAGAGACCTTTGGCTGTGGGGACCCCACCCCCAGCACCCCTGATGAACCTCCCTGCGAAGTCTCCGTGCTCCAGAGAGAGATCAGAGAGCCCACTGTGGGGCAACCTGTCCTATTCAACGTGGGGCGTCCTCCAGGCCCCAGTGCCATACCCAGCTTCTTCAGGTCAGGACCCCAGGTCCACAGCCCCGAAGGTGTCTCCTTCCTCTTGCGTGAAGCCTGGACAGGGCCAGTGGGTGCCACCCCTTGGACAAGCTCCTTCCACACCCATGTCCAGAGTTCTGTAGATGGCGGCCAGAATAGCTTCAAGACAGAGGTCTCTACCCAGACAGTCAGCTTTGGGGCTGTAGGAGAGACAGTCACTCTGCATATTAACCCAGATGGGGGAGAGGCCCCAGGCCCCTCCCAGGGTTGATGCCACACCCTGGGGACAGAACCTGGGGACATCAAGGTAAGGCGAGTGGCCCAGAGCCTTGGGCCTTGCCAGGTACCAGCATCTACCCTGGAACCCACAGCTTACCTCGGGGACTTCCCACCCCCTGCTCTTCTCCAGCCTGGGATGGAGTCTTCCTTGCTTTCCTGCCCGGTCCTTCCTACCTCACTGGACTTGTTCTGTGCCGGGAAGATGGGGAAGTACCTGCCGTGTTAGAATACGCTGTGGTCTCAAGAGCTCTGGCCAGGAGCAGCTGAGAGACCCCAGCTTTGGACTTCACCCCACAAACCTTCTGTGGGGCTCTCCAAACAAGATGTGGACTTGGGTGTTTTCCCTGAGACATATCCCCACTGAGGGTCTTCCCCAGGGCTGCACCCAAGGCATGTGTTGGCCGGCCACCAGCTCTGCAGATCTTCAGGGCCACATCTGTGGTGGACACAGGCTGCAGGGCGGGAGGAACTCCCACGCCATTACCCTGATGAGAACAATAAAACAAGTCCCAAACCCTCCTCTCTGCTTCTTCTTGATTGTTCACCTAGAAGTTTAGGGTCCTACTCTTATTTTTTTCAAGGTCACATCTCAGGTCATATAGGACTCCTAGGGTGGTTGGCTATCTGTGTACCCTGATGACGGGCGTGCAGGTCCCAGTCTGTCTTGAGCTCCATGGGTAGAGCAGGGTCAGCAGTGAATCTTTCCTTGACAGTCTATGGGGCTGGTCCTTGAGACCCACAGTGTGGACCAGGGCAGCCGTCTTGGCCCCTTTTGGCCTGTCAGAATCTGGGCGGGCTTTCCTAAGCCATGGATAGTTGAGGCTATTGTAGGAGAAATGGGAGTCCTGGGTGAGACTAGGTGACCCGCATGCCCTAAGCTCTTAGCATATAGGGAGGGGTCAATTCCATTGTCTTCAGAGGAGATGACCTACAGTCTTTGCGCTTGTCTGTGAGTGCCAGGCAATCTCTAGCCCTGAGCCTGTTCTAAGGGTGTTGCTGATCTCTTGGAGTTGGGAAGAGTGTCTGGGTGCCCATCCAGCCTAGATCTGGGGGTATCAGAGATGCCTCATCAGCAAGCACTGAGAAGGATCTGGGTGGGGAGAAGGTTCTGGGCAGGGGACTTGCTAGCAAAGGAGAGGTAAACAATCCTGGGGCAGCTGTGTGGGAACCTCATGTGGGTCTGAAAGGTACAGGGGAGAGAAAGTGAGCCACACAGGAGAGGGTTAGAGGATTCTGGGGTTGTTCACTAGGAGCTGGGGAAGGACACAGGCCTGGGCTGGGCTTGGACCACTTAGGTAATGGCAGGAAGCTGTCAGTCACATGGGGCGAGGCCTGTGTGCCCTGGGAGGTGAAATATGGGCGTGGCTTCCTGTACACCCAATCCTCGGTTCCCCTGGCCCTTGATATGTGCCAGTCTGTCTAAGCTTTGGACTCTGGATCCGGCTTTGAGAGGAGCCAGGCCTGGATGGAAGGTGTGTGGGACTACACGCACATTGAAGACGGGCTTTCTGAAGGAGATGTGCTTGACCTTTAGCTTCGAGGAGGGTGACCCTGGGTGTCCATGGCTCTGGAGGAGGAAACAGTGGCCCTCTGCCCCTGGGCTCAGAGCTCCTCACTGTCCCATGTCCTCCTGGGCCTCCCCATGCAGGTGGTTTCCAAAGCAGGGAACAGCAGATGGCAGGACAGGCGTGAGAAGGCAGACTGAGACCTGGGGTGGGCACTCGGAGCCTGTGCCTGGGATTTCGGTCCTCAGGCCAGACTTACTTGTGTTCCCATTCTCCTGTCCAACAGACGCCTCTGTGGAGGACTCTGTCCATCCCACCCAGGATGTAACTGACCAGGAAGCCACTTCTGTCCTTTGGAGAGTGCTGAGCTCAGAAGCCCCCAGCTCCTCCCCGGGGGATTTCCCCCACACCAGACAAACTGAGCCGCCTGCACTTGAAGAGGCTGCTCCCCAGATCCCAGGCCTGACAGCCTCAGGTACACCTGGTGAGGCCCAGTGGGGAACTGACTCCAAAGGCTTCTCCCCAACCCTGCCTTTGCTAGCCCCATCCCATCCTTGGCCATACCATCCAAGGGGTCACTTTGATTGCCCGCTCCATGCTAACAAACTTGCAGAGCTCTGGGTTACCTTGGAATCTTTATAGCCACATGTGCCATCATGTACTTTGCCTGGTCAAGGCCTAACCTTACTTAACTTGTCCTCAGTTTTCCTATCTGTGAGCTGGGCCCACCCCTGCCATGTACCAGGTGCCCACTTCTACCTAGAGTCTCAGTTTCCCCAGATGTGCCATCTGTCCACTTAGTTTGGCCCAAACTCTTCTTTTCTAACTAGTCAGTATGGTGTGTCTTACCTTGTCGATGAGTTAAGTGTTCTCCATGGGGTCCTACACTGCAACCTGTGTCCTGCTCTCGTGCCACTGTAATGCCAGCCTGGCTGGATGTGCAGGTTCTGGAGGGCAGAGCCTCTCCATCCCGATGCCAGTCTGGGCAGAGCGTCTCCTTCCCAGTGCCAGCCTGGCTGGTGGGCTAGGATATCAGGCTTGTCACCTTACTGGGAACTGGAGGACCTCGATGTCTGGCTTCAACAGGACAGCCAGCATCCCTTACTATGCTGTGGGGGCCAGGGCTCATTGTGGGGGCCTGGTTCTACTGAGGGCCCTGGTTCTGGAGCCACTGTTGACTTTGCGATTCACCCCACACTGGCACATGGGGCTCCGTGCTTGTTAAAGAATGCCCTCCTGACTCCAGCCTAGCTTCAGCTCACCAGGCTTCCTGTCTCCTACCAGCCGAGTCCCCAGAGGTCTCACAGCCTGACACACACAAAGGTCTGGAGCAGGAGACGACAGCAACTTCTGGGGCCCAGGAATGGACTGTACCCATTCGGTAACTTCCTGAACTAGATGGGTCGTGTGTGGGTGGACCTGCCCTCCGAGGGACGTCCTGGGTTGGCAGTGCAGGTTGGCCCACCTGCTCTGGCTTCGTGGCCTTGAAGAGTTGGCAGGGTTAATGCTCTCCAACATACTTCTTACAGGTTCCAACCCAAGCTGGTGGGCAGGGGAGGGAAGAGGGACCCACCCTAGAACCTAAGGGAGAAGCCTGAAGCCTCTGCCCATACATCTGACCTCACAAATAGGGACATTAGGGTCACCATCCCGTCCTGAGGCACAGCTACCTGAGAGGTACAGAGTCAGGGTGCCTCACTGAGCAGAGACCACCCTACCTTGACTCCAGGGTGGAGGGAACAGCTTGGCCAGGTGCAGGCACAGGGCAGCTGCTCTTGGATGTGCACAGCCGAGTCGTCATGGAGACCACACAGAGGACCTATGTGTACCAGGCTCCTGATACAAGTGCTGCAAGTATGAAAGTGGGCCATCCAGATGGGGCTGCACCCATGCCATCCAGAGGGGGTGCACTTATGCCATCCAGATGGGGCTGCACCCATGCCATCCAGATGGGGTGCACCCATGCCATCCAGATGGGGGTGCACCCATGCCATCCAGATGGGGGCTGTACTCATGCTGGGTGCAACGGGCGTTTTTATGAGGGCCTGGTTACATCACATGGCATGCCTCAGCCCATGTTCCCCACCCTCCTCTTTCTGAGCAGCCCCTTCCCTCTTCTCTGGGAAGAGACTACCAGCAGCAAATGTGGTACCTGCAGGTTCTATACTTGAGAGAGATTTTTAGCATTCTGCCTGCTTTGGCTTGACTGTCCATGTGATTGCTTGGCCGGCTGAAATTAAGGCAGGGGAAACAGAGGCTGGAATTGAGGAAAGCCCTTTGCGCCCGCTAGATGCCTAGGCAGTGAGGTGGTTGGGGTCCCCGTCACCAGGGAAGGAGGTGGGCTTTCTGGTCCAAGGCTTCACTGACCACAGATGTACGTGGTGGACTGTGCACCCAGGTCTGTGAAGCCTGAGGGTCCACACATAGGTTCTCTTTTCCCCTCTCCCAGGGGCCCCATCCATGCAGGTCACTATTGAGGATGTCCAGGTAGAAGCTGGTGACGTGGCACAGTTTGATGCTGTCATTGAAGGCAACCCACCTCCCACAGTGATCTGGTACAAGGTAAGAGCAGGCCCAGGCTGCAGGAGGAGGAGATAGGCTTCAGGAGCCTGAGGGTATGGGTGCATGTATACATGAAGCCACGTGGACATATTGGGGCTCATGCACCCCACCATGCAATCCGTAGCCCCCACTCCACGGCCCCACCCTGCAGTCCTGTCCTGTCCCTTCCCATCCCTCTACCTGGGGCTGGGCATACAGCAGGTATTGGAAGCACTGCTCCAGGACGACCGTGCGGGTCCAGGCGCAAGTATCTCCCAGGACAGGCTGATGGTAGCCCAGCCTGCCTCTTGTCTGTTCAGGACAGCAACCAGCTGATGAACAGTGACAGGCTGAGCCAGCGGCAGGATGGAACTAAGTATTCCTTGGTGTTGACTGACGTGGCTCCAAACGACGCTGGTGTCTACACGTGCCTTGCCCGAAATGCAGGAGGACAGGTGCTCTGCAAGGCAGAGCTGATGGTCCATGGTGGTGAGTTGCTTGGCTCCTGCCAGGTCCTGGGTGGGGTACAGGGACCAGGGAGCAGTCCCCGTCATTGTGTGGGAGAACAGCGGGGCCAAGGCTGTCATCACTGCCTGTACTGCACATAACCTGTGCTTTGACCGTAGGGGACAAGCTAGACTCAGAAAAGCAAGTGTATCGGCGAAAGCTGCATTCCTTCTATGAAGTCCAAGAAGAGATTGGGAGGTATGGCTTCCCCACCTTCCCTGCAACCTGCGGTCCTCCCCAAGGACTCCTCCTCCACCCTCAGCATGATACCTACCATGGTTCCCTCTCTCCCTCTTCTTCCCCAGGGGTGTGTTTGGTTTTGTGAAGAGGGTTCAGCACAAAGGGAACAAAATGTTCTGTGCTGCCAAGTTCATCCCCCTGCGGAGCAAAACTCGGGCCCAGGCATACCAGGAACGAGATATCTTGGCTATGCTCAACCACCCGCTGGTCACTGGGCTTCTGGACCAATTTGAGACCCGGAAGACTCTCATCCTTATCTTGGAACTGTATCCTGCACCTGGACCCTGGGAGAATCCAAGAGACATAGGGTCCCAGGCTAGGGTTGGAGTTACTGAGTGGGGGTCCCTGGGCTTGGGTGTTATAGTGACAATTACTAGCCACACGTCTGAGCATCTCTGTTCCTGATGCTGTGATTATGTGTGACAACAACTCCCAATCCTGTAAGTCAGCGTGTCATGATTTGGGGAGGAGGCCACTAATCCTGAAGGTTCTCAGCAAGGGTAGCCTGGGGTCCCTCTCACAGGTGACCTCGTCCATATTGGAGAGGATTTTCCCATTCCAGCTCCTCTAGATCTCTGTCACAGGGCCTTGTTTGAGGGTCTTCTGTCCTGCATGGTCTAGCTGCCCTGTCATTCCCAAAGCTGTGTCTTGGGATCCTGGGGAAGGGGTACTTAGTGTTGGCTCTTGAAGAGATGAAAGGGTGCTTCTGTTCCAAAACGCAATCATCTAACAGCCTGTCCTCAGGGTCTTTCTGAAGACCACTTTCTCAGGGATGGTAACCATCTGGGACCCTGGGGGTCTCCATTCCACCCTCTTTCACCTGAGTACCAGCAACGCTAGATCTGGATTGCGGGAGCAGTCAGGTCCTGCACACTGCTCTGTGAGCATCGGTGCCCAGGAGTCAGGCGGGTTCCAACCAGTTGCAGCTTCTCCTTGACCAAGCTGAGGTGCTCATCCGAGGAGCTGCTAGATCGCCTCTTCAAGAAGGGTGTGGTGACTGAGGCCGAGGTAATCTTTACCCTCTCCTTGCCTGAATGGAGCCCTAGGGTCAGTGTCTCTTGACCTAAGACCCTTGAGCGTTCAGGGTACCCAGACATATCCTACCTGTCCTGGCCATATCTGTCCAGCTGTGCTGGTGGTGCTCGCTTCTCCCTGATTTGAACAGGCCACTGCTTCCTGCCTACGCAGGCTCAGCCCATCTTTGGGATGCCCCCTCCCAAGCTCTGGGGCTCACTTTTCCAGTAACCTGTCCCGTGGGGCCTGAATTAAGAGGAGGAAGACTTGACTACGGGGGCAAGCAGGAATGTAATAGAGGAGGAGGAGGCCGAGGCTGGCCCCTCACTACCCGAACCAGCCTCTTGGGCTGGTCCCCAGTTGAACCAGGCTTTTTACCACAGGTCAAGGTCTACATCCAGCAGCTGGTGGAAGGCCTGCACTATTTGCACAGCCACGATATCCTCCACCTGGATATAAAGGTACTGACCCCAGGGTACCTCCAGAACTCAGGCTAGGGATAGATGGGAGCCTTCCTGTGCTTGAGTTGCAGTGAGCATAGAGGACTTCCCAGCCCCTGGGTAGAGTTTGGATCAGAAGGAGTAGTAGAGGTGATGCCGGGTCTGACCTTGGGGCTCCCCACTGCCCTTTGCTCCAACAACTCTTCAGTGCTTCGCGAAGCCCAGAAGGATAGGCATCGCCTCCCTCATGACATGTAGCCCTCAGCAACTCCCCAACTCTGCCTGACAGCCCCCCAACATCTTGATGGTGCACCCAGCCCGGGAAGACATTAAGATCTGTGACTTTGGCTTTGCCCAAAGAGTCACCCCTTCAGAGCCACAGTACAGCAAGTACGGCTCGCCTGAGTTCGTGTCCCCAGAGATCATCGAGCAGAGTCCTGTGAGCGAGGGCTCAGACATCTGGTAAGTGGGTGGACCACACGGAGGGCTGTGCTTCTGTCTGTCCTCTGTCTGTCTGTCTGGCGGCTGAGGATCCCCTGAGCCTCTGACTCCTATCCCACTCCTAGGCTCCTCCAGCCCCCACAAGCACACCCCCTGCCTGTAGGCCAGGCCTGGTTTGACTCACGGTGTGTGGTGTTTTCATTCTTGCAGGGCCGTGGGTGTCATCTCCTACCTCAGGTGAGCAGACCCTGCCCTGTCTCCTCTTCCAAGCTGACTCCTCCATGTAGGCCACACACACTGCTGGCCACTGCCTACCTAGATCAGCCCCGAGACCCAGCGGGCGGCTATTTTGAGACCAGGCAGGAGGCCAACCCTGATAAAAAAGGTTTCCTTTAACACTTCTCACTAACAGCCAGCTGTCACGAGGCAGAGCTTAGCCACTTCCCTGCAGGTCTGGTGGCTTGCCCATGGGGCACATAGTGGCCATTGCTGCCCTGAAGGTGCTAGTGGTATAGCCTGAGCTTGGATCTCCTCTGTGGGATGAACCTTGATCTCTACCCTGGAAATGTTGGTCCTACTCTAAGCTGACCTCGAATCCCATCCCCTTCTGAACCTGAAGTTCTGCCTCGGCTTAAGGCTGGGCGCCACCTCACACTGACCTTCATACCTGGATCAGCTTGAACCCAGATTCGTCCCTCACATTAAGGCCAAATCCATATCCGAAGCTGAAGCCCTGTCTCTCTCCTAGTTTGGACATGAGTCCCCATGTCAGGATAAGGGCAAGTGACCACCCTAGAATGGGCCTTTATCTCTACCTAGGTCAGAGCCAAGACACCACCTCAGGCTTAGGTCATATCCCCTCCTCAAGCTGAGCCTTCTATAGGACAAGTCCTAACCCCCACCTCAGGCTGATTCTTCCTTGATCCCTATCTCAGCCTAAGCCTGGATGTACATTCTAGTCTGAGTCCTGAGAACGACTCTAGGCTTTGCCTGGCTCCCTACTCCAAGCCAATCCTGGATCGCTGTGGTCCAGCCTGAAGCATCTGCTGGAGCACTGTGGTCCAGCCTGAGGCATCTGCTGGAGCCCTCAGGTCTAGACAAGCGTAGTGCATATCCAGCCAGGGACTCTCCTCTGGAGTCAGCCTCCTCCCTTCCCGGCTTTTAGCCTGACCTGCTCATCCCCTTTTGCTGGAGAGAGTGACCGTGCCACCCTGCTGAACGTTTTGGAGGGGCGGGTCTCTTGGAGCAGTCCCATGGCTGCTCATCTGAGTGAGGATGCCAAGGACTTCATCAAGGCCACACTGCAGAAGACCCCCAGGTGAGTGCACCTCTGTCCCTTTACCTGCCCAAGCTCTGGTCACCCTGTTATGGGACCACCGGACTGACTAGCCCACCTGTTTTTCTTCCTCCTCCAGGGCCCGGCCTAACACTTCCCAGTGCCTTGCCCACCCCTGGTTCCAGGTAAGTAAGCCCATCTTGGACTCAGCTCCCTGCTCTGCAGAAAGGGAAACGAAGGCCAAGATGTCTCATCAGCATGGATTGTTCTGCCTGTTGTCCCCAGTTCAGAGGACACCAGTCCCTTCATATAAGCCAGGGGGTCCTGGACCCTCAACAAATAATTGCTAGGCAGCTAGAAACACGACGTTCCTTCTGCTTTTGTGGGCATCTGGGTAAAGGACTTGCCCTCAAGTGTCTGAGTGGAGGAGATCCTGAAGCTTGCAGTGGGGGCCAGTCTGCTGCCTCTGCCTTTCTGGGCCTGGGCATCCTCAGAGGGACCCCACCAGGGTACCAGTGTCTCTTTGTCACCATAGCCAATCCCCTCCCGCTGCAGAAATCCATGCCTGCTGAGGAGGCCCACTTCATCAACACCAAGCAACTCAAGTTCCTTCTCGCTCGAAGTCGCTGGCAGGTGAGTCCCCCTTCTCCAGGAAAGAGGTGCTGAGGCCAGGGGAGGGAACCTGAATCTAGCTGTGTGTGCCGCTTAGGCCAGGAGCACAGGGGTCAGTCTGGCCTGTTCCATGCTTCTGGGTTCCCTTGAGTGTGCCAGGTATTGGGGGGCAGAACAACAGAACACCGGATACAGAAGACCCAGATGTCCTGGGTAACCCCGCTGGGCCCCCTGGAAGCATAGAGGCAGTGAGCACCCCACCCATGCCATGCCCAGCCATGCCCAGTGGGTGTTCCTCTGTCCTCCTTTCCAGCGCTCTTTGATGAGCTACAAGTCTATCCTGGTGATGCGCTCCATCCCTGAGCTGCTCCAGGGTCCTCCAGACAGTCCATCCCTAGGGGTGGCCCGGCACCTGCGAGGGGAAGCCAGTGGCTCCTCTAGCTCATCGTCTTCCTCGGACAACGAGCTGGCCCCCTTTGCCAGGGCGAAGTCACTGCCGCCTTCTCCTGTGACTCACTCCCCGCTCCTGCATCCTCGGGGCTTTCTGCGGCCTTCAGCCAGTCTCCCAGAGGAGACAGAAGCCAGCATGCCCCCTGCTGACGACACAGCCCTGTCAGCATCCCCCCAGGGTGCCAGACCTCCGGCAAGCCCAGGTTGCGTGCCCCGACACACTATCATCAGCAGCTTGTTCTACCAGCAAGGTGGCGAGAGTTCAGAGCGTGGGAGCAAAACCTTGGGTGCCAAGAGGCACCCGGCTCGGAGGCGGCACCTGCTGAAGGGCGGGTACATCGCAAGGGCCCTCCCTGGTCTTCGGGAACCACTGATGGAGCACAGTGTGTTGGAGGAGGAGGCTGCTAGAGAGGAGCAGGCCGCTCTGATGACCAAGACGCCCTCCTTTGAAACTGCCCTGAGACTACAGAACTCCAGTACCCGAGAGGTCCCAGGCCGAAGCCGCTCCCTGGACCACAACCCACCAGACACCACTGGCCCCTCTCCTGAGGAATGTGGGGGGCAATACCTCGTCCCACCCTCCTCAGGGGTAACTCATGAAGCCACTGCCAAAGACATGGGGCACTCAAAGGGGTTCTTGAAGGGGTCTGCTCCCTGTTCACCTGCTAGTGGTGACTTGAGGCCTGCTAAGCAAGAGGGCTCTTCCCAGGACAGCTGTAGAGGGAAACCACCCTCTTCCTGTCACTCTGACCTGGGTTCTGGCTCCCAGGAGGGGTGCGGCTCTCCATCATCACAATCACTTGTCTCTTTACCTCCACAGTCATTGAAGGACCACTTGACACCCTCTCTCTCAGGTCAGCCTCAGGCAACCCCATTCCCAAGCCAAGCAAGCCCCCTTCCTGGTTCTAAGGAGCCTCAGGACAGCTCTCTACAGGGGAGGCCCTGTCCAGGTCCCTCCAGTTTCCCAGGGCCAGCCTCCCAAGTGGGTGCCTCCCTAGATACTGAAGGCTTGTCTGAAGCTGAAGACACATTTGACCTCACACCCCCCATGCAGCGGCCTCAGGAGCAGGCCACCACCCGGAAGTTCTCCCTGGAATCCCGAGGGGGCTATGCAGGGGTGGCAGGCTATGGCACCTTTGCCTTTGGCGGGGATGCAGGGGGCATGCTAGGGCAGGGTCCTCTTTGGGCTAGGATGGCCTGGGCTGTGTCCCAGTCCTCAGAAGAGCAGGATGAAGCTGGGACCGAGAGCCCTAAACCTCTAGACAGCTCCGTGTCCTTTGCTGAGGCCAGTGGGGTTCCCAGTGGGGTTCCCCTAAAGACTTCTCCGAGCTTTCCCCCATGGCAGGAAATTGAGCAGGTTTCCCTGGTTCAGATCCGGGATCTGTCTGGTGATGCGGAAGCAGCTGACACTATCTCCTTGGACATTTCTGAGGTAGATCCTGCTTACCTCAACCTTTCTGATCTATATGATATTAAATATCTCCCCTTTGAGTTCATGATCTTCAGGAGGGTCCCCAAACCTATGGAGCAGCCAGAGTCACCTGACTCTGAAACTGAGGCCGGCCAAGGGATGGCAGACTTCCTAGAGGAGGCGGCGTGGCCCTGGCCAGGAGAGCTGGGCTCGCATACTGGCTTGGAAATCACAGAGGAGTCAGAGGAGCCAGAGGACATGGAAGCACTGCTGGGAGAAGCTGCCCTGGGCAGAAAACGCAAGTGGTCCCCTTCCCGTGGCCTCTTCCAGTTCTCTGGGAGGTGCCTGTCAGGGGAGGAGCCTGTGGAGCTCGGGCTGCGCCAGCGGGTGAAGGCTTCCATGGCTCACATCTCCAGGATCCTGAAGGGCAAGCCGGAAGGTGACCTCCCCCGACATCTCTCATGTCCACATGTCCCTTGTGCTGCACCCATGGGGCTACTTCATCCTCATATGCCCTCTCAAGTCCCATTGTCTGCCTCCCTGTTCTATGCTACTCACACCAACTGGCCTGACCTCACAGGACTTGGCTCAAATTCTAGGATCCTCTCTGCAGCCGTGACACCCCTCCTTAATGGGTACCTGAGACCATCCCTGACACATAACAGCTGCAGGGGCCTGAAGCCAGCAGCAGGGTCAGACCTTTGGGGAGAGAGGGGGTTCATGGATCAATTCACCAGACCCCAAATCTCTGGCCCAGGAGCCACTCTAAATCCAGACTCTATGATGTGGCCCTCAGTGACCCCCATTTCCCTTCTTCTTCAGAGCCTCTATGGCCTCTGGGTTTCCTAACTCTGGGCCCAGCCCCCAGGTACCCCGCAGCCATCTATCTATGTCCTGTGCTCAGGCCTGTGTCCTGACAGACTGTAGCCGAGGGAGGTTGGTGGTGGCTTCAGCAGCTTAGTCCTGGTTTCACACATACTTTCTAAGGTCCTGGCCTTTCCCCCTGGCCCATTTCCCAGCGTGAGGAAGCTGATGCTGCCTTGCTTGTCCCCATGAGCTCCTGGCCCTCTTTCTCCTGCAGGTCCTGAGAAGGAGGAGCCCCCCAGGAAGAAGGCGGGCCTGGCTTCTTTCCGGCTGTCAGGCCTGAAGGGCAGGGACCAAGGTAAGCAGGGATCACAACTGTGGGAGTCCAGCATGGGTTTCTGGTCTAGAGGTCTAAGCAGTTTTGGAAGGCTTCTATTGAAGCTGAGGGAAGAGCTGAGCAGGGCCTAGCCTGGGCTATCTGGTCAGGAAGTCTCCTCTCAAGGGTCATCTTACGCCCCCTTCTCAGCGCCATCCTTCCTAAGAGAGCTTTCAGATGAGACTGTGGTCCTGGGCCAATCAGTGACACTGGCCTGCCAGGTGTTGGCCCAGCCAACGGCCCAGGCTACCTGGAGCAAAGGTGAGGAGCTGTCCCAGAGACTGGGTGCTGGATTGGCGCTGAGAAGCAGCAGCCACAGTCCCAGCGGGATGCTGTGGCTGTCCTGGCGAAAACCAAGGCTGACTTTGTTTTGACACAGATGGGGCCCTCCTGGAGAGCAGCGGCCACCTCCTCATCTCGTCCACCCTGAAGAACTTCCAGCTGTTGACCATCCTGGTGGTGAAAGAGGAGGATCTGGGTACATACACCTGCTGTGTGAGCAATCCGCTGGGGACAGCTGTCACTACAGGTGTCCTCCGGAAAGCAGGTGTGTAGGCCACACCAGGCGTCTCTGCCAGGCCAAGGAGGCTGGGCTGGGGGTTCCAGGAGGCCCTGATCTTGATTAGTGAGCAGGACGTTGCTGGCTTCTTATGTGAGGGTTCATGTAACTGGGACTCGGAGGGAAGTCAAGAAAAGTCAGAGGTAGATAAAGCTGCTAATGTCACATCTCGTGTCAATCAGAGCCTCTTCTCCAGATGGTTCCTCCTCATTTTCTTGCACTGCTTTCTGAATTGGTTCCTACAGCGTCCAAGGGTGTTTCTGGAGCAGTGAAGAAAGGGACTATTGGCCTGCCTCTGGTACCCGTCCGTCACTGGGTGGCCTGTATGCCTCATGCTAGGGCACTCAGAAGAGATGAGGCACTAACCAGGGCCGTTCCCTAGGGTCTTGAGTAAGCCCGGTGAGATGCCAGCTGAGAGGGATCGTGAGAGAGATAGCCAGGCAGATATCCCTGCATCCCCACAGCCTCTTCTCCTCATCCACTCTTGAAAGCCCTCTCCAGAACCAGTAGAGGTTGTTGAGAGTGAGACAGGTGTGGCCAGAGATTGCCCCTTGTGGGTTGAGCCTCCATGCTGATCACAGGGTTGCCCTTGCAGAGCGCCCCTCGTCCTCTCCACGCCCAGAGGTGGGGGAAGTGTACACGGATGCAGTGCTGCTGGTCTGGAAGCCCGTGGAATCCTGCGGCCCAGTGACCTACATAGTGCAGTGCTGTATAGAAGGTACAGGCTTCCCGAGGCTCAGGCCTTTGTGCAGGGTTGACAGGGAGAGGCACTGTGTGTGTGTCTGCTCTGTGTCTGTGGGTGGCCTCAGAAAAGGGGTCCCCTTGATTCGCCATGACTGCTTCTCACTCTCTCCTGTGTGGTCAGGAGGCAGCTGGACCACCCTGGCCTCTGACATCTCCGATTGTTGCTACGTCACCAGCAAGCTGTCTCGGGGTGGCATGTATACCTTCCGAACAGCGTGTGTCAGCAAAGCAGGAATGGGTCCCTACAGCAGCCCTTCAGATCAAGTCCTCCTGGGAGGGCTCAACCACCTGGGTAAGCTTTGGGGTGGATGGGGCAGAGAAGGGTGGCCATCAGATCAGGCATAGACACCCTCTTACCCATGGATGATCTACTTGCCTGTATTCAGCATTCAGAACTTATACGCCCTGGGAACCCTAGCATCTTCCTGTCCCCCTTCACTCACCAGCTCCTTCCTTATGTTACCCCGGGAGTTGATCATGGTTGATTTTTTACTTTACTGGATGCTGTGTTTGCATCTGATGGGAGAGTGCTATGGTTGGCTGGAAATGGCAGGTGTCGTTTGATTGCTATCTGGTTCCACCTCTGCCGTTATCACACACCAATCAGTCAAGATGGCAGACTCTGCCACGACCCTCCCTTGTCCAAGTTTCTCCTCCAACGCTCACAAAATTGTTCAAGGAATGAGAGGGTCAAAGTGCATGGGATCCTAAAGAAGGGCTACTTTTCTAGGGCTTGGGAAGGGCTATGAGAGATGTGAGGGTCAGGACTACCTGGATGTCCCTCCCTGACTAGGTCCCCATCTCTCCTTCTACAGCCTCTGAGGAGGAGAGTGGCCGGGGGAGGCCAGCCCAGCTGCTCCCCAGCACAAAGACCTTCGCCTTCCAGATGCAGATCCGGAGGTGCGGGGGTGTCTGCAGAGGGTGGGACGGTCCCTTAACTCCTCCCGCAAGCTTTTCATACCCAGCGTCCCAGTGCAACTGCCCAGTACAGCTTGTCACTGGCCCCTTACCTTATCTGCTCATTGAGCTTGGTCCCTGCTGCTCTAAGTGGTGGGTACTCCTCACAAGCACCCCTCCCCCCCGTGTTTCCTTTACACAGGGGCCGCTTCAGTGTGGTACGGCAGTGTAGGGAGAAAGCCAGTGGGCGGGCGCTGGCTGCTAAGATTGTCCCCTACCGGCCTGAGGACAAGACAGCTGTGCTAAGAGAATATGAAGCACTCAAGAGACTCCATCACCCACATCTGGCCCAACTCCACGCTGCCTACCTCAGTCCCCGGCACCTGGTACTCATCCTGGAGCTGTGCTCTGGCCCTGAGCTGCTACCCTGCCTGGCAGAGAGGTGAGGGGCAGCACGGGTTGCCTAGGAGACAGGCAGGCAGATGTCTCTGGGAGGGACCATGAGAACTGTGACCACATCAAGCAGGGACTCGGCAGAACCTGATGCTCCTTTTTGGCTTTTGCCAGGACAGTGTTCTCAGCCCTCCCCACGTGTGCCTAGCCCTGGCAGGACACCTCCACCTGCCTTGGGCCCATCCTGAGCCCTCTGTGCCCCTAGGGACTCCTACTCAGAGTCCGACGTGAAGGACTACCTGTGGCAGATGCTAAGCGCCACCCAGTACCTGCATGCCCAGCGCATCCTGCACCTGGACCTGAGGTCTGAGAACATGATGGTCACTGAGTACAACCTGCTTAAGGTGGTGGACCTGGGCAACGCTCAGAGCCTCGGTCAAGAGAAGGTCCCACCCCCTGAGAACTTCAAAGACTACCTAGAGACCATGGGTGCGTATGTGACTCCCGGTCTGTGTGGGGAGGGAGGGAGTTCGTCCCTAACTGGCCTCCCTCCCTCCCAGCTCCACTGACACCTCTCACAGGCTGGGCATCTGGGCTCAGATGCCCGGCATGTCACCTGACTCCTCCACTGACCTCTTCCACCTGACCCACCCAACTGTGCTCAACCACCTGTGTCCACCCGTGCTCCTCTGCAGCTCCGGAACTCCTGGAAGGCCAAGGGGCTGTTCCACAGACAGATATCTGGGCCATTGGTGTAACAGCCTTCATTATGTGAGTCCCTCAGGTGTCTGGGGAAGCTGTGCTAGGTGGGTGGGACAAGCCCCACACACAGAGCCCTGTGGATCCCCACAACTATATCCAGAATTTGGTCTCCATACGCCATCATTCATTATGGTGGGCTTGATGTCCCTATGTCTCCTATCCATCCCTGAGCGTCTCCTGTGCCTCTCACCCACGCAGGCTGAGCGGCGAGTACCCCGTCAGCAGTGAGGGGACTCGCGACCTGCAGAAAGGCTTGCGCAAGGGACTCATCCGGTTGAGTCGCTGCTATGCAGGGCTGTCTGGAGGTGCCGTGGCTTTCCTGCAGAGCTCACTGTGCGCTCGACCCTGGTAAGGAGTCCAACCTGTGCTCCGCCCGCTCTTGCGGGCCCAGCCTACCGTGCTGGCCTCACCACCGTGCACCCTTCCCTGTTTGTCTCGCCCTCCCAGCCTAACCCTCAGACCCTGGATGGTTCACTTAATGTTTCAGGGGCCGCCCATGCGCCACCACCTGCTTGCAGTGCGGGTGGCTGACAGAGGAGGGTCCCGCAGGTTCCAGACCCACGCCTGTGACATTCCCCACCGCGCGATTGCGTGCCTTCGTGCGCGAGCGCGAGAAGCGACGGGCGCTACTCTACAAGAAGCATAACCTGGCCCAGGTACGCTGAGGTCCTGCTCTGGAGGGCAATATGTGCCTCACCATCACGAGGACACCTGCGCCAATAAAAGATGCAAAACAGCCAAAAGTTTCCTGCCTCATTGAGTCATCTTCCTGGTGTTTGGGATCTTCATTCATAGAGTTCTGGAACTTGAGAATCACCACTTGTACCCCAAATGATATCCACTCACCAAATGTGGCGCCATTGGGAAAAGGGACAGAAACATAACAAACCCCTCAAGTCGATCTTCAGCATCTGAAGTGAGACTTAAATTTTAGAGTGCCAAGGTATGCACAGCTCAGCAGAGCCGGCCAAGATGCGGTCTCATCCATCCTGGTCATCTGGGTTTCACCTACACCTTGTGAAATGCGCTGATAGAACTGTTTGAAATCTTTTTCAGAGATAAGTGGCCCCCCTGGATGGTGCCTTTTTCTGGGGTGGGGGTGGAGGGACGGCGATGACTCCTATTTCTTTAGGGTCTGTTGATAAAATTGAGAGACACAGGTGCTTCTTTAGAACATTATTGCTGCCAGGCTGGTAACAGCCGGAGCAGATCCCCCAGGAACCTTTGGCTCCGGAAGCCTGAAGTGATGGTCTCATATCCTGTTCCTGTATTTCTGTTAACCTTCGGGCCTCAGCTCCTCCTCGTCACAGAAACCCGCTGGCCTCTCCCCTGCCCTAGTGTGCAGCTGTGACCTGAACATCTTGGTTGTGTCAGGTCTTGGTCAAGAGATCAATCAGGAGGCACTGCTGGGGTTGAACAGATGGCTCAGTGGTTAAGAACACTGACTGCTCCTCCAGAGGTGCTGAGTTCAATTTCTAGCAACATCTCTAGTGGGATCTGATGCCCTCTTCTGGCATAAAGGTGTACATGCAGACAGAGTACTCATACAGAAAATAAATATTTGAGGGGGTAGGAAGAGGCCATGAACCCCTGAGGTCTTTATCTAGGTCTTGTCTTGGGATTGCTGGTTCACGGCCATGGTGGAAACCAAGCCACCCTGCAACATTACCTATACTGTGTGTGGCCTTGGATCCCCTGCTTTTACACATGGATGTTCTGATGAAGTCGCCCCATTGCATTCTCACGAGAGCCTGTGGTGAGGAAACCCATCACTGCCTCTTCCAGAGCAGGAAAAAAACATTCCCCTTGGCCAGGATCCAAAAAGCAGTTTTACCCTCTCCCCGGAGGGCTGACCAGAGGGACCTCCCCATAGGGCCTTGACTCGCTAAGATCCTAACGTCCTAGTAGCACCCTTCTAAAAAGCAAGCCTGTGACACTTAGATGCCTGAAGGCTAGTCCACCTCAGGACTGCAGAAGCTCAGGCAGGGACATCTAGAAGCAGGCAAGGAGGGAGGTCCCTCTCTTGGAATAAACCCCCTTGTAGAATCTAACCTTGGGGGGCAAGCCCTTTCAGCCAGAGCCAGGCCCCTTCTGCCATGGATAGAAATAAGGCTTTGCTCCCCTTTTATCATGGTCATAGGCCAGCAATTCCAAATCAGTCTGAGAAATACCCCAGTGTTCATGGCCAGCGGTTTTTCCTGATTTTCACTTAGTCAAAGACTGACTGGCACACTGTTGATATAGATGTCCTGGGGGCAAGCTGCAGCCACACTTGCCTATAGCTGGGTGCCAGGGGTTGCTGCTCTGACTAGTCTCCTGTGGCTGAGAGGCTTTGAGGCGCCAGTCGGTACTGTCTCTGCTTTTCGAGAGCATCCAAGCTGGAACCAATTCTTGTTTACTGGCCCCTTAGGTCTTTTTGCACCTAGGGTACTTTGATCTCAGAACTGGGACTGGTCCCCATCTTGCCAATCTTCCCACTGCCTCCACCTCCCTGCTGTCCTGATTTCACCACATGCCCCTCGTTGGTTGCTATAATACAATAATATATACAATAATAATATAATATAGCACTCAGGGCTGCTGAATATGTGATGGGGATCATTTATCTTCTCATTTGGGAGGGGAAAGTCCAAGTCTGTGCCCCCAGGATTCTGCCTCTGGTGACAGCCCCTGACTGTGTCACACCCTAGTGGATGGCACTGATAAAAGATAAAATGAGATGTCCTCATGTTAATTATGAAAACCAGAGGGTGGGAGAATGAGATAACAGCTAAAGCCGCAGATGCAAACATACTACGGAACCTGGGCTTCAAGGTCCACCTACTGGGCTAGAGCTCGGCCACTGCTATGATAGAGTTCAGCCATTGCTATGGTAGAGCTCGGCCACTGCTATGACAGAGCTCAGCCATTGTTATGATAGAGTTCAGCCACTGCTATGGTAGAGCTCAGCCACTGCTATGGTAGAGCTCGGCCACCATTATGATAGAGTTCAGCCACTGCTATGATAGAGCTCGGCCACTGCTATGATAGAGCTCAGCCACGGCTATGGTAGAGCTCAGCCACGGCTATGGTAGAGCTCAGCCACCGCTATGATAGAGCTCAGTCACCGCTATGGTAGAGCTCAGCCACCACTATGATAGAGCTCAGTCACCGCTATGGTAGAGCTCGGCCATCGCTATGCTATGATAGAGCTCAGCCACCGCTATGGTAGAGCTCAGCCACTGCTATGGTAGAGCTCGGCCACCGCTATGGTAGAGCTCAGCCACCGCTATGATAGAGCTCAGTCACCGCTATGGTAGAGCTCAGCCACCGCTATGTAGAGCTCGGCCACGGCTATGGTAGAGCTCGGCCACTGCTATGGTAGAGCTCGGCCACTGCTATGGTAGAGCTCGGCCACTGCTATGGTAGAGCTCGGCCACTGCTATGGTAGAGCTCGGCCACTGCTATGATAGAGCTCAGCCACTTCATTAACCTCTGTCCTTGAGTCTCACTCACTGCATGGTGTCTGCTCCACCACAGGAGTTCCTGGCTGGATGTATACTTCCTCAGCAGAAGCCCTCCCTAGGGATCCATATTAGCAGCACAACACTAGACTTACAGAACCTGTATTTGGCTTCGGTCATGGATTTCATCCTTCCTCAGAACCTGTGTCCAGCTCTTTTCCAAAGCCATGGCTAGGGCTATGAGCACATGTTGGTCTCAACCACACGGCCGTCCCCCATTTGTCAGAGTTTCCTTGCCCCTTGTCTATAAGCCACAGCCAGTGCTGATGCATGACACGAGTATTACATTTACCTGCTAGGCTTCCCCTGCCTGGAACAAACGTGGAAGTGTCATAGGGCATCCTCTTCAGAGAGAGCTGGTTACAGGTCAGGAGCAAGGTGATGAGCTACGTGAGAACGTACCCACCAACCCCAGGGGATCGAGTCCTTTTGGTGTCACACACTCAACATACATGTGGAATAAAGAACATATGAAACCTCCAGTTTGCCATGCCTGTGTGGGAAAGAGCTGTCTTAGATTTGGTGACCTGTGAGCCTCGTTTCTTCAGTGACTGCCTCCTTGAGCCATGTCTGCCTGGCATGTCAGTTTTTTCTTTTGCTTTTTTTTTTGGTTTTTCGAGACAGGGTTTCTCTGTGGTTTTGGAGCCTGTCCTGGAACTAGCTCTTGTAGACCAGGCTGGTCTTGAACTCAC
>NC_022014.1:39644709-39680019 GCF_000317375.1 Microtus ochrogaster
TAAAGGTGTGCCCCACCACCGCCCGGCCAGTTGTCTTTTCTTACTTATGCTCTTATTTGTTTAGAGACCAGGTCTCACATGTAGCCCTGGCAGGCCTGGAACTCTCTATAGACCAGCCTGGCCTCAAACTCAGAGGTCTGCGTGCTTTCTGTACCCCAAGTGCTGGGGTCAGGGACATGCACCACCACGCCTGCCTTTTTGTGTTTTGTTTTGTTTTTTTCGAGACAGGGTTTCTCTGTAGCTTTGGAGCCTGTCCTGGAACTAGCTCTTGTAGACCAGGCTGGTCTTGAACTCACAGAGATCCGCCTGCCTCTGCCTCCCGAGTGCTGGGATTAAAGGCGTGCGCCACCACCGCCCGGCTTTTCTTTTGCTTTTTAACTGTGTGTGTAAGAGAGGATTTTAAGCAGATGCCCTCAGAAGCCAGATGTGTAATTCCTGGGAGGCCGAGTTAGAAGCAGTTGTGAGCTGCCCAACCTGGGAACTGAAATCAAAGTCAGTTCAAACTCTGCCAAAGCAGCATGTGCCTTTATCCGCTGAGCCACCTTACCAATCAAGGTCCTGGTTATTTTACCCACAGGATAAGCAGAGGACACTGTTCCAGATAACCGTTTATTTAAATGTTTCCCTTTCAATAAATAAAAGCTAAAACTCCCCGAAGTGTAACACGAAAGCAGTCTGTGGCTCACTCTGCAAGGCAGGCAGCCTCGGGCAGTGTACCAAAGCTAGCCAGACGCCAGGGGAGCCCCTCTGAAGGCAAAACCAGGCAAGTCTCAGAACAGAAGGGTGTGTTCAAGTGTTGTTTTTGAGTTCCATGTCTGAGCCCCTTTTGTGCTGAATACAAAGGTGGACTCCTTTAGGATCCGCCCCCAGCAGACTTCCATCTCTGGGGCCAGGCTGCTGCCTGCTCATCCTTCCCTGTGGCCACACCCACCATGGTAAGGACTCTGAGCAGCCCTTCCATTTACTGGACCAAATCCTGAGACACTGGTGGGCTTGAAGCTGGTTCCCTACCTAACCTTGCCTAGTTCATTTCAGGGATGGCGTGGCACGCTTTTTGGCACAGCAGTGTGGACAGGCCTGGATTACTTCTGGAAAAGCCCATCACATCACTGGAACCTTGAGTCAGAGGTGCTGGTGACACATGGGACTTAGTGATTTGGTGAGGGCTGTTGGCACTAAGTGCCATCAGTGGTGGAGAGGATTCCCACCCTGAGGACAGAGCCCAGCCCAGTGTACTCCGACTCTTCCTGTCTCTGAGCCTGAGGACTTGTGATCCCCACCGGGAACTTGTGATCCCCACGTGTGGTCAGAAAGGCACTGTGTGCATCTCCTAATACTCACAGGACATCGTCTGTCTCCTGGGCCTCTGCGTGGTCAGGGCAAGGGACCAGGAGAGGTGAAGGGACTTCTCTAGACTGTCTGGGTCACTGGGGACCAAGGGTGTCCCCAGGTACACCTATCAGCCTGCAGATGGTCATAGGGGTCGGGCTACTAGACAAAGGTGAGAAGAGGGGCCGGAGTGTACCTGAGAAGGGGGTCTCAGGGAAAATAAACAGCAGCGACCCATCTGTGGCACTGTAGAAGGAGAGATGACCAGCTTCATAGTCCAGGAAGATCCCCACACGCTTGGGAGGATCCCGTAGGGGGGAGAAGGCCCGCTCGGTGGAATTATAGAAACTCCCCAGGAACACCAGAATCCAGAACCCGTTGCCAGTTGACAGCTCCCCCTTCTCCTTTCTGTTGACATTTTCTTTACATACACCAAGCGCCCAGCTGGTACGGTCCCCAACTTCTACCTCCCAGTAATGGCGGCCAGAGGTAATGCGTTCCTGGCCTAGCACGCAGGGGCCTGGGTCAAACCGCTCCGGGCTGTCAGGCAGGGCCTGCCGCTGGTCACCACGCTGCACACTCCTCCGGTCCTCAGATAAGACCAGCTCCGGGTTGGCAGTGTCTGGGTCCAGAGTTATGTCCCCTGCGGAGAAGCCCGAGGTCAACCACACTCCCAAGTCAGCCCCCATCCGCTCTGGCAATCAGCCAAACCCTCCCCTGAATGTTGGCTGGAGCCTCAGGTTGAACTAACTATCCCCAGTGAAGAACTTCACCTCCCTGGAAAAAAACACCTACTCTATCTTTATCCAGAATGTTCTAGAAACTAGACCCACATTTACTTCTGATGATGAGAGGGCATTCTGACTGCTTGCTTACTACACAGTCGAGGGTGACCTTGAAGTGTAGATCCTTCTGTTCCCCCAAGTCCTGACCACTTTTTACGTTTGTTTTTTTTTTTTCTTTCATTTCCCAATGGAGGACTGGGTTTGGGTGGCAGTGGCACCCTGGGCCCTGTAGGATTCTAACAGGGACAGGCTCAGGAACTTCCCGGACCACAGTCTCAGGGGACTTCTAGTCTACCTACCTCTGGGCCTCTTGTGCCCCCACCCCCATCGACCTTTGACTTGAACCAAGGGCAGCGGTCCCTTGGACAACCAAGGCTTAGCAACAGAGTCCATCCCTGGCTCCTGGAAGGCCTGACAACACGCTCTGCCAGTCGTAATGGTCCCTTACATCACACCTGAACTTCTGCTGTTAAGATGGTTCAGGTGGGGCCTGCTGATGATGTCAGGAGGGGGCTGGTCACCACAGCCAGCTGTGGGACAGAAGAATGTGCACTTCAGCCTCATTCACGGGCTCCAGGAGAGGAGAGGAGGCAGGAGTCAAGTTTGCTCATAATGATCTGGCACACTGTACCCACAGAACAGAGCCTCCCCCAAAACTCCTTAAAGGTGGGGGTCCAAGGAGATACTGAGGTGGGAGCTCATCAAGGTGCCAGGTGGGAAGTGTCCAGTAAGGACGGAAGGCTCCGTGCCTATCCTCCAGCCTGGTCTACGCATCTCTTTTTTGTTGTTTTTTTGGTTTTTGTTTGTTTGTTTGTTTGTTTTTTGAGACAGGGTTTCTCTGTAGCTTTGGAGCCTGTCCTGGAACTCGCTCTGTAGACCAGGCTGGCATTGAACTCATAGAGATAGGCCTGCCTCTGCCTCCCGAGTGCTGGGATTTAAGGCATGCATCACCACTGATCAACCACACATCTCTTTCTTAACTGCAGCTTTTGTAACAGTTAATACTAAGCAAAGTGTCTCCTGGATTTTGTGAGCCACCCTAGCAAATTATCTGACATTAGGTAGGGTCTGTCCTCACAATCCTTTGGAGGAAGAGCCAGGAGACAGAAATATGGGCACCCCTGGGTCTTGGAAGTGGCATTGAAATAGGGCAGTCTTGTGAGGCTGGCCTGATGGAGAAAGGCTTGGTTTGGAAATAGCCATGCATGGTAATATGTCTAAAGCAGAAGGAAGTTTCTAGAACAGCTGCTCTAAGCTATTGGATCCATGACAGCTCTGCTCCCAGGACTGAACACCTACCTCGGAACCTCCGCAGGATCTCCACCAGCCCTGGGACCCGGCACACGGTCCTCAACTCCATGGGCACCACCTCTGGAGGCTGCAGCTTCACATCCTGCACCCTACAGGGGACAGCTCAGCTTCATGCCTGGGGCCAGCAGCTGGGCCCCACCCAAATCCTGCCCAGCTGCCCAGGCTCATACCTGCATAGGGCGTCCTTAATGTCCTGTAGAAGGGAGGAAGGGTACACTTGTTACCAAGGCTTGTGACCTCATCCTGGGTCTCCCCAGATCATTCCAACCCCATTTGGCAAAGACAGACAGACAGACAGACAGACAGACAGACACACACACACACACACACACGCACGCACGCACGCACGCACACACGTGGGATCAGGTCATAGGCCTGAGGAGAAATGTCCTGGAGGGTAGACCAGGTCCAGATCAAACTCTGCCTCTTCCTTTCACAGAAAATGATGGGCCACTGCCTACTTTGTCCACAGAATCCCATGTAGCAGGACTCCCTGCTATTCTTAGGACAGGACAGGTACATGTGTTTGCCCCATGAATGGGAGTGCTGTGTCAGGTGAGGCCCCCACTAAGAGCCCAGCCCTGTGCCCCCACTATGTGCCCACTATGTCCTCTGCCCCCTCTCCTAATACTGTCTCCAAGGTCCCACAGATGCCCCGGTTTGGCCCCACGCCTTGTTCGTCCTTCTGTGTCTGTTTATCTAATCTGCACCAGCACTGCAGTCAGCAGCCAATCTGTGTCCCTCCCTCCTCTAAACCTTGGAATGTAACTGTATTTCAAGATACAGTCTGTCGAAAATTACTATTAGATACATCCCTATTTTTTATTGATCAGAGAGGCTCCAAATGCCCCCACTACCACCAAACACAGGCTTACTACTGCTCTTGGTTACCAACCACAAATAGAAGGTAAGCCTCTATTGTTGAAGACACACACTTTGGTCGCAGGTCATAGAGAAATCAAGTTGAATGGACCTGGAAATTACCTCCCTGGTGGTTAGCTGTCAGAGGACCAAGGTCATCAACGGACTCAATCAAAGGTGGATCCTAGTGCAATCTATGAGGCAAGATGTGCCCACTGTGACAATAGTGGCATGGAGGCTATGGGGTAACCAACTGCTTTTTCACTGGATTTGAGACCTGCTCAGCAGGACAAAGGAATTTATGCCTGTAAGGCTAGGGAGGCCCTAGGCCCTAGAGGGGAACCTACAACTGTGGATTTGCTAGACAGACATTTGTCAAACCACCTTCTAAATGTTTATGTTTCTATCTATAGGTAAGTGCTGCCCTCAACCTTGGCTAGAGAAGATTCTCTTTGCAGAAGGCAGGAGGCATTGCAGAGCCTCAACACTAGTCAAGGTCCCGAGAATGCTCAACGCGTCATTTCTGTCCGCATGGGCATCCCCACGAGGGACATCACAGGTGGGAGCGGAGGATGGAGAGAAATGCTGGGAAAATGCTGTCTCTGGACCTGACATGCCACTGGACTCAGGAATTCACAGCAGCTGTGGTTACCCGCACAAGACCAAGCCAGTCAGGAAGTCCAGCATGACAGGGGAGGGCTCACTAGGTGACTGCCAGGTTATCTAGCACGTATGGGCGATGTAAACCGGACTCGGGGTCATTTAAATAAAAGAGAGTTAGAGAGCAGACAAGGGAAGAACAAATGTTGGGGTGGCGGGGAGTAGGGCATATGAAACTTAAAAAAAATTCTTTTTGCTTTTCTTTCTTTTCTTTTTTTTGTTGGTTTTTCAAGACAGGGTTTCTTTGTATAGCCTTGGTTATCCTGGAACTCACTCTGTAGACCAAGCTGGCCTTGAACTCACAGAGATCTGCCTACCTCTCTCTGCCTCCAGAGTGCTGGGTGCCACCACCACCCGGTGACAACCAATAAAATTTCTTTAAAAAAAAAAAGTCCCAGCAAGGAGGTGATGTTGCACACCTTTAATCCCAGCACTCAGAGGTTGAGGCAGGCAGATCTCTGTGAGTTCAAGGCCAGCCTGGTCTACAAAGTGGATTTCAGGACAGCCAAGGCTACAAAAATCCAGGGAAAAGAGGAGCAGGCAGTAGTGGGGTACAAGTGGGGGAAGGATGGGGGGGACACAGGTGCAGCTAGGCAGCCTGGTGCTGTGACATACGAGTGGATGGCCAAACCCACCACATACAAAAATAAATTCAAATCTGGTATTCACACAGATCTCTGCACCCCCAACTCCAAGTCACCCCTTCTTCCTAAAACCTTCCAGCATTTTGTTTTCCTATAGCCCAGGAGGGTGACTGTGGCTAACAACCGTTACCTGATCATGTCTGATGAATCACAAATGGGTTTGACTTTTCGTGTTTCCCGTCTGGACCAGTGACTCTTACTAGTTGCTCACACGAGTATGAGCACCTTATCGTGGGTACACCGCCCACGCATGCACGCATACACACACCACACACACACAAAAACCTTTCCCTAACAACATACAGCAATGTGTATTTATCTTTGAGAAGGAGCATGAGATTTGAATGAACTTAGCATGTGCGCGCGCGCGCGCGCGCGCGCGCACACACACACACACACACACACACACACACACACACACATTAGGTGAGAGGTGTGTCAGTGCATTTAATCTGCTCTACCGGCATAGGCCTCTGTCTCCTTCCTCTCTGTTCCCCTGGTCTTCCCTTCAAGAGCTTCCAGAGACATTTCTATTTTGCAGGCTCTAGCCATCTGACAGCTTGGTAAAGGTCAAAATCCTTGGGTGTCTCTTCCCAGTGAGCCACCCTCCTGCTATGGACCCAGCACCTGGGCCCCAGAGGGAGCCTCTGTCCTCCATGGAAGGCAAAGGGCCAGTCTTAGACCCCCACATCTACATACCAGGGAGATGGTATTGGGGTGTCGGGTGGCACAAAGTACAGCCAAGTCCCTAAGGAAGGGCAACGGTGACCCCCACAGCTGCACTCAGCAGTCACCCCCTGAATCCCATCAATGCCCACTTGACAAATGGGGAGATTGAGGCCCTGAGCCTGTTGAAGGGTCCTAGAACTGACTGCACACTGTTCATGTCATCTAGACTGCCCTGCGCCAGAGGGAAGAGGGACAGAGTGTTCTGGTTTGGGGGAAGTGAAGAGAAGCCAGGATTCAGGGGGAGCAGAACTGAGGCAAACATCTTGGGGATAACTTTGAAAAAAGCATCAAAGAAGAAGCGAGGTGCAAAGGGACTGGCTACATTGTGAGATACATATGGAAATTTAATCCCCACCACGAGGTCTTCTGAGGAGGATTTTTCTGAAGTGATTTGTCCTAGTGGTCCCGAGAGCCCCTATCAAACTCCCCAGTCTCACATTGCTGTAGCAGAAAATGAGGGGGACGACACCCCACAAAGACAACCAGACATTCAAGGTGTGAAAGGGTTGGGGTGTGAGTCCTACTTAGCTCTCAGGGTCCAGGAGCAAGGATGAGTAACCAGCGAGGGGCAGGTTACTCGTATGTCACCCCCCTGAGCTAACGAGTCCTATCCTGTCTCCCAAAGTACATGGGCTGGCCTACATCCACTCTGCTGTGTCCACAGAGAACAGCCTGAGAAGATGGGAAGCCTTTGCTGGGACTCCTTTCACAGTCTGCCTCAGTATGCCCTCGTTTCAGGCCTGTTCACTCAACTGACTGAGGGTTGAAAGTAAAATCACATCTGGACTGAACACATGACATTTACCCTTCCCATTATCCCTTAAAAATGGCGCAGCAGCTGTTGAGAGCGTGTTCTGAATACTCAGACTCTCCAGTCAGCCGCAGCAATGGAAGGCAGGCAGAGGATGTACATAGCTGATACACAAACCCTGTACCCTTTCATTTAAGGAACTGGCACATCCCCACTGGGAGCCTTGGGGGCTGGCATCCCTCTCTGTGGACATCAAGGGCTACTTCTCTTTCTTTTATTCATCACACCGAGTGTTGGGTGGCAGAATGCTGGGACACCTGTCTTAGTCGCTGTGATATTTACAGAAGACGGGCAGGCCAGGCTCTCTGTAGACTCAAGTCTGTTATGGACAAGCTCCGCCAACACTTTCCCATTCTGAATCCTTTGCCAGCTCATCCCCCTCACATGGAGCACAGTAGGAAATACCAGGCCTGCGTGTGGCCAGTGGTGGAGGCAGAAGGCAGGCAAGTGGCTGGGACTTGGGGCTGCACTGCCTGCCCCGTGCTCACCCTGCAATAGGAAGGTGCAGACCCTGTGTGTCTGGAGAGGAAGCAGCGTGCCCAGCAGTGGGGTGAGGGGTGCGGACCCGATATTCCCCTTGGGAGTACCATGGAGCTCCGGACATTCCGCCCAGCCCACTCACCTGCAATAACCCCAGCGCTGGCAGCTGGCAGCGGTTCTCGAGCTCCGAGATGAGGGCTGCCAGCTGTGTGCTTTGCTGGCCAAGTCTCGTGGCACCTTCGCGCAGCCGTGGCAGGACCTCCAGCTCCTCTTCCTCCAGCTTCTGCAGCAGTTGCTGCTCCTCCTCTGCCAACAGGCGGCGCAGCCTCTCAAACTCGCCCAGCACATTCTGTCGCTGGCTCTCCACCATCTTCTGTAGGGCACAAGAAAGACAGCTGAGGGTGAGGCCTGATGCCAGACCAGAGACTGACCATTTGGGGGTGCCCATACCCCAAATCCACCACCCTAGGCTGATCAGACACAGAATAGACCATCAGGAGCTGTCTAGACCCCAAGAGCTGACAGCGCACCAATCTGTCATCCGTGGCTGCCCAGATACACCAACAACTCTGGGCGAGATTCACAACCCAAACCCACCCCTTGAGCCAGCCGACCTCCAATCTACCACCTGTGGCTACGCAGACTCAAGATCCATTCCTGGGCCCAGCCACACCCAACATCTGTCACAAAGGCCCCAGATGTCAGCCAGACCAAGCTGCCATTGCAAAGCTAGATACGCTAACGCCAAATACCTCCCTGACCCCTAAATACACTATGGGAGACATCCCTATACCTGGCCTGCTCCTAACATCCATCCAGATCCATTCTTGGGATCCCTCACGTCTGCTCCCTCTATGACCCTGAACTCAAGCATGTCAGGACCCCAGGAAGGACAGAATCAAACTTTAGCATCCTCGATCACACACACACACACACACACACACACACACACACACACACACACACACACACACACACACACACACCGGCCTGACCACAGGGTGTCTCGGGCTAGTCTGGCATCCAGCTGCTGACTCAATGCTCCCTCCTGCACCCCGGACCCAGCACCTGCCTGCCACAAGGCGCAGGTTTCCTCAGCCTGGGCTTGGAACAGCATCGCGTCCTCCATTTGTTTCCGCAGGTGCTCCAGTGACTTCTCCAGCCTCCCCTGGTGGGATGGAGACCAGGCGGTGCCATGAGAATCCCGCTGGCATCGGGCCCTATGGGGGGCCCAGACACAGAAGTCTGCCTCTTCCCTCCTGACCAACCTCTTCCCCATTAGGCCAAATGAAATTTGTCCGGATAATGGCAGGATACAATGCTCCCCAGTAGCAGGTATCCTCCTGATTTGGCAGTATCCCCTTTAGTGACAAAGGCTACCCCTCCCCCAACTTACCAAATGTCAAGGTTCCTCCTTATTTTCGGTTCTAGCCCTTTGACCCTATGTCAGTCCTGCTGGCCTCTACAGAGTAGACAGCTTGTTCCCTGCTTGGTGGGCGCACCCAGGCTCCCTCAACAGGACACACCCACCAAGCTGGCACTGAAGACTGAGCTTCCCTCCTCCCTCCAAGCCACATCCCCCTCCTCTTCCCGTGTGGTCATAAGGGGTCACAGCAAGTCAGAGGCTAAGATTTGAGTGTTCCCCAAAATTCCTAGGTTGAAAACCTGATCACCTAGGTGATGAGCAAGACTTTTGGAAGGTGACTGAGATATGAGAGTAAGGCCCTCTGGATAGGATCTCAGAGTTCCTGCTTCTTCCACGGGAGAACACAGCAAGAAGGGGGCCACTTGGGAGCCGGGAAGCAGTCCTTACTAGACACACCTTGCCCTTGGACAGCCTCCAGGGCTGTATGCCACAGCTGTCTGTGGTTAAGACAGAGGTGGGAACGTACCACAGGGGCTCAAACCAGATGCAGATGTGACTTCCCATCCCACCTGTCCTCCCCACTGTGCCTCGTCTGGGTTGGATCTGATCCCGTTTCCACGTCCCTGCAGTTTTGTGTACCCCGGAATGGCAAGCATTCCTATGAACAGGTCAACTGGGTAGCGTGTGTTTGTCTCCAACAGGGTCTGTTTATATCGACCCAAACCTTATCAACTCCAGGCCTGGACAAGGTGCTGGAGGAAATCCTGCTGTCAGTTAGGGAGGAGAGGTGGAACCCAGCTGCCAGCTGGGCTCGGCTGTGATCAGGGCTATGGCAGAAGCCCCGGGCCTGTCCCAGATGCTGTGTAACTTCTCTTGTCACTTGGCCCCCTCATTGTGTACACCTCCAGCTTGTGATCCAGGTTCCGTCCACGTCTTTCCCGTGTTTTCTCCCAGAACACAGGGCCTCACACATGCTAAGCGAGTGCCTTACTGGAGTTACATCTAGCCCTCTCTCTATGTTGTGACAGGGTCTTACTGAGTCATCGGTACTGGCTTTGCACTTACTCTGCAACCCAGGTAGGGCCTGAACTTTGATTTCCCTGTCTCAGCCTTCTGAGTAGCTGGACAGACATGAGCCGCCATACCCAGCCATTTTCTCATAAAAAAAAAAATCCTTATTATCTTGATTACACATGTCTGCAAGTGGGATGTACACCTCAGTGTTCATGCCTGTAGAAGGCAGACATGTCAGCTCCCCTTAGAGCTCGGGTTACAGGTAGCTATGAGCGGCCCAGCATCAGTGCTGGGAACTGAACTCGGGCAATCTGGAAGAGCAGTAAACTCTAACTACTGGAGACATCACTCCTGCCCCCATTTCCCCATTATCCATGCTGAGGTCAGGGACAGCATTTTAAACAGGGTGACCTTGTGAAGCAGCAGCAAAAGCTTCAAGTTCTGGTTGCCCTGAGATAGCCTGGGTTCTCCCCTCAGCTCCCAGTTCCCACCTATGTGAACCCTCCTCCCACCTCTCTGAGTTTACTGCAGAACTGGAGGCTCCCCTCTGGCTACTACTCACAAATGGCCCCGGGAGCCACAGCCAAAGAGTGAACTTGTCACCAGAGCCATGGAAGCCAGCATGGCCCAGGGGACCCCATGCCAAGCTCTGATGAGTGAAGGAACGGCAGAGCCACTGATCACAGGTAAAAGCCGTTTGCTGACTTCCTGGTGTCCCTGTTAAACTGTGTCCCCGTTTGCAAACCTGCCCAGGTGCTGTGAGGTTTAGGTGGAGGTGAGCGCTTCTGCACAGACACAGATATAGGCGGGCAGAAGGCAGAGTTCTGCAGGAGACACTGTGTCTTTAGTGTCCTACTTCCTAGACCTAGACAAGTGCTGAGACCGGGAAGTCCAGGGCTCTTTCTGGTAACTCCACCTGTTTGGAAAAAGCCCTAGGGTAACGGCTTCTCTGAGTATTTCTTTCTTTTTCCTTGTGATGCCCTATGCAGGAGAAAACGCTACTTGAGCTGTAACTTTTCTCCTGTTGATCTGTGTTGGCAGCTTGTCAAGCTCAGACAACGACCCTAACAAGAAAGAGGACAGGCTTTTCTTCTTCTAATAGAGCAGTTTTAGTGTTGCCCTGCCAGGATTTATCATGCCACTTCTGGAAAGATGTGGATCCCTTTCAGCACCATCAAGGGGCTTGCGGTGGCAGAAAGGTAAACCCACTGAACCAATGAATCCGGTAAGGCACAAGCAAGACGAAAACCACAGGGATAGCTCTGTTTATAAGCTTCGATCCCCTGTGCTGAAATCCAAAGCAAAGGAGACTTGGTGCCTGCTTATTCTGGTGACTTGAGTTCATGCTGGGATGGTAACATATTGGCCGAGTGTCAACTCTGACGTCAGCCAAACTGTTAATCTCAGAGCCACAGCGGCCCCTTCAGTTCTCCCAGCCCAGTCAAGACTGACTGGCAGCACCCGGTTTTCCCGGAATGCCGGTGCAGTCGCATCCTGGGAAAAGACAGGCTACACTCTTGTCCACCTCACGGGACCAGGATAACTGTAACTTACACTCCCTCACCCGAGGAGGGACAGTGACGGGACTTCCCTTCGCTCCAGGCACGGACCGGTTGCACCCGGCGGAACGCACCTTGAGGTCTTCGGCCGCGTCCTGCAGCGGTCGTACCCGGTGAGCCCAGTGCTCTGAGCGCTCGCAAGTGGGACACAGCAGGCAGAGGTCGTCGCCGCAGAAGGTGGCCAGCGGCTCGCGGTGCGCCGCGCACACGCCCTGCGGGACTGGCGACGGCGGGTGCAGGCGCCGGGCCATTTCTGCCATTTTGGCGAGCGGGCGGTTGGGTCGCAGGTTCCTCTGCGCCGACAGCTCGCGGCACTCGGGACACGCATACGGGCCCTCGGGCTGGCCCCAGCAACGTCGGATGCACTCGCGGCAGAAGTTGTGACCGCAGTCGGTCATCACCGGGTCGGTGAAGTAATCGAGGCAGATGGCACAGGTGGCCTCCTCCTGGAGGTTGGTGGACAAGTCTGGGGCGGCCATGGTGCGGGTGGCAGCGCCTGGACCAGGCTCTTGGCGGTGCACGGCGATCAGGCTACTCCGCTTGAGGGGGCTGAAGGGGGCACGGGCTCGGGACCAGGTGAACACACTCCCGGCCTCCAGTGTAGTGGGTATGCCCTGTACTAGACTCGCAGACTTCCGCCGGAAGAGGAACCGTGGCGGAAGCAGGAAACTTTTTTTTTTTTTGGAACCCGCTTTTGTCCTGGATTGGCCGCTGCTTGTCACGCGGCCTGGAGGTGGGACCTAATTGGAGCACATTAGAGCGCCTATTCACGGTGACAGGTCTCCGCAGGGGTGTCTCCCGCTCCCCAGGCTGCAAACTTTGGCCGCAGGTCCGGAAAGGGATGTAGAGGAGTACCGAGACACAGGACGACCCCGAGGACGTGCAAACACACCCAGGCGGTGGGCGATGGAGTTGGTGGTTTCCCATTGCGCTTTCACCCTGTGTCCACAGCCCTCAGCACCCCTGGACTGTTGTCGCTCAGACACCCCCAACACCACCCTCATGTTCGGGGGGCAAACCCGAAGAGATCAGGGATAGGAAACGAGAAACGGTGTCCGGCCGCGGGTCCAGAAGGGTCACGGTGAAAACCACTTCGGAAATGCGTGCGTTTGCCAGGGTGCCAGTAACTTGTAACTGGAATGGGAAGCGAGGTGTTCTTCGGAGAGGGAATGATAGGAACGGGCACTTGGAGGAAGGAGTGAGGAGACCTTCCTAATCATCTTAAGGGGGTGGGGGCGGGGGCGAGCTCCACCTTCTCTGTGAAGGATCCGAAGGCCAGAGGGCACTAGGAACCAAGACATCAGCAAGCTTTGGGGCGAGACCAAAGCTAACAAAACAGAAGACCAACTTGCCCGGTGAGCAAGTTCACTCGGAAATGTCGGGGCCCTTTCCAAAGTTACCCTCATTTAGCATCTTATCAGTAGTCAGTTCAGAATTTGAGCATTTTAATCGTGGTTGTATTTCAGGAAATTGTCCTGCCAGCACAGGTATTGGCTCTCAGCACTCCCAGAGAAAGCCTGGGTAGGTAGCCACGGTGGTGAAGTGCCCTGACTTCCGGGGAACCCAAGGCACGCCCAGGGACTGTGTCTGGTTCCAAGCCTCTATCCCTTCACCCACATGGTCACTGTGGAGATGACCATCTGGCCCGACTTTGGAGTTCCCAAGCAGAAGAACGGCAGCAGCGGCCCAGGGAAGGCAGCCTGGGAGAAGCTATGCAAGTGACACCCATCGTTCACACTGTAGAAGGACACCTCCCCAGCCTGGAAGTCCAGGAAGATGCCCATGTGGCTGGGAGGCTCAGTGAGTGTGATGGGAGTGGAGTCGGGTAACAGAGACAAGTGCTTCTTCCCCTTGGACAGCTGCACTACCCAGAACCCATTTTCCGGGGATTTGGGCACCCTGTCCTTCCGGCTCACGTTGTCCCTGCACACGCCTAAGGCCCAGAGTGCATCCCCGGTAAGATTCATGCCCACTTCCCAGTAGTGCCTTCCAGAGGAAAAGCTCTTCTGTCCCACAGCGCAGGGGTAGGCCACGAACCGGTCCTTGCTGTAGGGGGTGCTGCCCTCTGGTGGTGGGCTCAGGTACCGCCTTTGGCGGCTCTCGTACAGGAGGAGATAGGGGTACGCAGAGCTGGGGTCCGGCACCACATCTTCTACAGAGGGTCCAGGTGGACAGAGAAAAATAGAGGTCATTCAAGGTCAAAGGTGGGAAGGCCAGAACCTTCAAAATAGGCGGGGATGAGGCATGGTGGCCAAATGGCACTTTTCCATACCCACTCAAAATCCTCCCCTCCACCAGTTCCAGCTGAGAATCGGGGTTACCTAAGGGTTCCACACTCTAAATCCCCGTGGACATTGATGACGGTGAGTCACTGGGGATAACTGGGGAAAGCTTAATTCAGCAGATGGTCAGACTTGGAAAGACATTAAATACAGTTTAAGGCACTAATCTCCAGTTGGTGACTCTGATCCTACGTGGCATCCGGGTAAGGTGGAGCGGTGTCAAGGGAACTGGGACTCGCGATTGGAGACCTGGGTGTCCGCTTACCTTGGAAACTTTTGAGCACTTCTATCTGCCCTGGAACTCGGCACACGGTCTTGATGGCCACGGGGAGGGCCATCTCTGGATACTTCACGCAGAGGCTCTCCTTCCTCCAAGGAACACAGGCTCATGTGCTCTCTGGCTCTCCGTGTGGCCCTCCCTCACCCACCTCCACCACGACCCCTACTGAGGGCGGCAAGGTACCTGGCCAAGGTGTCCTTCATGTCCTGCAAACAATGGGGAGGAGAGTTAAGAGCTGGTTCCGCTGGTTACCTCTAAGCTACCTCTGTTGCCCACTGCTTTGGGACATGTCCCCTTCCAGACAGCCCCTTCCCAGATAGCAGGTTCATACGCTCCCTTTGGCAGGCGCTAACCATCTCCTCATGGTCACAAGCCTGGGGTCAGCAGAGAGTAGGTGACAAGTTCTGCGAAACCTGCACCACTTACCTTTGCAGTAGAGGGGACAGACCACAGGGCCCCTGCCAAGTAAGCACTCTACCACTGAGCCACCCCCCACCAGGCTCTTTACCCAATACCTCCTTTGAGGCAACTAAGCCATGGATCAGTCGTCCTTGTATGTACAACGCCTTTGTGTGTGTGTGTGTATTATAATGCCGTTTGCGAGTCTGGCATAGAAGATGCTAACAGAACAGCACCACCCTAACAACAGAGTAAGTCTGTGCTCCCCATCCATCCAAGCGACCCCAGCAGGCCACCTGCAGAGAGCTTCACTTGAAGGAGGCTGCTCAGGCATCTCCGTGGCATAAATAAATTAGCAGCTTCTCTGCTCCTGTGCTTCGGAGCCATTGTTAACTAAGTGTTACTCGTGCATGACCACAACCCATGGAACATGTAACCCAGGTTACACCCACAACCCATGCCCCCACAGTAGCTTTGACGGCTGAGACAGTTACTGGTGATAACACACAGACACCGTGAACTAAGGACTGGTTCATGCCCTGGGTGGATTTTATCTGAGTATCCTCAGAAGAGCATGCAGTTTAAAACCTAAGAATTCTTTGCTTTCTGGATTTTTTTTTCCCTTCAGTATTTTCAGGTTGAGCATAAGTGAAGCCATTCAGGAAGTCAAGCTGTGGATAAGGAGGGCAGGGTCTTGAGTTTTCCCTCTTTGGACTCAAGCAGCTAGCGTCACAGTGTTGAGCAGTCACAGTGTGAGCCCTTAGGAGGTGAGGCAGCCACAGGTCCCTCGGGGTAAATGGAGATGACAGGGGGTGAAGAAGTCACCTTGCCTCATTCACGCTGGCAGATGCTGGCTGACTTTTGTCATGAGGCCTTCACCAGAGGAGAGCAGTTGGCAGTACCATGCTCTTGGGCTTCCAGAGCTCTGGGCTAAAACAGCCTCATTTTTTTTTTTTAAAAAAAAAGCATTTTATTGTCTCTCCCTCAGTTGTGTGTGTGTGTCTACTGGTGGGCACTGTGAGATGTTTGCTGTCCAGCACTGAGATGGGATGTGTAGGTGGCCCTCAGCCCAGCCCAGCCCCGTCCTGTGTGTCAGGCTGCATGCATTCTGCAAGCTCCTGGGCTGAGCACACATCCTCAGACCATGCCCCACCTCATGGTGCACCCACAGGTTGTGGCAGCACAGGGAAGATCCCAGGGATTCTCAGCACCCTCTGGCCTCACCTGCAGCATCTGGAGGGGCCCCTGCTGGCTCTGCTCCTCCAGCTGCAACAGGAGCAGGTCCAGAGAGCTGCTTTGGCTATCCAGGAAGGCCTTGTTGTCCTGCAGCCTCCCTACGGTATCCTCTTCCTCCTTCTTCAGGACCTGGAGAAGCCGACGTTCCTCTTCCACCAGGAATAGGACCACCTTCTGGAACTCCTCCAGGATGCGCTCTCTGTGCTCCTTCACTTTCTCCTGTGGGAGTGGGATGTGCCCAGACAGGATGGCTTTCCTTCAAGGTTGCCACACAGCAGTTCTAGACAGTTGGTGACCTAGAACTCTTGGTCAAAGTTGGAAATCAGGGCTTGACAGAGGTCCCCATGTCATCTCTTGTTACCCCCTAACAGATCAGACCCTGAGTGGCAGCACTCACACATTCAAATGTCTGTGTGTCCTAGTGTGGGTGGGTTCAGAACATGCCACCTCAAGGAAGACACAGGCATGAGTCATGAAAAGGACAGTGGGCTCCTAATGACCAGGCTAAACGTCAGAATGGAGTTATCTCTATCCCTAAAGCTGACCAAAACTCCTAAGAAATCAGAATTTCACCACAAGAGCTAAACTTTCCAATCAGGCCCTTCCCTCCCTCCTTGCTTTCCTCTCTCCTACCCCCACTGTGTGTGTGTGTGTGTGTGTGTGTGTGTGTGTGTGTGTGTGCGCGCGTTATGTACTTGTTTTCCTTTTTTTTTTTCCTAGGACAGGCTCTTTCCAGGTAGCCCTGGGTGGCCTAGAACTGGCTCTATAGTCCAGGCTGACCTTGAAACAACAGATCTTGCTTTTGCCTCCTTGAGTTCTGGGGTCACACACGTGTGCACCAACAAGCCCACCCCCCCATAGGTCATTTCCTGTGAACAGGAGGAAGTCACTTGCCCAGCAGTGATAAAGGACTTTTAACCAACTGGTCATTTTTCTGTTGTCTCACTGATCCCACTTCACACAGAAGATAGCTTTGGAATGGAATGGCCCATCTGCAGCCCTTCTCAGATGCGAAGGTGCAGCCCACATTTGTTTTATGAGAAATTTGCCTGGTTCTAGAAGAAATAGAGCTATGTAAGATCTGAACTAATTTTTAAAAAATCCTTTAAAAGGGACTGGAGAGATGGTTTAGCAGTTAAAAGCACTGCCTGCTCTTCCAGAGGACCAGGGTTTCCCAGCACCCATACAGGCTCACCCATCTTTAAGTCCTGTCCTGGGGGGGGTCCGATGCCCTCTTCTGGCCTTGTCTGGTACAGCATGCACATTTTTCATAAACACACCCAGGCAAAATGAGTTAAAATATTGTCTGAACTAGCCAGGTGCAGAGGTGCTATAGTCATAGCTAGCTGGGAGGCTGAGGCAGGAGGATCACTTAAGCCTACGAGTTTAAGGCTAACTTGAATAATTATGAAGACCCTGTCTACAAACAAAACCTTTTACATGTGGTGTGCTGTAATTTGTCCTCTGACCAACTTCATTTGTTCTAGCAGGCTCCATCACCTGAGACTCATTTTTCGTTTAAGGACCATCCTCACTATTATTAAAATCATCTTTTAGAATCCTGCTTACCTGTCTTATGTAAACTTAATTCCAGGTCAGACACCAAACCTTCAGAGTCCAGGAACCCCTTTCCTCCCTGAGGCCTCCCACCCTGAAAGGGCCCTTCCTGTCATGGGATGAGGATGGATATGGAGACACAGGATGGACGACAGCCACTGGGCACCCACCTGCCATTGAGTTAAGTTCTCTTCCCCCTTGGCTTGCAGCGTCTCCGTCTTCGTCACCTCCTCCCGAAGATACTTTATGTCTTCCTCCAACTTCGTCTGGATACACAAACACAGGCCTCAGGTAAGTGGATCCCATGTCTGCTTATGTCTGGACTGTGTGGTCTTTCAGGCTGCACTGAGACCCTCTAACAGGAGCTCAGGGAACCAGACAGTCCCCCCCCCCCAAATAGCCTCAGTCTCCCAGATAGCTATAACTATAGCCATGCACTTCTGCACCTGGCTAGTTTGGTTAATTTTTTAAAATTCATTTTGCCTGCACGTGTTTCCGGAAAAATGTGCATGTAGTTCCAGGCAAGGCCAGAAGAGGGCGATGGAACTCCTGGAGCGGGACTTAAAGACGGGCTAGCCACTTGGGTGCCAGGAATCAAAACAAAATGGGAATCAAAACAAAACGAAAATCAGAGCACTTTGGCAGCGAGGTGTTCAGCACACAACACGCACGAACAAATGACCTTCAGTCAGGAAGTAAAACTGGATGACTGAAGGTTCCAGCTCCCCACTCCAGTGGCCATGCCAGGCTGTGGGCCCCGAGTTAGCCCATGAGACGTTGAGGAAAGGAGTCTTTATTGACCTGGGTTTTGGAGGTTAGATCACTGTAATATACACTATATTCATAAATTGTCTATGCTGCTTGAACTCACTGAGCAGCTGGCTTTGGAAGCAGGGTAGCCCTGCATCTATTTTACTCTCGGGCATGTTTGTCTCAAAATGTCCTTGAAAGTCCTTGTCCTGGGACGGGCTGGCCCCCTAACTGTGATAAGTAGGGGGAAAAAAACAACAACAAGCAAACTGCAAAATAGCCCAAGAATAAAAATGTGCCCAGGAGAACAACTAGAAGACAAGGCATTTTCCAGAGGTTAGGGCTGTTGATCCTGTGATAGAAAAAAACGCATCATAGGAACATCCGTGGAGAGAAAGCTCAGTTAAAACAAATTAAAAAACTCCAGCTGGCTGCCTCAACTGCCCCAGTCAACTCTGCTGACGTCTCTAAGTCCCTGATTTGGCAATGTTGCTCCTTTGATCAGGCTCCTCCCTCAGTTGTCTCCAACCCAAGTTGTCAGCTTGCTGTTGTGACCTCATTGGATGAAGTCTTGCGTTTCTCTACTGCTTCTATCTGCTACTCATTGTCTTTACTTTTGCTTGCTATACACCTAATTACATCCCTCACTAATAACCGTGCTACCCTAGACCCTCCTTGGGAATAGGCAGATCTGGCATCTGGCATACACCTATTTTGCCCTGGGGGCAAAGGACATTTCCTTCCTGTTGCCTGGCCTCCAAGCATCTCTCTCTCTCTCTCTCTCTCTCTCTCTCTCTCTCTCTCTCTCTCTCTCTCTCTGGTCATTCTTCCCCAGTGCTGGCCAAGGCTCCTCCTGGACAGGGGGCCCCTCATCTTGCATTCACCTTATACTCCCTTGCAGCCTCATCCACAGGCATCACGCTGTGCACCCGGTGCTCCTGGGCCTCCCTGCAGACCACACAAATAGGGCTCTGGTCGTCCTGGCAGAAGAGCTTGAGGGGCTCTTGGTGTGTCTGGCACAAGTCTCGCTTCTGCAGCCCAGGGTGCTGGCGGGCCATCTCTGCCACCTTTGTCAGTAGGCGGTTGGGCCTCAGGTTCCTCTGAAGGGACATCTCCCTGCACTCGGGGCAGGGGAAGCAGCCCTTCTGCCTCTTCCTCCCTTTCTTGACCTTCCCTTTCTCACAGCTCATCAGGATGCAGTTTCTGCAGAAGTTGTGGCCACAGGCAGTCATCACAGGATCGATGAAGTAGTCGAGGCAGATGGAACATGTGGCCTCTTCTTGCAGCCTTCTGGCAAGTTCCACAGCATCCATGGCTCCTGGGGAGAAACAAGGGAAGGTTTCCACTGTAACCCCCTGGCAGGCAGAAGCACAGAACTGGCTCCCCACGTCTGCCTCCTCTGTTGTTCCTTCATGGATGAGGACAAACGCTGGTGTCAGAATGTGGCATACAAAGACACTCTGAACAAATGCTAGCCAGACCCCTGAACCTTGGCTGCTACGTGTGAACTTGGTCCCTAAGTCAGCTTAGCCACAAGCTCCTTCCCATGTCTTCTGGGAGTCCCCAGCTGTTGTGCATCTGCAGTCAAGTCCCACCTCAGCCCTAGGGCCACACTTCCACCCCAAAAGGCTGCCACAGAGTCAAGTGTCAGAGTACTGACGTTAGCAAATCCCTGGTAAAGCAAATGAACTTAGAAAGGAAGGGCGATCCTTTCCGTTAAGGTGCAACACAGAAATGACAACACAAAACACACAGACAGAGGGGCTCCAGGCAGACACATGGACACATGAACACAGGGGCTGCGTGTAGACATGGAGACACATGTGCATACAAACTTGCACACGGGTAAACATGTTTGTAACTACACATGAACACATCTACACAGAAAACACGAGCAAGCACACTTCCCCAGTGACAAGCACAGGCATGTGAACACACACACACACGAAAGGATTCAGGAATGAGACTATAAAAACGTAGATTCCAGAAATAGGAATGTAAAAATAAAGAAATATAAAGTTGTAAGCCTAGGAGAATGAGAACAGACTGTCAGCAGCTTCCTCAGTAGCTTAAGGATTAAACTATTAACAGCGGGTTATTTCACTTTACAACCCATAGCTCTATTTACGAGGCCAAAGCATCTCTCTGCAGACTGAGAGCTAGCCTACGGATACGAGCTGAGTCAACTTTTAGGAAATAGATATATGACCTCTGGGTTACGCATTATCCCTGCTATGTGAAACTGGTAGCATCAAAGGGAAGACACAGGGCTTCAGTAAACACTATCTGGAAGTACCCAGGAAGACAATAGGCTAAGCACAAACATTAGTTTAACTGAAAAATGAAGATTGTAAAGTAATCTGTATCTGAGTTTTACCTCGAGATTATGTGAGAAGCTTTTTACTATCTTCTGAGTTCCCAGCCTAAGAACCAATTATTCTAATTTATTAACCCTCTGATATTACTAGCAGTCCCTTTTTCTGACTAATTGCTAAAGACATCTGTTTTCTTGCAATTAGTGACTTTCACTGTAATTTCCTCTGAAACATATTTCAGGATAGCTGCCTAGTTACCCACTGACGTTAGAACCCACTCCCTCTTAGGGTCTCCCTTGACTAACCCGCGGTCGGGGCAAGATCATAAAAATTCCTTTGTTCAGCCTTAATGCTTGGTGTCCCTACTATAAAAAGTGGGTTCAGAAACCGGCCATTTGCCACAGCCTAACAAACACCATCTCTGGCTGTGGTCTCAGCTAGCTGATGAGCTTCTGTGCCCTGTGGTGTTGTTATTATTATTATCATTAATTTTTAAGTTTGCTTCTGGTTTTCCTGGAATCTGGTTTCTGGAATAAAGTTTACTTCTGGTTTATTAGATTTTGGTGATCTGTCCCCATCTTTGTGTGACCCCCCCCCTTGGACCCAACAACACACACACACACACACACACACACACACACACACACACACACGTACGTTCATAAACACATGTACAATGCACTGGCTCCCTGGAGTCCTCCTACTCCAGGCAGTGGAGACCCTGAGCTGCCCCCATCCTCTTTCCCAAACTCCCTATTGAAAGTTCGGAAATGAAGCAGACCCAATACTTCCTTCCTGTCCCCTCTTCTCAGTCCTTAAAGTCAAGGCATTTTCGGACATTCCTGAGTGGTTGCCACGTTAGTTTCATCTGGACTTTCTGGGAGCAGAGCACATGGCATTAGCTCCTCCTGAACCTCAAGAGCCCTGAGGGGTGCACCGCTGATTACCTGATCAGAACGGGAGCGAGGGCCAAAGGGGCAAGGGGACCTCGAGGCTCCTGGTTACCTAAAGTCCTTTGTCAATGAGGGTTCATCTAGGAGACCTATGCGGTCAGAGTGATTTACGGTTGAAGCCTACAGTTCGAAGTGTAACCTTTGATGGGGACAGGATGGCTGGCTGAGACGGAAGAGCACTGCGAACTTGTAGTATAGGAGGGGCCCCTAGAGTCTCGGCTCAGGGGGTGCTGGGGAGTTCTCTGGGTGACGAGAACTCACAGGGAAGGAGTCTTGCACTGCGCCAGATGCCAGGGCAGGTGCGTCGCGTTGGGAGAAAGGCTGAGTTTGCCCCTTAGGACTAGGAGAGGCCAGGGGCTAGGGCAGAGGGGCTTTGTGACGTCAAGGCACGCAAGCGGGTTCCCTAGCAAAGGAGCGCAGGGGGCGGGGCTGAGACAGCTGCTATGCGGAAGGATGGAGGTGGGGCCTCACTGGTGAGGGGTGGGACCAGCGAGAAAGGGGCGGGGACAGATCAATGGATGGCAGAAGATGAGGGGTGGGGTTCATCGTTCCGATGGGGCCTTTGTGACCTGGTTGGTCCTGTAGGGAAGGTATGGGATTTGCAGGGATGGAGGCCAAGAAAATAGAAAAGGGAAGGTTTAAAAGTTGGGGCTGAAAGCCAGGCTGTGATAGCGCACGTCTTTAATCCTGTCACTCGGGAGGTTAGAGGCAGGTGGACCTCTGAGTTTGAGGTCAGCCTGGTCTGCAGGCCTATAGGAATTCCAGAACAGCCGGGGCAGGCTACACAGAGAAACCCTGTCTCGAAAAGCCAAGAAAAAAAGAAAGGGGGGGGGGGAGAGGAAGAGGATAAGTAGTTGGGGCTGGGTCGTTAAGGACAGGGCCTGGCTTGGGGTCCTTGGATTCGCCAACCCTAGCTCTCCTACTTTGTCAGCTCCTAGACCAGGGAGGAAGGAAGCAGCTGTCCTGGTGGACGGTAGGGAAGGTTACTGCCAGCATTTGCAGGATTTTGTCTGTGAGATTGTCCGGCTTGTGTAGCACTGGCTGTACTGAAAACCTTGGCAGGCTCCTGCCTCAGCTTCTCCGTTCTCCAGGTGGGAACCGCCAAATGGGTTCCCAGGGTGACTTTGATGTAGTGGCCCAGCATGTTCGGAATCTCAGTCCAACTGAGAAACTGGTGGAAAGATAAAGCTGAGGCTGGGGTTATCGGGGTAAAGGGAAAAGAAGGAGACAGGGGTCCCTGGATGGCTAAGCAGCACCAGGATGTCATCCCCACGGCTAGACAGCCTAGCTCTCTGTGGAGATGGTGGCTAGAGGTGTAGATCACTGGCTTTCCCAGAGCTGGCTGGGCTGCAAAGTACCCTGGGCAATCTCCTCCCTGGCAGGCGTGTACAGCAGTCAGCGGGGAAAGCAGCAGACTCTTGGAGATTAGGAGTGGGTGTGGGGTGCTGATCCCTGCCTTCTGATGGCCATAGGTGCCTCATGTCCACCAGCGAGCGGATTCTGAATCCTGAGCCTGCTCACATTTGGGAAAAGGAACCACAGAATTGTAAAGGAAGTAATTTTTTAAACCAAGCAAACAGATATCAGCACTAATTGAACACACCCTCCCACCCCATCACCGTCCCCACATCTACTACCTAGACAGATCTTGCTAACTGCTCAAGTTCCCGATTGAGAGATTTTTCTTGCAGAGCAGAATGTTTTCATCTGTGAGCAAACCTCTGGGTTTTTGTTTGCACTGTAGGCATTTATAACTTATTATTTATTTAATTGTGTATGGGGGGAGTGCCATGGGCACACATGTGGTTGTCATAACAAAAAAGCTAGCAGAAATTGATTCTCTCCTTCCATGTGCATCCTGGGGGGTCAAACTCGGGTCACATCAGGCTGGCAACAAGCCCCTTTACCTGCTGAGCCACCTTGCCAGTCCAGTACTGCTGGGATAAACAACAGTTACCCCTGCTGGGAATAGCTTTTTTTTTTCCCCTTCTAGCTGTTGCCAAGGGCAATGCTGCTTTAATGCCCTTGGTTGTTTGCTGTCCTCCTTTCTCCCTGTCACAGGATTCGGGGCTAGCCTGTGACACGGGACACTTGAAGAGAGTCAGCTCTCAACACACGCTAACTTACCAGGATAACCTGTATGATACACTACACCGTGAGTGCTTGTTGTATTTCTGTTGGAATGTCCTCTACAATGCCGTGCCTTGCCACCACAGTGTGGCACAATTAAGAAGTGGTAGAGGCAAGGGTGTTAGGATGCCACGAAGGGATTGGAATGGCAGACATTCCCCGTCTCATCTTTTTGCCCACGAGGTGAACATCATTACCTCCACTCAGTTGTGTTCCTGATGACGGGGACAGCATGAGCCCCAAAGCAAGGAGAGCATGCATGCTTAACAATTCTGATTTCTCTATTGCCATCTGTGTGCAAGGGGACCTTGTGTCCTTCTACAGTGTATATTGATCTGTATATGAGAGAGCATTGCCCATGGAGGCCAGAGGTGTAGAGACCCTGGACCTGTAGGTCCTTGTGGGCTGCCCCACGATATGAGTGTTGGGAACTGAACTTGAGTCCTCTGCAAGAGCAGCAAGTGCTCTTAACCAGCTCAACATAAATGGTCTGTAAATAAAATACAAAGTCCTAATGACCTGTTCCCTATCTAAGTGTTGAGCAGCCCAGGGGCAAGGACCATCCAGGGTCAGCGACTCCTAGATGCCACTGCAGCCTAAAATACAGAAAAGGGTAGGCTGAGTTCACCTTTGAAATAAAAAAAGGCTCTTAGAAGAGACAGACACACCGAACACTCTGGACAAGAGAGGGAGAGGGGCTTGAAGAAAAGGCAGAAATTGCTGAGGTTGTCTTGGTACAGCACAGGATACAGCAGGTCCAAAGGACACACTCAGGGGCCAACCTGCATGGCACCGTTCATTTGCAAGCATGTGGAATTTTTCCTCTGGAGTCTCTTCTGCGTTATTAACTTACAGGAGGTTGGAGGAAAGAACGTTAGACTTTAGCATTCTCTAGATGATGCTGTGCCCCTCAAGCAAGCAACAGAACTTTTGAGTCTGTTTCCACACATCTGATCGGGATAGGGCACTTTCCAAAATGGGGTCTCGGGAACATGGTCCCCAGTGACTGGCTGATCTAAGGCCAGTCCAGCACCTCAGATCCGAGCTGGTGATCATTTGTCTTTCCCTGCAGGACTGTTTCCCCTGTGACCAATAGCTCCAGAGTCTCGTAATTCCCACTATACTTACAGGTACAGCAAGAGTACATAGCTTCTCTTGTTTTGAATTCCAGAAGGCCTTCCCTGTGCTCTGCGAAGGAAGGAAAACCAAAGTATTCCTATTGTTGTTGAGGAGATGCGGTAGTTAGGGTCTGAGCCCGGAACTTTGCCAGCTAGGCAAGTGTTCTACTGTGGTTCCTGCAGAATCCTGCAGCTGCTTTGATTCCAGAGTCCTAGCACCTAGCTTTGATTTGCTGTTTGTGACCGCTACCTTTTGTGTCCTGAACCTACCGTTTGGAGTATGTAAATCTCATCTGAGAGTTCCCTGAGGGTTCAAAGGCTATGCAAAACCTGGTCAGAGGAGGACTCAGCAAACTGAGACGTCCTGGGACTTTGGGAATTTGTGTTGACGTAGTCTCTAAGGGGAGCTTAAATAAGAGGTTTTGGTATACAGAAATTGACTTGCTAAAGGTGCGAATTGTATAACAATAAAAAAAGCCCTTTGCTGAGCTACAGTGAGCAGTTCACCGTAGCTGACTCCTCCACCCCCCTCGTCCCGCCCCGCCCTGCCCCGCTGCTGGAAAGGCTAAAGAGAAATCGTCCTTAGCAGGCCTCTGTGTCTTCTTTCCTCGTATCCGTGGGAACCCACACCTGATACTACCATCAAGTAACACCAGCTGTGCTCATGCTATGGGCCTGTTTAGGAGATTAAGTCATAGACATTTTTTTTAAAAAAAAATTGAACTATATATTTTTCTCTGCTCCCCTCCTTTCTCCCCTCTTTTTCGACCCTCTCCCATGGTCCCCATGCTCCTAATTTACTCAGGAGATCTTGCATAGACATTTAAAAAAAAAAAAGGTGAGGTTTTGCTAAGTATTTCAGCCTGGCCTGAAGCTTGTGGTCTCCCATCTCAGTGTCTCAGGTGCTGAGACTACAGGCATGCTGCACCGCCGCTGGCAACGCTAAATTTCTTCCTGTCTGAAAGATTCTGGAGGGCTGCGTCTTTAAGGCTGCTCTCCGCTCCTTGGCTTGCAAGTCTTCTCTAGGTCCTCATGGGGTCCCGTGTGTGTGTGTGTGTGTGTGTGTGTGTGTGTGCGTGTGTGTTCTCATCTCTTCTTACAAAGACACCTCTCACCCTGACCTCAGATCATCCCACCACACTAGGTGGCCCTTGGTTATCTCTTTAACAAAGCCATTAATGGATGATTTCACTATGTAACAGAGGTAAAGTTTTTTTTTTTTTTAGTTTTATAATAGATTTATTTTTAAAGGGTAAAGCACTCAATTTAAATATAAGTCCAACAGAACCGCTGTCAGTAAGCCATGATGCAATCAGGTTTTTTTTTTTTTTAAATTAACCTCAGTCATATATTCAGGCTATTCCCCCCAGGCCTCCACTATGCAGTTCAATTTAGGTTCCTTCCTGTTTGATTTCTGAACAGGCTGATTATTCTCTATGCCTATCATCCCTGGTACACCATTAGCTCTTTGTATTATTCAGAAGCCTGTTACACAGTACTGGACACATGAGAAATCGGGGCTAGTGACATCCAGAGAGTAAAATCCCAGGGCAAAACATTCTCTTGAACTTCTAAACTAGAGATCCTATTGCTTACCACTTAGGGTGAGTCAACAGCTATTGGCTAAACTCCCTACCCTAAGTCGAGAGTCAGAGTCTAACACAGGATCCTCTGGATTGATGTGAGATTTCCCTCTGTATGCTGTAATTACCATTAATGAATAAAGAAACTGCTTTGGACCTATAGCAGAGCTATAGGGGAAGAGCCAGGCAGGGAAAACTAAACAGAATGCTGGGAGAAAGGAGGTGGAGACAGAGAGAAGCCATGTAGCCCTGTCAGAGCCAGACAGAACTTTACCCAGTAAGCCACAGCCACGTGGTGATACACAGATTACTAGAAATGGGTTAAATTAAAATGTAAGAGCTGGCTGACAAGAAGTTAGAGCTAATAGGCCAAGCAGTGATTTAATTAATATAGTTTCTGTGTGATTATTTTGGGGCTGAGCAGCCGGGAGCTAACTAGCAGCTTCCTTACTACATTGGATGTGTCCCTGGAAACTTTTTCCTTAGCTGCCCTAGCAGATGGGCCAAGTTAACACAGGCTAGAATTTAATAAAACACACAGTTCCCTGTGCTTTCCATCATAGGAGAAAGACTAACTTCTAATACGCAGGAGTAGCCAGCAGCCTTTTTAAACCAGGTGAGTTATCCGAAGCACAAGATCTGCTGGGCTCCTAGTAATGGCAGTTAACACAACTGGTGAGTGGTGCTGGTACAGAAGAGCACACCAGGCCAACACTATGGCTGTGGCAGTGGGTTTGCCACCTGTGGGGCTCCTTTTACTAGGCAGGACCAGTCACAACTGCCAACCTTGAGGCTACTACGCCTTGTAAGCGAAGGCCTAGTTAAACAGGGACGGAACTGCGGACCAAACAGCTAAGCCTATTCGACTCGTCCCGACCTCCAATGAGATCCAATCTAGGTTACAACCACTTTTTTAGGATTTTGGGGGTGGCTCTGAAAAGAGCCTTTGGGTTGGTGGTGCTGCAAGGATCGGGAGCCCGTGGGGTCTAGGCCCGCTCTCCGCGGATGCGCCGAGCCAGCTGGACGTCCTTCGGCATGATGGTCACCCGCTTGGCGTGGATGGCGCACAGGTTGGTGTCCTCGAAGAGCCCCACGAGGTAGGACTCGCAGGCCTCCTGCAGAGCCATCATGGCCGAGCTCTGGAAGCGCAGGTCGGTCTTGAAGTCCTGGGCGATCTCGCGCACCAAGCGCTGGAACGGCAGTTTGCGGATCAGCAGCTCGGTGGACTTCTGGTAGCGCCGGATCTCGCGGAGCGCCACCGTGCCCGGGTGGTAGCGGTGCGGCTTCTTCACGCCGCCAGTGGCCGGTGCACTCTTGCGTGCCACTTTCGTGGCTAACTGCTTGCGTGGAGCCTTGCCTCCTGTCGACTTCCGCGCTGTCTGCTTGGTGCGAGCCATGCCTCCGAAGCCTTCCTTCTCTGTTTCTCAAAGGCACAAAATGGCCTGCGGGCACGGCTTTTATAGACCCTGCTGCGTTCCTATTGGCCGCCCATAAGGTGGCATGATTGAATACTGAGCTCTGATTGGTCCATGGGGCGTTCCGCTCTACAGCCTTCCCTTTAAATTTTCTCCTCTTGCCGCTATCTCTAGAGTTGTTAGTGGCGCCACTCTGGGTAGGACTGCAGCTGGTAGCGGGGACTGTAGAAAAGTTTAAATCAATTTCTCAGTGCTTTTTTTTTTTTTAACAACCCTGCCTCAACTGCCAAGTCTCAAAGAACCTATAATTCTGCGTGCTTCCTTTTTCCGGCAACTAGGCAAATTTTCCCAAGTTCTGGGTTATTAGAAAAGTAGTCGAGGTCTGGAGGTGGTTCAGCAGTTTAAGCGAAGTATCTGTTCTTCCAGAGGACCCCGGTTTAGTACCCAGCACCCACATGATGGTCACATCCACTTGTAACTCATCTCAAGGGATCCAACACCACCTTCTGCTGGCACCAGGCAGTCAAGTGGTACACAACATACGTGCAAGCAAAACGCCCATAAACACACAAAATATCTTTATAGTAAAATGTTAAAAATTTTGTTTTGTTTTGTTTTTTGAGACAGGTTTTCTTTGTAGCTTTGGAGCCTGTCCTGGAACTTGCTCTCGTAGACCAGGCTGGCCCCCAAATCACAGAGATCCGCCTGCCTCTGCCTCCCGAGTGCTGGGATTAAAAGTGTGCGCCACCACCGCCCAGCCTAAAAAATAGTTTTTATATTAAAACATTTTAAAAGATTTAAAATTAAAAAATTTCATTTAAAAGTATTTTAAATTAAAACTATTCTAATATTACAAATATTTTAGCATTAACATATTTTAAAATTAAAAGTACTTTAAAATAAAAAATATTTTAAAATTAAAAGAATTATTTAAAAAAAAATCTAAAAATGCCCCTGCTGTGTCCTTGCTGGCCCATGACAAAGTCTTGACACAAGCACCACAGGTTCCCAACTTGGCTACACCAACAATTAGCTGAACTTCTAGCTCTCACCGATCAATCTCAGCAGATGTGGTCTTTTGTTTGGTTTGTACTCCTGCCCCAACTTTGGATCTTCTCCCCTTAAAGACTCTTGTGGTGGTTTGAATATGAACAGCCCTCACAGGCTCACATATTTAAATGCTTCCTCTCTTCTGTAAGCGTGTTAGGAAGGAGTAGGAGGCGTGGTCTTTAGAGGAAGTGATTTCGCTGGAGTTGGGCTTTCAGGTTTCCTAAGCCCTCCCTAGGCTTGCTCAACCTCCTGCCTGCCTATCTGGGTGTAAGAAAACAAGCTCTCTTCAGCAAGCCTACTTCAGCAGCCCCCGGCTGGCCTGTCTGCCGGCCTCTATGCTTCCCACCACACTGATCACGGACTCACCCTCTGCCTCTGTAAGCAAGTCCCCAACGCAAAGCTTCCTTTTGTACTCTGTCTTGGTCCTGGTGTCTCCTTAGAGCAATGGAAGGGTTACTAAGACAACGTTTTAGAACAGGCCCGTGTAAGATCACCTGTCCTTTAGACATTCTTCATCCCACTGTCTCAGGAAAGCCCCTTCTACCTGCCCCACACTCTCCCAGAACCAGAAACAGCTTTTAAGATCTCAGTGATTCTTCTCCAGCTTTTTCACACAGTCTCGACTTTCATTCAAGACGATCACAGGAAAGCTGGGCATGTTGACACCTACTTGTAGTCCCGTACTTGGGAGGTAAAGGTAGTCAAATCGGGAGGTCATCCTTGCCCACATAGCTCACATGTAAAGGTTCCGGCAGCTCTGATCCCCTTGTTTGGGAAGTGTGATACTGGGGTTTTTGTTGGTGAGCTACCTATTCTTTTCCATAATGAGACATGACTAATTCTTACTTTCAGAGTTTACCGTTTATAACTGTCTAGTACCAGCAAGAATAATGTTATGTTTTAGTAATGTTAGAGAAGTTTTATTAATTTTAAGAGATTTATTGATTGATTTGTGTGTATAGCTGTGTCGGGTTAAGTGCACCATTTTGTGAGCCACTTGAAGAGGGGCAGGAACTAAACCTGGGTCCTTTAGAACAATAAGGGCCATTAACCAATGAGCCACTCTTAGGGTGAAATACATTTAATTGGAGCTGGTTTGCAGATACAAAAGTTTAGCCTGTTAGTGTCATGGTGGGAAGCAGGCAGACATGGTGTTGGTGAAGGAGCTGAGAGTTCTGCATCCAGATCCACAGTCAGCAGGAAGAGAGACACTGGGACTGGCTTGAGCGTTTGAAACCTCAAAGCCCATCTCCAGTGACACACTTCCAACAAGGCCACAGGTCCTAATCCTTTCAAATAATCCCACTCTCCATGAGCCTATGGGGACCATTTTTATTCAAACCACCACACTGTCAAATATGATGAGTTGTGCTTACCAAGTTCCTTGTGTTAAAAGATCACTGTCCTTCGAATATCCTGGCTTCATCGTGGCATCAGGAAGCTATGGTTTGTGTCTGTGCTCTGAGCAGATGACGTGCTACGCCTGTCTTAGACAGTGGAACTGATCCTATTTAAATATACCTTAATCCTGTCAGATGTCAGATTTTCCTACACCATGATTTGAACATAATCCATAAGATAGGTCTTGTGCTAATGAACTTTCTAACACAATGCAGTGTCTATATCTACACCCCGGAGGGTTTAATGGTGGGATGCGGCTCGAGCTTAGTAGAGCAGGGCTGGGTCAAAGGTCACACGACTCATGCCCCAAAGTCTGCACCCAGTCATCAGCAATGGGAAAGCTAAGAGAAAACGGTGTACCTCATATTAGTCTGCTGGGAGCCAATGGGAGAAAACTGGATCCTACGGAGCTTAATGGGGTGACCGATTGGACTGATAAAAAGCTTTTATTTGAATCTACACAGAACTCAGGGAAATGCTGATAAATTTTTTGCAGACTTGTTTGTTTATTTTGCTTTTCGAGATAGGGTTTTTTTCTCTGTGTAGCTTTGGAGCCTGAACTGGAAATTACATTGTAGACCAGGCTGACCTTAAACTCACAGCCTCTGCTTCCCAAGTGCTGGGATTAAAGGCGTGTGCCACCACCAGTACCCTGCTTTATTTTATTTTATTTGAAAGGGAGGTAGGGATGGGTGGGGGAGGGTTGTTGAGACAGGGTTTCTCTGTGTAGCCCTGGCTGTTCTGGAACTAGCTCTGTAAACCAGGCTGGCCTCGAACTCAGAGATTCACCTGCCTCTGCCTCCGAGTTCTGGGATGAAAGGCGTGCGCCTCCACCGCCTGGCTTGGGTACAAAGACTATTTTAAAGGATCCAAATGGCCAGTGGGTCCTGAGCACAGGAGTTTCTAATCCTGCAGCGTCACTTGGCACTCCCTCCTGGTGTGTGAGACTCTTCACCTTGGGGGCATTCCACGAATCCGGTGTCCAGCAGCTCCCTTACTTGCACAGCCATGATTAAAGTGTGCACAACTTTCAGGGCACAAAGGTTATGATCTGAAGTGGATGTAACTGGCTAAGCCTGGCCAGACCTGTCTCCTTGAATTTCTCTTGGTCTCTCTGTGGAGCGGACACTCCAATGAAACTTGGAGTGTGTGTGTGTGGGGGGGCTGTGATCATCAAAAAGGTAGGCTGAGAATGTCTGTGTGGTTGGCTCCAAGGCAGAAAGGCACGGGAAGGTTAGAGGATATTCCTAGGTCCTGTGACCTGCCTTGAGAAAGAGAGATTCCAGTCTCTGTGGCCTGCCTACAGAAGGGAAAGGATTAGTTTAAAAAAGACAAAGCAAAGAGGAGGGTATGAGTGGGCACAGGGAGGGACAAGGGGAGGGAGGGTTTCCTCTCTGAGGCCTAAAGGACCCCAGATACAAAAGATTATTTCTATAGTTCTGAATCTCACCAAAAGTTGCTTCAAGGGGCTGGAGAGGTGGCTCAGCCATTAAGAATACTGGTTGCTCTTCCAGAGGTCCTCAGTTCAATTCCCAGCAACCATATGGCGTCTCATACCCTCCCCTCTGCCATAGTGAGATCTGTTACTCTCTTCTGGCCTGCAGGCAGACATACAGGCAGAACACTATAATAAATAAATAAATATATAAATAATTTTTTTTCAAAAGTTGCTTCAAGAATCAAGGAAAAAGGCCAAGTACCTTAATAGAACATATGCTTAGGGTTTTTGTTGCTTAATTTAAAAGGGGGGAGGCTCTAGGAGTTATAAACCGGGTCTATGGGCCAAAACAAAATACATAGTAAATTTTAGTTACACATATATATGATCACAAGCTATGAAATTATATAGACTGGGCAATGTACAACATCAGAGACTCATTTCTCACAGTTCTGAGAGCTGGAAAGATAAAGCCGAGGCCCAGGCAGGTGGATTCCCTGTCTGGTGGTGGCCATGGGTAGCAGCTTCTCAAGGCCTTCATTTGAAGAGTGAGAACCTTTACCTCGAGCCCTCCTAAAGGCCCTACTGTGGACCGCTCTCACACTGCTGACGATGTTTCAGTGTGTGACTCTGGGCCACGTGCAGACCACAGCACATGGTCTGCCTAACCTTTGCCCTCTAAGCCAAGTAGCTAAAAAAGAAAACCTAACCTATCTGGTTAAAGAAAACAGAATACTTTATTCTGTCAGTAGCAATGGAATATGGCTGGGCGGTGGTGGCGCACGCCTTTAATCCCAGCTCTTGGGAGGCAGAGGCAGGTGGATCTCTGTGTGTTTAAGGCCAGTCAGGGCTACATAGTGAAACACTATTTTAAAAAATGGAGGGGAGAAATAGAAAAAAAAATAAAGAAATGAGAAAAAAAGTAAATTAATGTTATTTGCTGGAAAAATGGATAGAACAATGGATAGAACTCAAGATCATTGTGTTAAGTCAAATAAGCCAGATCCTGAGAGGAAAGCAGTGTGTGGATTCTCTAGCATGTGGAAGCTAGTCATTTTTTAAAAGATGTGAAAATGGGAGGGGGTATTTATGAAGAGGAATGTGATGGGGGAAGGGAGAGATGGTGTGTGTAGCTATGAACAAACATCATATACATGTACAAAATTATCAAAATGAAAACCATTACTATGCACAGTTAATATACGCTAATAAATCTAAAATATACGGAAAGAAAGAAATGACTCAAAGATCTAAGGATAGCAGGGCATGGTAGTCCATGCTACATTTGCAGCACTTGGGCTGAATCAGGATAACAATTTTGAGGGTCGCTTAGGCTACGTTGAAAAGACCCTTTTTCGAACAAAATAAAACACAGCTGGATCTGAAAAAAATAAAAAGATTTCTTGAGGCAAATACTTTCACGGATGGGCTAGATTCAAGGGTCTTCCACAGGACACTACGTCACACGTCACAATCTGGGCAACAAGAAATAATAACAATGGTTATTTAGACCAAGTCAGAGTATGGAAAAGGTAGCCCACAGAGTTCCAATCGCGAGTCGAGAAAAAGACATCAAACTGTGTTGCATTTTTACGAATTTGGTAAAAAAGGAAAGCACTGACCATCATCGTGTTTTGTTTCTAAATATGTATGTGTATTCTAAACACAGCCGCGAGCGAATACCGCAAAGGGAAGCAGAAGCCGAGTTTCAGGGATGCGGCCGCGGGGAGGCGCTGCATCATCCCGAGGAAGGGAACGCGGGTCGTCCGTGGGTGGTGCCCGGAACCGGGACAGCACTATCCAGTACACCTAGTGATGTGAGGAAAATGGCTTCACTTTCAGAAAGAACAGTATCTCTTGCCTCTGGGAATACACGACCTTGTGAGACACCAGCAGCTAGTGGTATTTGAAATCCTGAGGGAGCCAGGGATGAGCTGTGGCAGAGACTGGGAGGCGGCAGAGCATCCGCCCCGGGCGGCCGCATCCCAAGCAGCCGCTGATGGAAAACGCCCTTGAACAAGGCCAGGTTCCAGAGCCGAAGCGTGCAAAGAGCACCGCTTCTCCAGCACCCAATGCCAATGTGCCCACCAGAGGCCGCCGAAAACCTTCCCTGAGCCCCGGCGCTCACACTCCTACACTTCTGCACCCCAGACCTCCCGAAGGCCGAACTCTGTGCAATCGTCACCGGGGTGGTTAACCAAGCTGTGCGCTACACGCACGAGTCCCACAGCTTTAATCGTAAATCTGCTTTGCAATTCCAACAAGTCTAAACAATGCTTCCCAGAGTGAAGACGCGCCGTGCAAGGCTGCATGCAACTGCAGAGCAGCGTCTTAATATCTGGCAAAGAACTTCTTTCTAGGGCCCGTAGTTTCCTTTTCCTGTCAAATTTCTCCCAATCAGAACCCGAGCCGCACTATTGGCATTGTGGGAAAGGATCAAATGGAGGTTTAGCTTGTAGTATTAAGGGTGGAAGGTGGGGATGGAGGTGGAACTTGAGGGGCGGGAGCTCAGTTGTAGGACGCTACTGTCCCCTCAGCTCTATTCTGCTTGCTGTGGGAGCTCAATTTCTTTCCTTCTCTACATCATTGACCAGACTGGGAAGAAGTTCTTTGTTTTAAATTAACTTTATCAAATAACTGTTCAACATTATGTGCAGGGCATACTTAACACAAATGTGCCTCTCTGTCCCTCTCTATGTCGCTGTCAGCTAGTCGAGGGTAGTAACTGTGAGGTGGTGAGCTGGCCACAACACTGCAGAGTTTATCTCCTAGGCAGAGAAAGGATGATATAAAAGACTATAAGCTTATGAGAGTTTTGTTAGGAAGAGGACGCATTTTTTTTTTTTTTTAAACAACAGCCACCGTAACAGGAATGAGGCGACACCTCTCCATTGTCTGATTGTTTAGTGGCTGTAATGATGTCAAAGATCGTGAATATCTTTACAGAAATCCCTATTAGGGTCCTTTGCCTAGTTAAAATTTGAGTTGTTAAAAGTGAATCGTAGAGCTTTGCTATCTTGGATATTATTCTATGATCAAATGTATGGCTACAAATTAATTGTTCTAGCTGGGCAGTGGGGGCGCACACCTTTAATCCCAGGACTTGGGAGGCAGAGGCAGGCGGATCTCTGTGAGTTTGTGGCCAGCCTAGTCTCTAAGAGCTAGTTCCAGGACAGGCTCCAAAGCTACAGAGAAACCCTGTTTTGACAAAACCAAAATAAAATAAAATAAAAATAAAAAATTGTTCCTCATTCTGTAGGTTGCATTTTAATTTAATTGAGTCAATTATCTAATTTCTGTGTGCATATTTTTATCATAGCAACTCACGCATACACAGAATACAAAACAGGTATATTTTGTCTGTTTTTCTGAATTGAATCACCAGGGTGAGGACCACCTCATGTGATCTTGACACCAGTGAGGGTGAGCTGCCATTGGCAGTTAGGAGGTGGGACTGTCCGTAGGCATGCAGCTTGGGGAAGAGGTGGGAGCTTGTGGAAGTCATGGTTTGGGGTGATAACACAGAAAAGTGGGACCCTCCTTGAAGCAGCCTACACCTGTGATGTGCAATACGGAGGCCTGCGATCCCTCCCTGCCTCCTGAACCCAGGGCTTTGCAGCTCATCACGTTAGAGAGAAACTGCTGCTTACACAGCCCGAGTGCAACTGGCCTGGCGCGTGTGTGAACCCCGGGTCATGGCTGGAGGGACAGTATGAAAACCTGCAGCCTCTGCAGTCCTTGGGAGAAGCCACTAACCCCCCAGAGAAGCTTTGCTGACTCTCCAGCTGACCTTTCCTGGTGCTCCAGCTCCTCTCTCTCTCTCTCTCTCTCTCTCTCTCTCTCTCTCTCTCTCT